>NC_069383.1:41871500-42189500 GCF_027475565.1 Acinonyx jubatus
GGCATCACTGCCACTCAACAAGTTGTACAAGGCAGGGATGAAGGCGACATCCTTGCTTCTGCTTTCCACACCCTACGTCACACAGCCAAACCACTGGGTCTGCCCTTCCTCCTGCTTCATCTCTCCTGGCGCACCTCACTGCCAGGCCCCATCACCTCTCTTGGAGTCTCCTCACTAGTCTTCTTCAGGGTCGCCAGTCTCCAACCTCCTTCCCACACATCAGGCAAATGGCTTTTCTAAACCTCAGATTTGATGTTATTCCTCTGCTTAAAATCCTGCCAGTGAACCTCACTGGCTTCGAGATAAAGTCCAAATTCTTTCAGAGGCCCTTTAACACCTGGCCCCATCTCCCCTAACCACACTGTCTGCAATCGCTCTCCTCACTGTCCCTCCTGCCCATAGACACTCACACCCTAAGCGCCGGCTGAAATACCTGCCGCTGTCTGTGTCATCCTTTTCGGTCCTGGTGAGAGAGGGAAGGGCCCTCCAGGCCATCGTACATGCTCTTCCCCTTACCTGGGGCACTTCTTCCTCCTCTTTCTCCTTGTCTAACTTACTCGGCAACTTACCAGTTACTTCTTCCAGTGGTTTCCTTAAGGCCCTGTACCCATACTTCAGACCTGCTGTCCCATCAATGACCCCCATGCACACCAAGCTCCCACTTCTTACAGTGCTGTATTGCACTTGGCAGTTTACTTGTACTTCCCCCTACTACACTAAAAGTTTCTCAGGGGAAGATTATTTCTCGTGGCCTATTAGATTCCAATTCCAGCACAGTGACTGGCATATAGCAGACATGCAACAAGTCTTTACTGAACCGATTTATCACTTAATCACATGGATTTTCATTCCTATGCGAAACCAAGTCTATACTTCACAACATGAAAAAAAGGAAAACATAGAGTAAGTGATGTTACTTACTAGAAAACCTCTTTCTTCAACACTTGAATTCACTTGACATTTTATTTTTAAATAAATATGACCTTCCAAGGGACATAAAAAGGGTACCTGCGAAGACAGAGGGTAAATTATTTGCAAAAGTTTCACTGTGATTTTTTTCTGATAAAACATGTATAAATCATGAATAAAGAATATTATGCCTTGAAAGCACAGTATTTTCTAAAATTGGAATATAAAAGAGGTGGCCAAAAGGCCACTGGTTCCTTAGCAACAAATGCTTTTGGAGAATAAATTCATTCAAGGTAGAGTTTGATAAAAACAGAACCCTCAGTCCCAAGTTAATGCAATAAAGAAAAGACAGATTTAAGAAGAGAATACATGTGCTTACCCATTCTCCATCAACAGAATATACTCGACTGGTAAGTTAATATAATACATTATTACTCAGCAATAAAGAATAGTGAGCTTCAGAAATGGAAAAGCTGATCCTCAAATTCATATGGAATTGTAATTATTAATTATTAATAACCAAAACAGTCTTGAAAGGGAAGAACAAAATTGGAGGAATCATACTTCCCAACTTCAAAATTTAATCCAAAGCTACAGTAATCAAGGGGTGCCTGGGTGGCTCAGTCGGTTAAGCGTCCGACTTCAGCTCAGGTCACGATCTGGCGGTCCGTGAGTTCAAGCTCCACGTCGGGCTCTGTGCTGACTGCTCAGAGCCTGGAGCCTGTTTCCGATTCTGTGTCTCCCTCTCTCTCTGACCCTCCCCCGTTCATGCTCTGTCTCAAAAATAAATAAACATTAAAAAAAAAAATCAAAGCTACACTAATCAAAAAACAGTGTGGTAAGGGTATAAGGAAGATATAGACCAAAGGAACAGAATTGGGAGTCGAGAAATAAACCCATACAGCTATGGCCAATTGATTTTCAACAGGGGTACCAAGACCTTTCAATGAGGAAAGAGCAGTCTTGTAAACAAATGGTGCTGGGAAACTGGGTATCTACATCCAAGAGTGAAGTTGGTTCCCTACCTCATATCATATACCAAAATTATCATATACCATTACCTAAAATGGCTCAATGACTTAAATATAACAGCTAAAACCATAAAACTCTTAGAAGAAAACATAGGAGTAAATCTTCATGATCATGGATTTGGCAATAGATTCTCAGATATGACACCAAAGCATGAGTAACAATAGCAACACCAAAATACATAAATCAGACTTTATCAATATTGAAAGCTTTTCAGAGGTTTCTCCAAAAAAAATTAAAAATAGAACTACCACATAATCAAACAGGTATTTATCTAAAAGAATAAGAAACCAATTTGACAATAAATTATATTTTTAAAAAATAGCAAGAGAATTAGAAAAAAATGAATAAATAAATAAAAATAAAAACAGATTCTCAAGGGATGCGTACACCCCCATGTTCACTACAGCATTCTCCACAACAGCCAAGAGGTGCACACAACCTAAACGTCCATCAACAGATGAATGGATACAGACAATATGATGCTGAATCCTTTCTCCCCACTCCTGAATATGAGAACTACTCTAGGCCACACAGATCTTGTTCTTTTCAAAGTATGAAATTTGTCTTCCAGGCTCTGAAATTCCCCTGCATGTGTTCTCTTCTGTGCCCTAACCCATAGCCCCATACTTTGCACAGCAGATCCTTGAGGTCAACTATCATGTCTTTTCCATGTTGGTTCCCATAGCCACTGCCGAATTCTATTCAGGCATTTGACAAATGTTTGCTAAAAGAATACTGTTTGGCCAAGTAAGTACCCAGAATTTTCCTATTAAGAAGGAAGGAAGGGAAAAGAAAAGAAAAGAAAAGAAAAGAAAAGAAAAGAAAAGAAAAGAAAAGAAAAGAAAAGAAAAGAAAAGAAAAGAAAAGAAAAAAGAAAAGGAGAAAATGTAGCACACAGGTAACCCCTGGCTTTTCAAAAGTCTGCCCACTTCACTTGTACAAAAGACCTACGTTAGTACCTGTTTTTTGCTAACTGAAAGAAATCCAAAGAGGATGTTCGCTTTTATGAAAAAAGGCAAAAAGCAAAAAGAGCATTCAGCATTTGTTTTGCAGTTGGCTGTGATGGAGGCAGCATGCACCCCTAAACAGCAAGAGTGGCACCAGTTCTTTCCTGGGGACCACACTCAGTATCTCACCATCAAGCCGCCATGGCTCTGACCTGTGTCTGTGGGAACCTGTGCTTTGTTTTGATTTATTTTGTGCACCTGTTAGCAAATGTGTCCTAGGGAATCAGAAAATCCTGAGAGAAGCTACTTTTGAGTGTAAAAAGCTTCTTTTGAGTGTAAGGTTAGTTTCCAACAATTCAGTCCTCCAACACAATAAAGATAAAGTAATGGGAGAATTCTTAGCCAAAAAGGACAGATTTCAACAGACTAATTCCACGAGATAAACCTCTAACTTTTTGAATTTAAAAGGCATCCAAAATGTAGAATCAAAACATCAGGTACCTCATGATCCTTTTTGTTATAAATTCCCTCATTTTTTTCTTTTCCATATTGTCAGTTATAAGTTCCTCAGGCTCTCAGTGCTAATTAATAGAATCTCACGTTGAACCCAGAGAATGCCGCTGGTAAAAAGAATCTCCGAAAAATGAGAAGAAAATGTTCACCCTTTCTCTACAGCTATGAAAAGTTGACAATATTCTTGGTCAGAAGCTTGTCCTGATGAGTGAATTGAGAATATTCACAAAAGCGTCAATATTCCTACCCCCTGTGGAATGTAGAAACCTGTGAAAATGTATGATCCTATTCGGTTTTCTACTTAACAAAGGGGTCTTTGAAGATATTCTCACTTCAAAGATTATTGTTAAGAGCTATAAAATGTAACTTACAACCAGGGTGGCTGTAATTTTTCATAAAGTGGGAGATCTCTGAGAGAAAGGGGTACTGTTAATAATTACACTGGCCCAATGGGCAGACACCAGGACTAGGATAGCTTTGGGTACAGCAGAACACACCTAATCACTCCTCCTATAACCTTGAAATTCTACAATGCTAACTGGTTGTCTTACTTCACATTTGTTTGCCCCACCGCTATGTAAATTGCCATCTCTATTCCCAGTAGGGTGTAAATACCTATGAGGTTTCTTTAAGTCAAAAGATGAGCTGTGGGATGTCCTTTTCTCTTTATCCATGAAAGTGTAATAAAACCTATGACTATTTCGGATTCTGTATTCAAAGAAAAGACTTGAGAGCCTGTGACTCATGGAGATTCATAATTTAAATTCCAGGATGCCAGACTTAACCTCAAATAAGAAGGCAATTGCTATCAGTGGTCTCCTAAATCTACAGAGCAAACAGTCTGGGTTAACCTCAACAGGAATTCCACTCTGAAGGTGACCTAAGAGATAACCTTTATGACTGCTGTTGTCACGGCACCAATAAAATAAGCAAACACTCACTTTATATCGCTGGTATCTGATTGGATATGGGTCACTTGTCTATTTTCTATAAAAGGTCTTCCATTTTTCTCACCAATTTAAAGAACATCTAAACTTTACTATTTTAAATATTCTCCTACATCAACTATAAACTATTGGAACAAATATTTGCTTCCCCCTGCCACTCACAAAAGCATGTGATTGTATTTGATTCAGAAAGAGATTTTAGAGTATTAGACACAACCAAATTGAGTGATTTGATTTTGTGCTCAATCATGTGGTTGGCTATTTAAGACATAATTTCAAAGATATTAAAAGAATGAAAATATCGGCATTTTTTTTAAATTTGTATGGGTGATATTTTGAATTAAAATGGCACCCAAAACATTTCTCAAGACCAGTCTATATTTAACATACCTCATTGAAATCTCTTTCATTTTAAAGATTAACAAAATCTCTTACACGTGTAGAAATTGGCACTTTGTAAATTTCTATATACCCACAGAATGTCTGCAATTGATATTTGCAAGGAAATTAAAAATCCTAAAAAAAAAAACCTGTAAAACATATGATTATACTCAGTACAATTTTAGTGTTAAACACACTTTAATTTCAAAGTCACTGAACAAAGCATCATCTACACAGCAATAATCCTATTAGCCAATTGAGACCACTTTTATAAACATCAACAGTAGCTCTTTCAATATAGGGGAGGTCAACAATACTGAATACATTTTAGTTTTAGTTATTAATTTGGTATTTTAGTACACATAAAATCAAAGCTGAAGTGACTATGGAATCTTAAAGAATTGTAACATAAAAAAAGAATATAGAAGAAAAGACCAAGTACCAAACATGCATGAAAAAAATAAGAGGACTGTCAAAGAGAGCTTTAAAGAATTATGAGAGTAAAGAAAAAGACACCCATCTGCAAGAATCTAAAGAAAGAATAATGTACATCGTGTCCTTAATTATTTAAAATAACCAAGAATACATGAGAGTGGTTAGTGAAATGAATACATTTGAGCCAAAAATTAAGGATTGATTTTTTAAGCTCATTAGTTTCAAGCAAAGAAAATATGGCAACCTTTTCCTGGAACATATAGCCCAGTAGCTCTCGCTCTTTTACATCATAATTTATCTAAAACACACAAAATAAAAGACCCAAGATCACTCAATTTGTTAAACTACCTGAATTACTAAATAAAAAGTTATATAAAGTTTTAAAAATTAACATGTTAAGATAAAATACATATGCATTAACAACAATCACAATTTCAAAGGTAGTCTGTGTTATGTCTATCAACTAAAAGAAAAATGTTTCATAGAATTTTAAAGTTGGATTGTTTTAATCTAACCTAATATTCTCCGCTGGGAAAACAAGATCCTGGAGAAATGAGTTGATTTTGCTCCATGTTAAAAAGGAAATTACTAGCAGGGCCAACATGAGGAACCAGGCCTCCTAATTTTTATATTTCCTCACTTCCATATTCTGACTAGGAAAATCTCTTAAAATATTTAAAAATACCTCTGTATTATACCACAGGTGTCAGCCCAAAGACCAAAGTTTGCCACTAGTTCTCCCACTCTTTAAAATGGTCTTGTTGGCTATTTTAAAAGTTTAGTCATATCACCTTATGGTGAAAAAGCACTCAATAGCGACAGAACGCAGATCTGAATG
Organism: Acinonyx jubatus; assembly: GCF_027475565.1. Taxonomy (NCBI): domain Eukaryota; kingdom Metazoa; phylum Chordata; class Mammalia; order Carnivora; family Felidae; genus Acinonyx; species Acinonyx jubatus. The sequence continues at coordinate 41,877,503 of NC_069383.1, forward strand.
ATGAAGCTTTTAATTTGGGGAGGAAAGTATGGGAAAGAAATCCCTTAGATTCATGAGTACTTTTCTAAGAAATTAACCTATCTTTCCCTATCTTGTCAAAACTAAATCTATAAAATAGTATTCATTTCAAAGTACTGGTTCAAATGGGCAAGTTATTATGGTTAAAACTGTAAGCTTAACATGCAAGAAGTAATACATACTTGTGTGGTCAGAAGTAACATTTAGAATAAATCACTATACACTACTTTGAAGATTTAACTATTAAGAGATGAGAGAGAAATACTTGCAACATCAAGAATGTAGGTTTAAAATACTTGAAAGTGTTGGGGCATTTCTACTGACCTAATTTGTCTAAAAGTAAATAAATAAATACATTTGGATTACCTTGTCCAGAGCAAATTTAGTGTTTCCTACTGAAGATAATGACAGTATGTAAGACCCAACAAGGGCAAAGTTGCTGGTACGCACAGCATGGAGACCACCTGGACTGGCCATGACTGGAGAGAAAGGAAATGAAGGTGAGTCCAGAGTGATTTTTGCAAGTATAAGTAACAATTCTTCACCTCACCCCAAAAGAATTAAATTAAGTCATCACAGAGAAAACTGCCATTTTCCTCCATTTTTAAAAAATGAAAAAAAACTGTTAAGTACTTTACATTAACTTAGGTGAGGCAGTATAGACATTCCTTATCATTCCTTTGGGATGGCTGTATGTTTAAGACACAGAACTTAAAAATGTGCACATAAAACAATTTTCCTAAAAACAAAAACAACAACAAAAAAAGCAATTTTCCTAAAAGAGATGTGAAAAGACTTCATTGCTCTAGTCTAGGATGATATAATTAGCAGCAGAGACTATATCTGCAGTTTTTCTTAGTTACCCTCTTGTGCCAAGAAGAGACCAGAAGCCCAAAGGAAGGACTAAAACCAGCTCCATCCTAATCCCCTTTGGAAAACTCAGGCCTAAAGCCATTCTAGAGAATGCCTTTCACAACTTCCTGGGAACTAGAAAGATGCTTTTCTGACACGATACAATGCCAGTCATGATCAGCAAAGTTAAATGAGGTCAAGTCCACAGTGTGGAAAGCACAAAACCAATCTATAGAACAACAGAAGTTGGGGTGAAGAGTGATGCCACTGGCTGCAGCTATGGCCAGGTGACTTGCTATCATACGGTACTGCCTGCTAGAGCCTATATAACGTGATGCCTGGAGGCCCATGGTAACATCTGACAGCATGCTATTCTGCCCAGCCGTCTTATGTGTTACCAGAAACCACACCGAAAATATTATTCAAAGGAGACTAAGGTGCACGCTCATCAGGACACCTGTGTGCATAAAGCACGTGTGTGGTTGCTTAGCTCATTTACTGACTCTAGTGTTGGAAATAGTTCCAGATCCACTCACCTGAAGAATGAAGGCTGCTCTTCTAAAACAAAAGCGGTGTAAAGAAGAAACACAAGTTATTTCCTTTATTCGATACAAAGATTTAGATACTAAACAGTAAACTCTCTAATACTGCAAAAGCTACATTTCAGAAAATATTATCTTTTCCTCTTTAAATAATCAGATGTTTCTCCCCAGTAGTATATTTTAAAGATTTCCACAGTGCTAGGAGTTTAGAAATGGTTAACCAATTTACAATCGTGTGTGTAAAATGAAAATTTCTCAAGGGAGCTAAATTTTTTAAGATTTACTTACTGTGGTTATAGATGTGAGAAGTCGCTTTGGAGTAATAGCCTAGAAGAAAAGGTAACAGTATATTTACTGCTAAACATTATGATTCAGAGCTTAAAACTAACCAACCTTGAGATACTCCCACATAGAAAATAATTCTTAAATGTGAATACATTTATACTTGAGTCCTCTATTAAGGCTTTCTCCATACTGTCATTCCTGTTTTTGTTGGAGCTAAAGTAAAATTCTTCTAAGTGATGTTAGAAAAAGCACTAAAAACCAAAGACTGGGAAGGCTAAATACCACCCTACAAGTTCTCACGGCTTATGCCCGCACAAGTACTGGTGAACCGAGAACTTGGTGAGGCAAGAGCTCAGAGAAAAGGCTTGAGAAACATTTAAACAGGATATGAAAGCTGGTTGTCAAATAAATGTAGAGAAATTAAAAACTGATATATGTATTATCTCTGATGATCCTTTTCCTGGGTTTTTCCTTCTCACCTTGGACTTGTGTGCCTTTTTCTTCTTATCAGGGCCTGAGAGTTCTTTCTTTTGTACCTACACACAAACCCAAAGCATAATTAGTTTAAGATCTAATATGTCTAAGAAAAACATAATATTGGTTATTTTACAAAGCTTTCACTGCTTACCAAGCTGTAAACTTCAATATTTATTTCAAAGTCATTGGACACATCTTGCCTGGGAAGATAAATCATTAAATAAAACTGTAAGGAAAACACACACTTATGCCATTAAAAATGATGCCACTAATATTGTTACATGATCCTGAGAGTAAAGGAATTCACAGTGTTTTTAACTACAGGCAGTAGTTACAAACCCTTAAAGAACATAAAAATTGGTAAGAAAAGTCTACTTTTACTATAATACAAGTCAAATAGTTTCTTCAGTATTTTACAATTCAAGGTCTTTAATAAACAATTTTTTTCTAGCTGGATTTTGACTCTGTATTTTCAAAATAAATTTGTGACACTAAATACATCTTTTCACCAAGTTGGAATATTAAGTACATTATAAGATTTAAAGCACATAAATAAAATATTAAGGTCTAGATCTTATACATATGTTTATATTTACTTATTTTTTTTTTTTTATTTTTGAGAGAGAGAGAGAGTGAGTAGAGGAGGGGCAGAGGGAGGGAGACACAGAATCCAAAGCAGGCTCTAAGATCCAAGCTGTCTGCGCAGAGCCCAGCATGGGGCCCGAACTTGTGAACTGTGAGATCATGACCTGAGCTCAAGTCAGATGCTCAGCTGACTGAGCCACCCAGGTGCCCCTGTATGTATTAATTTATACAATATATAATATAGACCTTAATTATATTATGCATGTATTTATGTTTTATGTATATGTCAAAACATTAAATACATATATTCACATGGACGAAATGTGCTACACAATGGAAAGAAATATCAGAAACATGTAAAAGATTTAAACCAACAAATTGAAACAGTTATTTGTCCACATGAGAATGAACATACTGTATTTCAAAGACTATACATTCCATCTGTACTAACTCCATTAAAAGAAAATGTGTTTGAACCAGCAAAAGCATAATTTACTTACAGAGTAAATGTAGTAGGGAATGTCAGAGCATCACCATTAAGAGAATTTGAAGTACATGCTAATGGTGTGGCTACCATATTTTCAGCTCCTGCTTTTAGTATAATTAAGAAATAGTAATTTGCTGCATCTGCAAAAGGTAATCACATTACACAATAAGCACAAGCAAAATCAGATTTTGCTAATCAGCATTCTGGAAAACCAAAGGAATAAAGTAATACTGTGACTAATTTATATAATGTATGTAAAAATTACTAAAATCAACTTTCTAGACACAAAAAGCTAAGTAAGACATATAAGCAGTCATAATCATCATCAATAAGCATCAGGCAAGATCTCTTCCTATTATTTATGTGAACTGAAATAATGCCACTCCATAATCCCTCAATTTCTGCTGACTTCGTATTTTACCTATTGACTAATTCTTTAGCTGACAGTATATTCCTCAAAAAGAAAATTAGGGTTTATTATTGCAAAAATAAAATACTACATTTCTGTGAAAGTTACTTAGAGATAAATTCTAATAAAAACATAAACTGTTCCTTCACTATCTGTCATTGAATACCCACATATTCAATGTACATACTATGTTACCAATAGATTTCTTCCACACCACATCCAAATCAGACAACAGCAATAATCAGAACCTAAGTCACCTCCTCCCTACAATGATGCTTCAACTTTTAAAGATCTCCATTCTTTCTTTTCCCTGTACCTCAAATTCGCTTCTCACCTATGTCTAGCCCTCCTTTCCCTCAGAGAAAGGTCCATGCAAATGAAAATTTAAAAGAATCTTAAAATAACTTCACCAAAATTTAATGAAATTTTATTAAGCTTGCTATAATTACCCTGCCCTGTTTTCAGATCCTGGTGCCATACTCTCCTTTACCCACGTTGCTATGATTTTTCGTAGAATACATGTTTATACTTATTCAATCTATAGTGACAAAGGCGATACAAGTTCAATGGAACCATCTTCACTGTGGTGGTGATCTTCACCTCTTGAACCAATCATTCAAGATTTGGGGGATGTGTTTAAAACAGAAAAGAATAAGTAAAATAGGTTCTCTTAGATGTCCCCATACTTCCACAAATTAAATAATGAAAGTTGAGTGATCTGCCGTGTCAAGATCATCTCATCTTAGGAAATGCTTCATGCTCGAAGCTATGTTTAACCAGCCCTGCTTTCAGTTAGAGCCATGTCTGTCACCACGTGGATCAGCAACCACGTATGAAATTTTCCCTTGGTTATTTTTACCGCACAGATCTTCCATCAAAGAACTAAAGGCCCAAGATACAAGCTGCACATTCTTTTGCATGCTCTACTTGCTCACATTTGCATCATTCCTGCCTAGGTAAGTTCATAATTTAACAAAGGATCTAGAAGCGGTGAAAATAAAAATCACCATACCTGGTTTCTGAACTGTACCACAGACAAAATCTGCTTTTAGAGGCAAGCGGATTTCTGACAAAGTAACTGATCCCTTGGATGCGACAAATTCACTTGGGGATATGGGACCAGCCTTGTTCTTCCTTTGGGGCCCTTCGTTCTTCAATTTATTCAACTCATCAATCAAAAGTGTTCTCTTCTCAGCTATGTAAAAATATGCAATGTCACAAATATTAAAACTGCATCTGTCTCTAAATGAGACCGATTCAAGAAAATGCACCGATGCGGCAAATGTACGTAAGATCAAAGACAAGATCAGTACTTCTTTGTACAAGCAGGTGGTGGGTGGTTGGGTAAAACCTTGACTGCTCATCCGTTTACCAAATCTTTATAATTTAATGCTTGAACTTGCAGCCAGTTTTCTTGTATGGTATAATCTCTCCACCCTAACATGCCCTGTCATCTGCCACTACACATACACAACAAAGTTCACAGACTTTTTTAGCTACATGTAGATAGCCAGGTGCGGAGACAAGTGAGAGAGAGAGAGAGAGAGACATTCATATATTCATTTTTCACATACTTCAAAACTGCATTTCTTCAACTGCATTCCAATTCTTTTCACCTTTCATGCAAACTACATTTTATTTTACATGTAGAGTATTCACAAATGTTGTAAGAAACAAACAAACAGAAACACAGATCAACTAAAACAGAAAAAGCCCTTTCTTTAAAATAGAGATTTCTAACTATCCTGGACAAAATAAGTCTTTCCTGATTTGGAATTCTGTTGGAATGGTTTCAGGTGTATCACACGTACTAGCAATGAGGAGAAGTCTTTCTGCTTCAGCTTCTTCTAGTGACCCTTTTCCGTGATCTTCATCAACACAGCAGTTAAGAGCCTGGCTGGCTTGATAGATTACTGTCTGCTGCAAATTTATTTCATTATTGAGTTCCTAGGGAAACCAATAAAACGAGAAAAAGAACTCACTTTTTTATCACCATTTTCACTTTATTTAAAACTTCAGTTGTAACGAATCCTGTTGGATAATTTCCAAAATATCCAGAGAGTGAAGTCAAAATGAAATTGTTTCACTGTTCCAGTGTCTGGACTATGCACCAAAAACATTCAACACGCTATAAAAATTACACTATAAACATTCTTATGAAAAGACTTTCAACTCATACTGAATAAAAATTATACTCGGGGCTATGTTCGACAAAGATGTAGAAATTATCTGATTCATTTTATTTAAATTACATGTATGTTGTACATGACTTCCTTAGCATCAAAGAACCTCTAAGAGCAAAATGAAAGTTATACTTTAAGGATATTTATGACAAACGTGTTTAAATGTTTCAGCTATATCAAACAAGCTTCCAACCTGCCCAACAAAGAGGACCTTTCTCAAGTTACAATGAATTCAAGAGTGATTTACTGAGCTCCAGTGTGTCAGACACTGTTCTACTCACTCAGGGTATGGAGACGAATAAGGCTGGGCCCTTGTCCTTAAGAAGTGTACGATCTAGTACAGAAAACATTCCAAGTCTCCTTTCCACAGAAGTACATACCTGCATTTTCTGTTTGATGTTCACTTGACCAGGAAAGGCATTCTTTTTCTCATCCAACTTCGAAGTAACATCTTCCTTCCGAACAATCACTTGCTTTATTGAAGGACGTTCTGTTTCTTTGAATCTTTGAGATCTGTATGCATCAATGCTTCAGGAAATAAGGTATACTCTTAGAAATCCAGCAACACGTTGAGCACTCTCTTTTAGTGAACATGTGGAAAATGTCATTTGGTAAAAGAGAGGCTGACAAAAGTCATTCCAAAGTTTTATACAGGTGAATTATTAATAACATTATAAGTTATAAATCTAAACTATGACCCTTAGTGAGTGAATGCCTTTTGAAAACATGCTTACCTATAAAGAAGATCACGATCTTCAGAACCAATGCTATCACCTGACTCAGCTCGAGGAACACGGGTTCTTTGGAATTTCCCTGGCTTTGGACTTTCATCACTTACGCTGGAATCTTTCAATTCCAATCGAGGTGAGGAAACTAAACTCTGCAGTGAAGCACATCAGGTATTAGTAGATTTTATGGATGACACTGATTCTAAGTGATAACTCTGAGGAATTGAATAAATGCTCTATTATTAGGAAATGAAGATCCAATAAGTCAGCTGATTTATGATGCATCATAAAAACAAAGGCAAACTAAAAAATAAGTTCCCTAAATAGTAAATGAATAAAAGTTCAAAGACAGCTAAAACCTGCACTTATAACTCTCTTAAAAACTTTTTCTAATTCAATCAATTTCTCAAACTGTAGCTATTCAATTTAGGGTGATAGCTAAAAACAATAGTTGGCTCCCAATAAATGTTATTTGTCTGTCTGGTGCTATGTACTAATATACTAGTGATTTAATATTCACATTAACCCCATGATATAGGCACTACTTTTAACCTCACTTAACAGGTGAGGGAACTGTGGCAAAGAGGTTAAATAACCCGGCCAATAAACAGCCAATGGCAGAGCCAGGATTTGAGCCCAAATGTCTGACCTTTTAAACCATGTCACAGTTTGCATTTTATCCAGGGTCACAGGAAACCACTGAAGCATTTTAAGCTCTCTTTTATGAGAACTGACATCAGAGTTCCAGCATCCCCCTGGCTACAGAGTGCCAAATCCCCATGTACCAACTCAAACAAAAGGGGATCTCGTGATTGCTGTTTCTTTGTGTCCCGGGCCTGTTGACATTTAATCTTTTCTTACCTCCGGACTTACCACACCAACGGTCTGTGCTAACGGAGCAAGCAAAGACATGGAGGAGATGTTCAGTGCATCTTCCTGTTCTTCAGCGCTCTCTGCTTCTGCGTGGTCCATCTCCTCTTGGCTCTTTTCCATGTCCAGCTCACCTTCCACCAGGACATCACTGAAGATGTCATTAATTACTTTTGAACTATTGATACCATCGTCATCATCCACACTCATCTCAGTTTCACGTACCACTTCTGAAAAAGATTTCAGGAGGTGATTCTGTGACTCAGACCTTTAAGAATTAAAGGGATAGCAGAGCAGACCTAACGTTCATGTGCTTACTAAATAAACAGCAAAGCAGTGAAAGTTGGAACTGTCAAAAGCTGACTAAACACCTTGGATTTAAGAAAGAATATTAACTAAGAATGCGAACAACAAGATAATAGCCAGAAACTTCAGACTTACAAAAAAATGTTCTTTCGAGTAACTCTTTTTGTTTTTTGGGGAATGCCTTTTCACATGGCTGTCAATAATAGGAAAATATTAACAGCACTTAAGGCAGGGTTCCCAAATAACCTTCAAGAACCACTAACCTCCCTAACAGTATATAAAGAGTGTGGAAGGGCAATACATTTCCTTTCCCTATGAAAGTGAGTGATAGCTTTAATCAGATTTTCACAGGGATCTGTGACCTAAGATAACTGTTAACAGTGCTATCTCTTTGTGGAAGCTAGAATATTTCCTAGTGAAAAAAAGAGAGAAGGGTGCCTAGGTGGCTCAGCAGGTTAAGTGTCCGACTTCAGCTCAGGTCATAAACTCGTGGTTTGTGAGTTCAAGCCCCATGTTGGGCTCTATGCTGATAGCTCAGAGCCTGGAGCCTACTTTGGATTCTGTGTCTCCACCCCCCCGCCCCCCCCCCCCCGCCTCATTCTCTCCCTCTCTCAAAAATAAATAAAGACGTTAAAAATTTTTTAAAAAGAGAGAGAAAGAGGAGCACCTGGGTGGCTCAGTCGGTTAAGTGCCTGACTCTTGGTTTCAGCTCACGTCATGCATGATCCCACAGTTTCATGGGTTTGAGCCCCACATCTCTGCACTGGCAGCACAGAGCCTGCTTGGGATTCTCCCTCTATCTCCGCCCCTCCCCTGCTCACTCTGTCTGTCTCTCTCAAAATAAATAAGCTTAAAAATATTCTTTAAAAAAAGAGAATATTACAGAATCATGAGCCATTTTGAAATATAGAACATTATATATTTGAATATGTGCTTCTACCAATATATTATATCTTATAGTGAGTTCAGAATTAATAGGAAATAAAGCATAAAAACCAACCAGTCTGCTGCTCAACCTTTGGGTCTGATGTTACTTTTAAAGACTTATCCTCTTCTAAAAACAATGTGATTTTCAAAGGGCTAGACTTCGTCATTTTACGTTCAGTGAAACCTATAAAAAAATTTTAAGAAAAACCATATTACTATATGTAGGAACCTAGAATTTTTCAGTTAAGATATGTTTTGTATTCTTTTTTCTGATCATAAAACTATGCATTTCAGATCTAAAAATGTATAGAGAATCCCCCAAGACAACTGTCCTCTCTTAATGTTCCCGTCTCTCTTCCTCCCCAACAAGAGAAAGGGGACACCAATATTACCAGGCTATTTGTCCTTCCAATTCCCCTGTATGTATGCAAATGTTATATCCTTTTGTTTTATCAGAAGGTCGTCATACTATGCATGCATTTTATTTTTCACTTTTTAGAAAAAAGTGTCAATTAGAACACTTCATAAGCTAGCAATAGAAGGAAACTGAAACTACCTCAACAGAATATAGGCCACAAATGAAAAGCCACTGGCTAACATGATACTCAGTAGTGAAAAACCGAAAGCTTTTCCTTTAAGATCATGAACAAGACAAGGATGCCCACTCTCACCACTTCTATTCAGCATAGCTTTGGAAGTCCTAGTCAGAGAAAATATGCACGAAAAAGAAATAAAAAGCATCAAGATTTGAAAAGGAGAAGTAAAATTACCTCTGTTTATAGATAGTATGATATTATATGTAGAAAACACTATAAACATTCCACAAAAAATCCTGTTAGAATAAGCAAATTAAGCAAAGATGTAGAATATAAAATCAACACACAAAAATCACTTGCATTTCTGAACACTAACAAAAAAAAATCTGAAAGGGAAATTGAGAAAACAATCCCATTTACAACAGCATCAAAAAGAATAAAATACTTAGGAAAAAACCTAACCAAGGAGGTGACATAATTGTCCACTGAAAGCTGCAAAACATTGCTTAAAAACATTAAATAAGGCACAAATAGCTGGAAAGACACCCCATGATCATGGATTGGAAGACTTAATAGTGTCAAGATGTCAATAGTACTGAAAGCAATCTACAGATTCAATGCATTCTCATCAAAATCCCAGTAGCATTTTTTAGAGAAACAGAAAAGTCCATCCTAAAATTCGTATGGAGCTTCAATTCAATAAATCTTGAATATACAAAATACCTTTGAAAAAGAACAAAATTAGAAGACTGACGTATCCAGATTTCAAAACATATTACAAAACTATAGTAATCAAAACAGTATGGCACAAACACAGACCAAGGGAACAAGGGAACAAGAGAGCCACAAAAGAAAACCTCACATGTATGGTCATATGACTTTTGACAATGCTGCCAAGATGATTTAGTGAGGAAAGGACAGTCTCTTCAACAAATGAGGCTGGGAAAACTGGATATGCACATGCAAAAAATGAAGTTGGAACCTTATCTGATACCATATACAAAATTATCTCACAATGGATTAAACACTTAATTGTAAGGCTCAAAACCATAAAGCTCCTAAACATAGGAAAACATCCATGACAATGGATTTGTCAGTTTCTTGGGTGTGACACCAATAGCACAGGCCACAAAAGCACAAGCAGACAAATGGGACTACATCAAATTTAAAAACTTTTGTGCATCAAAGGATACATTCAACAGAGTTGAAAAGTCAACCTACAGAATGGGGGAAGATATTTGTAAATTGTGTATCTGATAAGAGGTTAATATATGGAATATATAACTATAACTCAACAACAAAAAGAAAATACCCTGATTAGAAAATGAGCAAAGAACATGAACAGACATTTCTCCAAAGAGGATATACAAATAGCCAACAAGCATATGAAAAGATGCTCAACACCACTAATTATAAAAGAAATGGAAATCAAAATCACAATGAGCTATCACCTCACACCCTAAAGGATGGCTACTATAAAAAAACAAAACAAAACAAAACAAAAAAACAGAAAATAACAAGTGTTGGCAAGGATGCGGGAAAATTGGAATCCTTATGCAGTGTTGGTAAGATTGTAAAATGGTGTGACTGCCACAGAAGATAGTATAATTATTCCTCAAAATACTTAAAATAGATCCACTATATGATCTAGCAATCCCACTTCTGGGTATATATCAAAAGAATTCCAAGCAGAGTTTCAAGGAGAAATTTGCATACCCAGCACTATTCACGATAACCAAGAGATAGAAGTGACCAAAATACCCATTGATAGACAATGGGTAAACAAAATGTACATATACACAACGGAGTACTATTCAGCCTTAAAAAGGAAGGAAATGCTGTCACAAGTTACAACATGGATAAACCTTGAGGACATTAAGCTAAATTAAATAAGCTAGTTACAAAAAGAAAAATACTATATGATTCCACTTAATAGGACGTTTCTAAAGTAGTCAAATTCATAGAGACAGAAAGCAGAATGGTGGCTACCGAGGGCTGCAGAGAGGAAGAAACGGAGAATGGCTGTTTAATGGGTACAGTTTCAGTTCTACAAGATGAAAAGGTTCTGGAGATCTGTTCTGCAATGATGTGAATATACTTAAAACTACTACTACTTAAAAACTGTTAGGATGGTGAATTTTAGTAATGTGTTTTTCACCAGACTTAAAAAAAAAAAACTAAAATGTTTAAGTGTCTCTGACATATTAAATGTCATTACATACAAAGCTATCTTATTCTTTTAAGCAGCTACATAATATTTGAGGACATGGATTTAGCATAATTTATTTAAACAGTTTTCTACTGATGGACATTGAGGTCATTTACACCTTATTACTAACAGTGCTACAATTCATCTCTTTGTATATACATCTTTGCACACTAGTTTTAAGAAGTCAACTTGTAGAAACACTTGTAGAGGAGCTAAATTAAAGAGCATGCACACTTTACAATTCAACAGATACTACTGAATCTTTCTCAAAAAAAAACAAAAAAAAAAACAAAAAAAAAACAGAGTGGTAGTAATTTATCCTCCCATCAAGAGCATGAGTCCTGAGTCTGGAAAGAGAACTATGGAAGAAGCATATTGCATGGCTGAACATTAAAGAATGAGTAGAAATAAAGACATTAATCTATCTTTTTACATTGAAGCAGTATTTCCGCTTTCCAATGCAATTTCCAAAACTCCAGTAGACTGAAAGCTACATATAAGTGGAGCAGAAGTGGAAAATGCTGACCTGTAGGTTCTGTGCTGGAAGGTTTTCCTGGTGTTTGATTTTCTGTCACCTTTTCCGTTACTGGAAGCGATGAGGTATTTGAAACAGCTTGGTGTTTTTTGAGGGGAGTGTTCTGACAGTGAATTTCCTGCAGAAAGGAAATGAAGATTTTATTTCTCAAAACTATAGATTTTTTTGTCTATTTTTACATGTTATTAAATGAAACAAACACAAATCATTCTTTTATATAAGCTTCCTCAGAACAAAACAATGTATGTGAAAGGTCCCAGCCATGTTTAGATCGCAAGAAGCCCTCAGTGCTGGTTCATTATTCTTGGTAATTCCCAGTACGTACAACTTTTAACAGACTAGGAGGCAGGAATGAAAATTCACATCAGAGTAGTTTTAGATAAACTGATTTAAGTGAAATCCACACAGAGAAAAGTAATTCCCCATATGTCACTTATCTCCTCCCACACCTATAAAATCTACTGACAGTTCCTGCATCAGGATTCCCCTAAATGGTTACTCAGGAGTAAAAGGCCAAGAAAACAAAGAACCAAAAACAGATCTGAAAAGAAGGAAGGAAAAGAAAAAACAGGAAATCCCTCTGAGTCTTTTTTTAATCATTTATAAAGGCAATGGAAGAGAAACATTCATTGTTTCGGAAAAGGCTTTATGATTAAAGCAATAGTAGAAATAATCAAGTAAGAATAAGAATAACAGCAACTAATGCTTAGTAGAGCCTCATTTGTGCCAGTCACCTTTCCAAGTACTTGGCATTGCCTCCCTGAGTCCTCCCAATAACCCTGTAAGTTAGGTGCTACTACCTCCATTTTACAGATGAGAAGACCGAGACACAGACGAGTTCAGCAACTTGCACACTCGGCTAGTAACTGGCAGGGCCAGTTTACAAACCTACACATTCTTATTCCCGATGTAATTTCAGACCCTGTTGTCTCTCGAATTAGAAGAAGCTTTTGATGCACGAACACAGGGTAAATTATCGAATGCTGTGCTGCAGACCTGGCTCTCTTGTGAAGGCAGGACTTCCCTACAATATTCTGTAGTAAAGGTGGTTCTCTCCCCTAGACCCTGACGGCATGAGGGACAGCCCCTCTCCAGTCTCTAACACTAATTCCAAGCTCTCAGTAATCCTCTCCTCCTGCCCCTGCTCCTCTAGGCTCACGCCCCCTGATTACACTGCACTCACCATCCCGCCTCTCCAGTCCAACACCTGCCATCACCTGGGTGATCTCAGTAGCCTCTTACAAAAAAAGAAAATTGTAAGCAGCAAGAGATAACTCTTTTACAAAAGTCCGAATGAAAAGGAGGCAAAGAAAGGGGGGGGTAAACAGGGGTCAGGAGAGTAGTTTTGGTTTTAAGATAACAGATAACAGCTTGCTATATGCGGATGGGAAGCATTAGCACATTCCTTCCTTCCTTCAAGGACAAATTTATTGAGCCCCTACTGTGATCCAAGCACTAACAACAAAGATAAAGATGGATAAGGTCCTTGTGGACAGTGGTGGAAAGCAAAGGTAGAACAATTACAGGAAGATAAGTATTCCAGTCGAGGTAAATACAGGATGACATGGTGAAAAAAAAGAGGGGCCACTTAGGAAAAGGGCCAAGCAAAGATTTCCAGAGGGGACTAGAGTTTGACCTATTCCTAATGAAGTAGGAGCTCACCACAGAGATACTCTGTGCGGACAGAACAGCAAGGCAAAGGCCAAGAGATCTGAAAACGTGGATACATTTGAGAAACTGCAAATAGTCTACATGACAGGACTGAAGCACACGTGTGGAGGAGCAGTGAGGAGCCAGATTCTGAATGATTCTGGATGTCAAGCCAAGCACTTGAGACATTTTCTGATGATAGCTATGGAAAACTTTCCAGGATTTTAAGGAAGTGAATACACAAATATCTGCTTTATAAGACTATTTCCCTGGCAACAGTGGGTAAGGTGGACAGGAAAACAGCCAGACTAGAAGCAGGGTTTTCAATACAAAGTTCTGGAAGTGATTAAGGTAACGGCAGAGGAAAACAGAGAGGACAGGCAGCTTGTGACATATTTTGAAAACATCCAATGATGTGTACGTGTGTGTGTGTGTGTGTGTGTGTGTGTGTGTGTGCGCGCGCGCGCGCATGCTAGGGGAAGATATAGTAATAAGAGGAGGTGGAAAGACACAGTAATAAAAGGAAGGAGCCAAGGAAGAACTCCCAGACTGTTTTAGCTGATGAGGTATAGAACAAAGACCTAGGTGAAAACAGAGACTCCGTGGAGAATATACTTCTGCGAAGCAGAGAGAAATCCACTAGCTAGCCAGGACAGGAGTTCAGGAGAGAGGTGAACACAGCATAGCTAAGCACCTTAGCATTTGTGTGCTTGGCTGAAGCTAAACATGAGGACAGAGAAGAGAAGCCCCAGGGCAAACGAGGAGAAAACAGGGTTAGGTCAGAACCCTGGGAAACATGATTTGTTAATCAAGAGAACTAGTAAAACAAAATCAATTAAATAGATCTTTGTCAAAGTATACTGGTTAAATGTATAGTTCTATTTCTACTGGTACCCACTTTAAATATAATTCTATTATTTTTAGCTGAAAAGTATATCCTAATACAGTATTTTGTACAAGTAGGCATGTAAATGAAGCAGAAAATAATTTACACGAAGGGACTTGGTTGAAGGCTGATTAATGAAATTTGACAGTAGGTAATATAGGAATAAACAGAAATTTGGGACATAATTGGTGACTGAAAAGGATTATGGATAGTCTGAAAGTGTGGTTGTGGGGAGGGTATACAATCAGTACTAAAATAAGTAGATTCTGAGAAACACTTTAGAACCAGCATGTAAGTAGAATATTAAAAGAAATGTGAAATAAATTGAATGATGAGAAGTTTTAAAATTTGATTTTAGGTAGGTCATCAGTGAATATGTTAAGAGTTCCACTGAATGGGAAAACATCACAAGAGAAAAGCAGAGTTGGAATGCATGCTGAAGGAGTTTATGAGTGGAAAGTGGCACAGTAAATTGGGACGGGATAAAGAAGTGTTTTACAACCAAACAGAACCAAGTTAGATCCCAGCACTGCTTTGGTGCCAGGTTCACTTTCATATTTCTTGTTTACACCACCTGTTTGGTTTCTAGTTGTTTGCTTCTCGAGCTTTCGCCTTTTTCTGCACTCCATAAATTGCCTTTGTCAAATCGGCCACGAAGACATGCTAGTTCTTTCTCACGTTCCTAAAACAATCAAAAGCTCTATTTGATACGAGAGCAATAGTATGTTTAAGAATAATATACAAACATTACTAAACTTTGCTTGTCTTCAGTTTTAAAGGTAAAAATTCACAATATTCATGGAATACAAGACAAAGTATTTCTAACTTGAAATAAGTGATACAAAGAATCACGATGCTATTTATCTCAGTCAAAAGACTGGTATCAGAATTCATAATTGGATTTCTAGGTCCTATGTCGAGACCACATGATGAATAGTGTTAAAAACAGTAAGCCAGACCTGCTTGAGCTGTTGTGCCAAATGAGTAGTAGATGAAGATGTGTTTTGCTTGAATAATCTTTCTTGGATGGCTCTTGTATTTGGAGTGATAATGGGGGTTCTTTGGGGTGTGCTCCGAGCAGGACTTTGTTTGCCGTGTTCTTGACAACGCTCTCCAAAGCGCTCCAGGAAAGGCTTAATTCCTGCTCCTCCTACAGAAAACACACACATTTTGGAGGCCATTTAGAAGAAATAACAATTATCATGTCTATTGAAAAAGTTCTAAAATCCAGTAATGGCTCTAAAATGCTTTCATTCTATTTAGAATACTCATTGGGAAAGTAAACAGTAGGAAAATAGCTTTATAAAAGAAATTTACCATACTATTCTATTTAATTCAAAGTCCTAAAATTTATAAGATTTTGTTCCTTAAAAAAGAAAGAAGAATTAAAAAAATTTTAAAAGATAGAGTGATGGGGCGCTCTGGTAGATTGGGTGGCTCAGTGGGTTGAGCGTACTCTCTCTCTAAAAAAAAAGGGGGGTGAGGTAGAATAAGAGAGCAGTGGGAGTTAGAAAACCTTTCAACTACATAATCAGAACTGGAAATACTCCTAAAGGATTGGAGATTCACAGTGTGTTTATTAATAGCACTCCCTGACCACCAAGTGCCCGAGCCATGATCACTCAACTACTTATATTTCTATAGCCCAATGTATTTCATCTTGCTTTTAGCAAGTCTAATATACTAAAACCCAGGGATTAAATCCTTCTCTCCCAAAAGAAAAATTAGAGATCATTCACTTTATCAAGGGATGTCTTCACTCTATAAAGTCTTAAACCAGTATTCCTTTGAAATAATATGAAGTACATTTAAAGTAGAACAAATGAGGGGCGCCTGGGTGGCTCAGTCGGTTGAGCGTCTGACTTCAGCTCAGGTCATGATCTCATGGTCCGTGAGTTCGAGCCCCACATCGGTCTCTATGCTGACAGACCTGACCCTGGAGCCTGCTTCGGATTCTATGTCTCCCTCTCTGTTGGCCCCTCCCCCACTTGTGCTCTGTCTCTCTCTCAAAAATAAATGTTAAAAAAAAAAATTTAAAGTAGAACAAATGGGGGGTGCCTGGGTGGCTCAGTCAGTTGAGCATCTGACTTTGGCTCAAGGTTCATGAGTTCAAGCCCCACATGGGGCTCTCTGCTATCAGCAGGCCCTCTGCTGTCAGCATAACCCACTTTGGATCCTCTGTCCCACTTCTCTCTGCCCCTCCCCCACTTAATCTCTCTCTCTTTCTCTCTCTCTCTCCCCCCCACTCTCAAAATAAATAAATAAACTTTAAAAAAGAAAAGTAGAACAAATGGGATATATGCCACCCCCATCATGAAGATGATAGGGTTGTACTATATGAAAAGAGGCTTATCTCTATCAGAAATCAGCATTTTCCTACAAAAGTCCAGATAGTAAATATTTTGGGCTTTGCAGGCCCATTTGGCCACTGTCATAACTACTCAACTCTGCACTGAAGCATGAAAGCAGCCCCAAACAACATGTAAATAAATGGGCATGGCTATGTTCCAATAAAACTTTATTTGCAAAAACAGGTAAAGGGCACAATTTGACCTAAGACTCCACATGTCACTTCACACCATTATCTCTAACTAAAATCCACTAAGAATAGGTGTGCCTGGGTGGCTTAAGCATCTGACTTCGGCTCGGGTCATGATCTCGTGGCTCGTGAGTTTGAGCCCTGAGTCAGGCTCTGTGCTGACAGCTCAGAGCCTGAAGCCTGCTTCAGATTCTGTGTCTCCCTCTCTCTCTGCCCTCCCCTGCTCATGCACGTGTGCACGCGCTCTCTTTCTCATTCTCTCTGTCAAAACAAATAAACATTAAAAAAAAAAACATTTTAAACAAAATCCACTAAGAAGACAAAGAAACATGTAAGTTAAATATCTCTGAGGCCTGATAATAAATTCTGGGCATATCCAATAGCCAAGAATAATAATAATAATAATAAAAAAGTCTTCTTATCTATGCCATAAGTCTTCAGAAAATTGGGGATAACTAGTTCTATTCCATGTGGGGATTTTGCTATTGCTTCAAATTCTCATTTCAGCTCCTCTGGAAACTGACTACTGCTTTCCTAGCCCATAACTAATGGATTCCCACTGTTATCTCTCTCTACTTCTCTTTCATAATGAACTACTGTTTCCGAGACATTGTATTTTTAAGAAGTTAAAATTTTGAACTGAAAGTCTTTCCAAAAGCAATTCTAATGAAAAAGAATATTGTTCAAAGTAAATTATATCTCTATATATTTGAACCACGCTTTTTAGTCCTGGGTTTCTCAACCAACAGCATGTGGGGGTATGCCAGAAGGTTTAAGCCCCCACAAGATAAATACGGATTTCTAGGAACATCAATTTACTATAGGGAATTTCGAACTTTCACATGTATATACTCACACACAATATAACCACATACAAATATAATTAGGAGTGGAGTCATTTGTATACAACTCATTTTCCTTTGCTATCAGGGGTGCCTTCATATTTAAGTTTGGAAAGCATTGCTCTGCACACTTGGTTTTAAGAACGTTTCTCCATTATGCCCTTAAAATGTGATTTCCAGTTCTATACGCTTTGTCTCCATCAAAAAGTATGGAAGAAAGAAACTACATGGTCATTCTAGAAAAAAACCATGTTTAAGTTGTTAAAATGTAACAAGTTACATACTTTGACCAGTAACTGGACAAGTCTACACTAATGAATATTCATTCAATGAGTTAGAGCTGAATTTGAAGAAGTTCCATTTTATACATTCAGACACTTGCCATGGCAAACCACGAACATACAATTCATGACTGGACACTTAAAACGCTGAGAACAGACATTCTGAAAACAGTCAGCAGTAACTAGATTTTTAAAAAGATACATAACCTGGTGTTGCAGATTTGTCTTTAGATTGAGACTGCCGACATATTTCTCTATTTAATTCTTCTTTGGGCCCAACTGTCTGGGACACGGTTGACTTCCCAGTTGATTTCGGTACCTCTGTTTTCAGGAGACTAACAGGAGTTTTCTGAAGTAGCTCAGGATTTTGTACCTCACAATTTTTAGCATCAGCAAGGGATACAGTAGAAGATTTCACTGGGGAAGAAGCAGCTTTCTGAAACATGATAACACTTAGGGTAAATAACAATATTCATAATATCTAAAGGTAGACTTAAAACAAGTTAAATTTTATTTGCTTAGTAGCCTTTAAGTAAACTTATGAAAAACAATTTTTCCCCCTAATAGATCAAACCATTTTGAAAGGCTTGACAAAAAATCAACTTAGAAAATGCTTACTATTTGGGGTGCCTGGATGGCTCAGCCAGTTAAATGACTCTTGATTTCAGCTCAGGTCATGATCTCACAGTTCGTGAGTTCGAGCCCCAAGTCAGTCTCCGTGCTAACAGTGCAGAGCCTGCTTGGGATTCTCTCTTTCTCTCTCTCTCTCTCTCTCTCTCTCTGCCTCTCCCCTTCTTATGCTCTCTCTTTCTCTCAAAACATGTAAAAAGAACTTAAAAAAGAAGAAAATGGTACTCTTTAAATTATAATATATAATTTAGTCTGCATAATATATTGAGGAGTAATTTCATGTAAGGGATAGGGTCACTCCCTATTTTAAAAACCAATTTCTTTTATATTATCTCACTAGCACCTTTATAAATGTTAAGCATATTAGAGCACATTGCATATTTTTGGTATTTTAATTAAGTCAGTATTAATTTAACAAAATCATATGTATTTGATGGCTAACTATAACATATTAAGTGTTTTATGCGAAGCACTTTGCTGTGGGTTTTATACACATTGTCTCATTTAATCTTCCCAATAACCCTTTCTTTCCCATTTTACAGATGGGAAAATAAGGTTTTACAAGATTAATGTCTAAAGCCACATTTTCAATTACGTGGCAGAGCTTGGGTTGAATGCAACTCTATCAAATTCCCAAACCTGGCTCTACATTTAAAAACAATGCACAGAAACATACTACTCTTTTGCTTTTCTATTTTTTAAAATTGTTTTTGAAAGCTGTTGATGTAATTCATGTGCAAGGGAAAACTTTCAAACATTTCAAAAGAACATATGGTAAAATTATCATACCCACCCTTGACAATCTTGTTCAGCAAATGCCTTCGGAAGGCAACTTTAGCTACTAGTTTATTAAATGTCCCTTCAGAGAAATTTGATATCTTATATTTATACACATACGTAAAGCATTCTGCAGAGAAAATAATTATCAGTTGCTCTCCCTGATGACTAAGAAGAGGCTCCATCATTCCATTATTATTATATACCTTGGAATTGTATGAACTTAGTGTAATTTAGTTGTCAATTACTAATTTATTTGGTATAGGCTACCAAATTTAGGATTTTTACTTTCTACACCCCCAATTTCTAAAAATACATACAAACACCATGTATATAAGATACATACCTACACACACATACACATTATCACTTATAACCAAAAAGAAAAGGTTTCCCAAGACTGATACTGCATGACTTACCACAGAGCTGGAAACTGTAGCATCATTCAAAGATGCACCCACGGCACTCGAGGACGGAGCTTTATTCAAAGAGGCCTCACCATCCCTTTGGGAACAGCATGCAGCTTCCTGCTTGACACTGCTGCTATTGATCCTAGCAGATGCTCCACTTGCAGAGGAAAATTTGGATAAACAAGTGGTACCAGGCTGTTCTTGTGCACTGTTTTGCTTTGCAGATGAGTAATTTACATCATCTTCCCACGAGCAAATAGTTGCGGCAAGGTTGGCCAGACGGCCCCTTCTACCAACTGGAGTTGCCGAGGCATCTGCAGGGGGTGGTTTGGGAGGCGAGGCAGCCCTTCCCTCTGATGGCATTGGTGACATAAGTGAGCTTTCGGGTATCTCATCTGAAAATGTTTTCAGAAAAAGAGTAAGACCCATGTTCAGGAGTGACGCATATGTGTAATCCCAGGATCGTTCCACTCAGAATTTTAAGAAGAGGTTCGTAGAGGGGTGCTTGGGTGGCTCAGTCAGTTAAGCATCTAACTTCGGCCCACATCATGATCTCACTGTTGGTGAGTTTGAGCCCCGCATCAGGCTCTCTGCTGTCAGCACAGAGCCGGCTTCAGATCCTCTGTCCCCCTGCCCCCCGCCCCGTGTCCCTCCCCCATTTGCTTTCTCTCTCTCGAAAACAAATTTTAAAAAGTTTTAAAAAAATAAAGAAGTTAGTAGGTTTCAGAACTAATAAAAAGCTCTCGTATGCATGAAACTACAAGCTGCTTAAATTTGACAATACCTTATCAAATCAGAGGATACTTAATCCAAATTAAAACAAAAAGAAACCCACAAACTTCTTATACTTATTTTTTTCAATTTTTAATGGATCATGAATGCCCGAAGGTACTGTACCTTTAGGTTATATTTTTAGAATTAAATCATTTTGTTACACTACTGCACAATTTAAGCTTACAGATGCCACAGGTACTTTTTGTTTTAAAAATGGAGTAAACCAGTGCTGTACAATCGAACTTCCTGCAATGATGGAGACGTTCCATATCCATGCTACCTAGTAGAGTAACCAACCACTAGCCAGCCACATGTGGCTAGTGAGCACTTGAAATGTAGCTAGGGCAACTCAGAAACCTCATTTCATTTCATTGTAATTAATTTAAATCTTAAAAGCTACCTATGGCTATTGTCTCCAGAATTGGATAGCACAGAGCTAGACAGCAGTGTTTTTCCACAGTTACTTCATTTGGAGATAGATCTCACGTTAGTAATGGATAGCTGACGAAGGCCTGTACGCATTCCTCCTCTGTACAAACCCTTTTTGTCTCTGCACATAATTATGCTCAAGTCGGTCTCATCTTAAAGCTAAACACAAACACCCTCTCAGCAACATATACCCCTCTGCAGCTGCCCCTCTTGCCCTGCACAAATATTCTCTCACCACTCAGCTCCCTTCAACCTGCCTCTGCCTACACCGCAGCCCACAAGTTGCGTTTGCTGTTGTCACTAGATGCCAGTGCACACTCTGTAGGCCTTGTGTTTCTGCTGGTGACATCATGCTCTGCTAGTTCTGTCCTTGTGCCAGATCTTCCGTGGTGTCCTTGCAACTACCGACCACTTCCATTCGGCTACCACCCAAGCACCTCAAATAACATATCTGACGTTGAGACTGCCCCAAACATGTTCCTCCTCATCATGACCTCTTCCTCCTCCCTTCACCTCCTCCACCATCCAGGCATCAAGTTCCAGAGATTGTCTCCTAAATCTTATAGATCTGGCCTCTCCCCTTCACTTCCACAGGCCTTCATCCCACACGTGGACTATAACACGAGCCTTCTAACTGATCCTCCTGCTCGAGTCTCTGCCCTATTCAGTCCCTCCTCACTTCTGATGCCAGAGTGATCTCTCTACGACATTTGCCCACTTAAACTCTTCCAGTACGCCACCATCACCTCCTGGTTAAATTCCACATGCTCTGGACCCCTGCTGCTTTCTTCAAACTGATGTCTTGTTTTTCTGCCCACAAAATACCTACTCTTTATGCACACGGTCTGTTTATGGTAACTCTGCTTTTTAGGCATTCTGTTGCTTCTGCCTAGGATACCTCCTCCACTGTCTGAAGCCAGTGGTCCCTCGGAGTCCAGGTTGATTGCCTCTGCCTCCTCCAGAAAGTCTTCCCGGAACCCCACCGCCCTTGCAAGACCCCTTTGCATACCTCTGTTGCTTTCCTGAGAATAAGCCCTGTCCTCTATGCAGATGACGGTTTTATTATCATGTTTTAGGAATGAGCTTACTGGAACTCTAGCTCTACTAACTGTTCTCAATCAGAAAAGAAGCTTCAGATAAGTTCTATTTTAGTATAGTTCCTCATTTAATTGGCTGCTACCCACATCCTGGATAACATTCACTAAATCATTCATCGCAAGTGCTTTATTCTCAAGTGTCAGTGCTTAGAATCAGACAGGCTATGCCTTAATGAGATTTATTTTCAAAGCTGAGGTAGGCATGTGTTAACATTTGCTTTCAAAATGTTCAAAATCACTGCTACAATGCTTTCTTCTCTAGAATGTTGAGGGTCTTATCTGTTCTAAGCGTGGATTCTGTCACAGCCCTCTCTCCACTATCCATAAATACCTCCTACAAAACAGAAATGGGACATCCTTGTGTTTAGGAACATGTACCAGTTAGCCTCCTTGGGCACTGTAAAGCATGGTGAGCCCTGCCCACTACTAAGATAAATAGGCATAACAGACAATATGGAACATCTGTACTCTGTTACATGCCCCAAAATACCAAGTAGGTCAGGGCACCTGGGTGGCTCAGTTGGTTAAGCGGCTGACTTCAGTTCAGGTCATGGTTGCGTGCTTCGTGACTTTGAGCCCCATGTCAGGCTCTGTGCTGACAGCTCAGAGCCTGGAGCCTGCTTTGCATTCTGTGTCTCTCCCTCTCTCTGCTCCTCCCCTTCTCCCCACACCCCAAAATAAATAAACATTAAAAAAAAAAAAAAGCTAAAAGTCATCAGGTAAGTTATAGCAGGCAAGAGTTGAGCGCTAGAGTCAAACTACTGAGCTTGGAATTTTAGCTTCTAATTCTAGGCAGGCCTCTTGCTCTCTCCAAACCCAGTTTCCTCTTCAATACCATGAACATAAAAGTGGGATGTATGTCATTAGATTTCTATAGGAATTAAATGCTATATTAGAACAAATAATGTTTAGAATGCCTAGCACTTTACACAGTATTTGCTCTTGAAATTACCATCACTGCCAAAAAGAATAACTTTAAATGCTCTACTGTCCAATACTTACCAAAATTTCAGACAAAAAGAATTAATATTTACGAAAGACTGCCTAAATCTGTGTAATGCATCCATTTCTTCAAGTCACTTGGTCTCAATTCTGTCTACGCATCAGAGTAACATACAGAGCTTAAAAAAAAAAAAAAGACAAAAGCACACCCCAGGGCTCCACCACACTCCTGAGATTCTAATCCAACAGTCCAAATGTTTCCGTTACACGGATCCAGGCCGAAAGCCAAAGCTAGAGGAACATTTCCTTGGGTAAGGCCCAGTTGCCAGTGAGCTGTCCACCTGTACTGTGCTGGCTCTCTTTGCAACTGTGCTTACTGAACTGAGCTTGGAGCCAGGCCGCCTGCCTACCTTGAAAAACCTTACACATTTACTACCTTCTGCAGAGTCATCTTTCAGGACCCAGGAAAGAAAGTTCTCTTGGGTCTTAGTTCCGGCCATGGTTCTGCTTTCATCTTGTAAACAAACACCAGTCACGTAACTGATGGTGTTTCACCTCTTTGCATGGGCTGCTAGTAAGTTCAGAACTCTGGCAAGTGAGATGGACCTTAAAGCCTGTATTTAATAAAATAATTTTACCCTTCCCTTCTTTGTTTTTCCTTCCCTTCACCCTGGAATTTCCTTATTTTTCTTGTTTTGTAATATAGTTATTTTTGTAAGTCATCTCAAGGCTTTTTTTTTTTGTAAGAAGATAGGAGACAAAATTGATCATAGAACACATAATCCTGCTGCATGACGGCTAATTTGATGTGACACTCTCCATCTGAGTATGAGATGGGTCACTTCACTGGGTCCCAGCACCTTAGCGTAACATGCTTTATAGGTGCTCAGTAAGTGTGTTAGTGTTCTCTCCCCTCTATTAAATAGTACTGCATACTTTAGCCACTCAAATTTATTTAATTAGTTAATCCATCAAATGAGATTTCTTGCATATAGAGCTGAAGATCAGCAAGGCTAATAATGCCAAGGTAAGTTTGTTCTCTATTGTTTTTAATTGAAAATATAAGATGATTCTGTCATAAGACCACGCTTTTGTGAGCTGGTCTAAGAACCTCATCAGCACCCACTTCAATGAGAACACAACCAACTTATAAATATGCTATTGATATACAAACCATTTGTAGGCAACGGATACTCAGGAGATAGATAAAACAGAAGCGTTTATCTTTCGTGTGTTAACCAATAAATCAGATTTTCAACCTACCAAGTTGAGTCTTCTTGAAACAGATTTGAAGGACCATGCCATCCCTCTAATTCATACCTGTCATGTCATTATTATCCCAATGGCGCCGCTGCTCTGCCAGTCTTTGCATTCGTGTTTTCACTGAGGAGGCTGCCCTCGCTTCCAGTCTTGAGTTAAGCCCTGTCCTCACGCCCGGCAGCGGTGCCGGGACAGCCTCGGGATCACTGACAGGAGCTGGCGTCTGTGGCTGTGCCTGAGGAGGCAGAGGACTTGGAGGACAGGCTTTTGCAGAAGCTGACTCTACTGGCTTTTCATTTTCCAAGTTAGAAACTTCTACTTCAGCGTTGTCAGAACAGCGTTTTTTTGATGGTGATGGTTTTGTACAAGATTTCTCTAGATTAAAAAGGACACCCCCCCCCAAAAAAAACATTCAGAAGTCCGCCATTTCTCATAGCCTAAAAAACTTGCAGTAGGTACGTGACAAATCATTTTAAAAACATCATGTTTCTCTAGACTCTTTAAATGATTTTCCTTGCAACAAGAAATATGTAAAATTCTACTTTTAGTGACTTAGAAATCTGATATGAAAGATTTCTTTTTCAGCAAATATATAATTTCTAGTTTAAAACACCTGAATGAAAAGATATTCAAATAATATTCTCCAGACATATGCCTGATACTTTATGTAGTCTTAAGACGCTAGGAAATAAAAAGTGCATACACATATAATAAGCAAATGTTTTGAATGATTTCAAAGATCACACAGCCCAATTACCTCATTTTTAGATAAGGAAACCCAAACGCAGAGCAATTATGTTACCTGCCTAAAGCAACACAGCTAAGGGTAGAAACAGGCTTTCTGTTTTTAAAACAATCTTTCGTGAACCACACCATATACATGCAATATATATATATCATACACGCAATATATATATACAATAAATACCATGTATGTCTGACATATAGGTCACATATGTGTAATATATATACCATGCATGTGTAACAACTCACGTGTGTAATATGTATACCATATATATGTGATATATATGGTATTCCTTCCTTCAAAATGTATAAACATATGAAAATAAATTCCTATTCTATGGTTAGCTTACAAAGTAACTGTGAGCCTGCTCCATGCCCCCATCTCTTGTAATATTGATTTTGCCTTCTGTAATGCTCTTTTTCTATTTGTATTTTTAAATTTATACTAAGGAAAATTATTATCTCCAGACTATTCCACACTCTAGGAAAACACTAAAGCAGCCAGCTTACTGATGCAGGCTGGGGATGCCAGGATTTAGGAAAGAATAAGTTAAATTTCTAGGTGAGTTTAGGTTTGTTTATTTGTGTGTATTTATTTGTTTTTGTTTAATTCACTGGTTCTTAAATTAACAACCTATACATCGAGCCTAGCTCTAGAGAGCTGGTTCAACTGACAGAGGATGAGAATACTCACTAAATATCAAGCATCTGTGAGCAGGTAAGCCTTTCGCTGCCCTACTCATGCCAGAGACACTATCTGAACTGGGTGGTCAGCTATTCTGGCATCATTGGGGTGGATAAAGTCCATGCCACCACTGTGTAATTAAGTGTTCCCCTGCTCCTTTACTTTTCTTCCCTTGGGGGTTTTAAATAACCTTAGGTTGAGGAAAATAAAGCTCAACCAATTAATTTGAAGTATTTATTAGATACTCTGCTCTGGCCTGGTAGTTCTAGGCCTAATATAACAGACCTAAAATAGAACAGAAGGCTGATCTTTCCCCAGAGGCTATTATATATTTGTCTCCCAAAGACCTTGGTTTTTCTACATGCACTATAAAATGTTTGGGGCTGATCTCCTTTAAAAGATGCAAATTTTACTTTTCCCCACAAAGTCTTTTACCTTCACTACCAGGTAGAGGCTGTTGGTTACTTGCTTCAGAAAGTGGCTCTCTGGTTCTCTTAGCATGCATGGCAGACCTTGCTGCTGCTGTGGGCCTCTCAGCCATCTTTCTCTGAAGATTCTCTCGCCTGGCACGGGTTCGTTCAAGCAGTTTCTACATATATAATATATCAGCATTAAAACATAAGTTTAGTCAAAAGTTCACAAAACTTGAGGCACCTTCTAAAATCACTAATTGCCATGTAGGATAACAGTTAAATACATTTCAAAAATGGGATCCTAAGTAAATAAGTTAAAATTCACCAAAGAAGCACCCCAATGTCAAAATCATTACATGGATGCCTGGGTGGCTCGGTCAGATAAGTGTCCAACTCCTGATTTCAGCTCAGGTCACGATCTCATGGTTCATGAGTTTGAGCCCCACGTCAAGCTCCACATTGACATTGCAGGGCCTCCTTGCGATTCTCTCTTTCTCTCCCTCTCTCTCTGCCCCTCCCCTGCCTGCTCTCTCTCTCTCTCTCAAAAATAAACACTAATTTTTTTTTTAACTATTACAGGTGTAATATGAATAAAATGTGTAAAGTTGGTTTATGAGATTTAAAATAACCAGAAATTTTTTCTGCTTTTCATCAAAAGGTAGAATCTATTTCCACACCCTCAAACTGGGCTGGCCTTATGATTTACTTTGACCAACAGAATGTGGCAGAAGTGATACGGCATGACTTCCAACCACAGGCCCCAGAGGTCTTGTGGTTTCTCTTTGCACTCTCTTGGAATGGTGCCATGAGGTGTAGAGACACCTGCCCAAGACTGCACAAGCCTGCTAGAGACACCTGGCCCAGCTGAGAGCTGGCATAAACCACCGGACCGATGAGTAAGGCCATGTTAGAGCATCCAGTCCCAGCTAATTTGCCAGATCACTGCAGGCTCCTGTATGACCTCTGGGGACACCACCAGAAGCACAGCCTAGCTGAGCCCAACACAAATTGCTGAGCCACTGAATCAGGAACTAACGTGGTGGTTGTTTTAAGCACTTTGGTAGGGAGAATGACAGTCCCCAAAGATGTTCATTTCCTAATTCCCTGAACCTGTGAATGTATTACTTTACTTGACAAAAGGGGCTTGGCGGATGTGATGAAGAATCTTGAGATGAAAAGATTATCCTGCATTATTTAGGTGGGCCTAATGTAATCACAATTGTCCTTCTGAGAGAAAAGTCAGGAAGGTCAGAGAAGATGTGACAACAGAAGCAGAGCTTGGAGTGATGTGATTGGTGGCTCTGGAGATAGAGGAAGGGGCTACAAGCCAAAAAATGCAGGTGGCCTCTAGAAGTTAGAAAAGGTAAGGAAACAGATTCTCCTCTAGAGCCTCCAGAAGGAACACAATCCTGCCAACACCTTGATCTTAGCCCTGTAAAATTCATCAGCCTTATGATCTTCAGAAGATAATAACTATATGTGATTTTAAGCCACTAAGAGTATGATAATTTGTTACAGCAACAAAGCTAATACAGCCACTAAGATTTGGTATAATGGTAAACAGCAAGAGATAATGGACATATTTAGTTCTTTGAAAACCTGACATTTCCTAAGATGATAGAAAAAAAAAAAAAAGCCAAGCTAAAAAAATCCCACATTTTATTTAATTGAATATCAATACATAATAAAATAATCTTGAGTTGATATCTTAACCATTCCATAAAATCAGGATTACTCTTTTCTTACCCTGAATCAATTAATGCTTCTATTTGAAACAGTGTAGTTGAACAAACACAAGATCCTATAAAACAATTCTTTCTCTTTCAAAAGTATACAACTAAAGGAGATATGAGAATTATTGGCTGGAGTTTATACACTGCCCTGCACACACAGATACAGTAGTTAGCACAGACTAAGGAATTACACTCCCATTTGACCTTTTTAATTGCTTAATTAAAAATAGAATAATTATTCTTTAAAATTCCTCTGAGTGAGGCGCCTGGGTGGCTCAGTTGCTTAAGTGCCGAGCTTTGGCTCAGGTCATGATCTCAGTTAGTGAGTTTGAACCCCGTGTTGGTCTCTGTGCTGACAGCTCAGAGCCTGGAGCCTGCTTCAGATTCTGTATTTCCCTGTCTCTCTACCCCACTCATGTTCTCTCTCTCTCTCTCTCTCAAAAATAAATAAACATTAAAAAAGATTAAAATTCCTCTGAATGTGCAAAAGAAATGGAGCTAAATTTAGAGGAAGGCACAACTCTCCACTTTTCTTAGGAATGATTTCTCATTCAAAGAGTGACACTAAACCTAAATGCTGTATCACTGAAAGTAATTTATGAACCAAATGCCTTCCAAAACACAAGACATTTACCCTTTAAATAAAAGTCTTCAACAAACTCAAAAGCAGTATTGTTACACCAATTCATATATATATATTTTTCCCCCATAATAAAATATATCACTACCCAGATAAAAAAACTAGCCTAATTTTCTTCGTTCATGTACATGTTCACATTCCATTCCCGTCAGTTAGAATACTTGTGAGTCAGTATGTTTTCAGTTACTATGAGCAAGAGGTTGGTCACAAAAGAATGCAGCTCTGCCATTCAAACATATACAAGTACTCTATTGTCTACATTAGATTCAAAGATTTCAAAATCTATTAAAATAGGTAAGCAGAAGTTCCCTAATCTATAAAATAAAGGCCAAAGATTAATTTAAAAGAAATGTATCTAAGGGACAAAAACTCAACAGCTCAATAAATCTAAGTCCCTATAATAATGCATCAGGAATCCAAGGGTTCTTTATTTATAAAGTATATTCCTTCAAATATCACACCTCCTGCTTTAAATAATAAAGGCATTAAAAAAAACTGCAATAACTAACGAAACCAGGAAATAAGACATTCCATGTGGATGAATCTAAAATAACTGAAGCTTACAGTCCTTAAGCAATTTCTGCCACACATACACCTCAAATCGTTAGACAAAAATCTTTTTAGGAGGTATTGCTTATTTCCCTGCCTTCTTAAACAAGAGGCTCAATATAAACTAACTCATTATTTTCAATATGCTCTAGCAGCATCCTTTCCGAGGTCAATACAGAGATTTTCATTTAATTCTGAAAAATAAGAGAAATTCCATTCAGACTAGTAACAGCATGTTCATTTATTTATTGCACAAGAGAAGATGTTTTACAGAGTATTTTAACTGTAGCTTTTCTCTTTTAAGGGTCCTACACAGAAAGCTCTGACTCAGCACGGCCAGCCATGGGGTTCCCTACGACGGTCTTAGGGAATGGCCATCCCCCATGAGATCTTCAAACTAAGAGGCTAACGCTAATGTTATGAGCATTAAGTTTATGGTTTCACATTCGCCTAATGGCAAGCACAACCACACCAATATTTATGTAAGTACTTTCAGTGTCTGCACACAAAATCTCATTTCATTTTCAAAATTTTGCTTGGCAGGTTCTGTTTTTACTACTGTTTTCACAGATGAAGGAACCCAGGCACAGGTTAAAAAACAAGCCATAAGTCTCATAGCTAAGTGGTAAGGCAGGATTCAAACCCAGACTCCAGAGTTTGAGCTCTTAACCACTTGGCTATAAACTGTCTTTTGATTAAACCCAATGACTCTTTTTTAAGAACTTATTGTCAGGAGCACTAACTTCATATCAACATAACTTTTTAAATGTTATTAGCTGATCATAATAATAAACAATAAACATCTGCCTTAACTGCTTGTTCATCCATGAACCAAGATGGCTTCTTTATTTCTGGTTCTTCCAGGAAGAATATAGAAAGACATTGCCCTGTGGACCCTGCCTAGATCCTGATTCAAACAAACTGCAAAACCATGACACTTAAGGAAATCTGAATATTGACAGAATATTTGATGATATTAAGGAATTGTTGATTTTTTAGATATGATAATGGCACTATGATTTTTTTAAGT
Organism: Acinonyx jubatus; assembly: GCF_027475565.1. Lineage (NCBI taxonomy): Eukaryota > Metazoa > Chordata > Mammalia > Carnivora > Felidae > Acinonyx > Acinonyx jubatus. The sequence continues at coordinate 41,907,763 of NC_069383.1, forward strand.
CCTTAGTGTTTAATGATATATATATATATGTATATGTGTATATATATATATATACACACACACACACACACACATATATATATCTGTGTGTGTGTGTGTGTGTGTATGAAATTATATAATCTCTAGAATTTGCTTCCAAATAATTCAGTGGGAGGGATTAGAGGGGAGTACAGTGAAACAATACGGTCATGTGTTGCTGGGTGATGAATCCATGAAGAATCATTACACTTGAGTAATTTGAAATTTTCTACAAGAAAGGAAAGAATATGGCTAAAACGTTCTAATAGTTACTGTTGTACATAGTTATTTGTTTGTAAAATAATTTGCACTGAATGGCTCTCTTTATTATTTCAGCAGAATGTTATTGGATGTGCTTGATGTTAGGGAAACATCCCTCTGAATAGGAAAGAACAGGCCTGCATTCATGAAGCTCACATTCTGGCAGGAAATATATTCAACAGGTAAGAACAGTGCAGGGAGAGCACTGCAAAAGGTGATCTGCCCCTTGAAGAAGGGAAATCCAAGTCCGAGCTGGAGGTTACATCAGTTTGCCAGGTGGAAGAGACAGGGAGAGGAAGAGTGTGCCAAACAGCACTGGTGACAGCAGGGAGAAGCAATGCACAACAGCCTTGTTTTAGAAAAGAAACTTTAGGATGGTTGTGGCTTTCTCAACCAGAGTTATCAAGAGAATTAGCCCTAATGCCCTGACATGAATGTAATGAATTAACATTTCTCCTATGCTTATAGGATGGCATGGTGATGAATCACCTTTGGGAAAATTAACAAAATAGCCTCTCAAATCATTTTCTGTGTTCTGTGGTTCTGATAAAGAACTCTGGTTGAGAAAGTCATTTTAACTTAGTTTCAGTCCTTTTCAGACAAAGAACTGCACCAGTTCACTTCCCTGTGCAAGAATGTTATGAATGCTATAATTAAGCACCTAGTCCCTGAAACCATTTCAAATAGTTCCCTCATTACCAATTAAGGAAAACAGTCAAAGCTGTTTACTCCAACTGCAACTGATCTGACTTTTCATAATATAAACCATACATATTTCTGAGCACACTCTAAAACAAAAGGTTTGTTTCAAATAAAAGTTTCTTTCAACTGAAATTTGCACTAGCTTAAGAATGGCATTGTTAAGTAAAATGAAGTACGATTTTCAGCCAACTTTCAAAATGCTTTGTTCCTGTCAGTTACTTAGGAGACTAACAGGAATATTCAAGACACATAGGGCTAATTTTTTAAGGAAGACTATTCTAGATTACTAACAAAATAATCTATCCTTTTTAACTTCAAAGTATGAGAAAAATACATGCTGCATGATCAGCCTTATTTTTTCAGGCTAATACAAAAATGTGTTCTGGGTTTTCTGTCAGATCTTTAAGTAAGTTTAACAAATTAATGTGTTTTCCCTAGATGATTGAGAATTTGAAACAAAAATACTGTTATGTTTGAATACAAGTAAACTGTAATTGTTGAAACTTTATCTTAAGATTTATGGAACTGTAAATATAGGTTCCCCCCAAAAAAGTATTTCTACTCTCCATAGCATTTAAGTTTTGAATGTAGTGTAGAGACATCTTTAGGCCCACTCCGCAGCAACTCAAAAAAATAGCAGTTTGAAACTTGCACAACCCTAAAGGAACAGGAACTGTCCTGTAAGAAAAGGGAGTGGACGAGTGGTCTACACTAAACTGCTGAGTGTGTCCATGTACATTCTTAACAAGATTGACCAAAGCTAGAGAAATAATTGACACATGATGTAATTAATCCATATTCAATTTCCAAAGGACAAAAGAGAAGTTAAAAACTGTCACTGTAATGTTATGCTCCAAAACACACAGAGTTTTATTTCTTTACTCTGGTTTTTTTACATTGTCGGCTATTAATTTTGTTTGTATATATTCGGCCAGCACTTTTTCCTTTCCATCCAAGTGTCAATCTCGGGGATTAAATTTCTTCCCTACTTAGCTGAGCAATCAAATCTGAAGAATGTATTCACTTTATAGGAACGGATGCAATGGTTTCAGTATTGGCTTAACATTTTGCCGTCATTTCATTAACAGGATCTTTTACATGCATAACACCTCTGCGGGCGACCTGAACCCCACAGATCACATTCCATTTGCAGGCGGCGACTGCACACAGCACTGAGTCATTCAGGCACCCGACTCCACCCTACACCTTATCCTCGCTTTCCCTTCCAGCAGGACCAGTTCCGCCCAGGCCCCAACCTCACTCTCGGAAGGGACGGGGCTCCACTTCACAGAGCGTTACAACAATCGGGGCTGGCAGAGGGCTCTTCGGTAACGCCTAAAAGGACAGACTCAAAACGTCCCTCCCTGAGCTTCACTGCCGGACAGCAATAAGTAAACCGCGGACGAACAGCAGCCGCAGAGTAGGCGACGTGCGCCCTCCAGCCCCTTCTCTCCCACGGTTCTCCCAGCCGCGTCCCGCACACACACGCTGCGCACGCGCGCACACGCGCCCTCGGCCCGGTGGGCCCAGAGGTCGGCAGAAGGTGGGAAGGGTGGGTAGGGGCTGAGAGCGGGGATGGCAGGCTGCGCCCGCAAATTTTCTCACCTCGGTAAACGGGTCCATCGCCCCGGAGTTCGCGTGTTGATTGCGAGACGACGGAAACGGTGGTTCAAATTCAGTAAAAGAAAAGTGAGTCCCGATTTAGTGTGTCACTTGAAGAGAACTAGAAGGCCGGGGCGGGGAGAACTCTCCCAAACTACTCTCCTCTATCCCTCAGCCTCCAGTGTCAGATTCGGCCTCCTGCGGCCGTTCAAATTTGAATTTCAGCGCCCGTACAGCGCGCCTGCGCGCGGGGCGGAGAGGACACGCCTCGGCCCGCCCCGGCTCTCCGTCACGTGGCTTTGACGGGCGCGGAGGTTCCCATGGGTGGCTGGCTTTTTCTCAGTCACACCCCAGCCCTGGAGGCCGGGATGCGGCAGGAGGTGCGGCTCCGCTCCAGCCGTCCTCCGGCCGTCCTCCAGCCGCCTCGGGACCGGAGCCCCACCCCCAACGCTCGCACAAGCCATCCTGTTTAAGCTGATCTCTTGGAACCTGTGGTACTTCGACTTTCTTGCCTTCCTTCCTTCTTTAATATAGGATTAAGAGGCCTTGTGTTTGAAATCCCACTGCCCTTTTGGCCTTCTGTAGCTTGCTTTCCGCTCGCCTTCACGTCACCCTGATGGAGACTGCAAGCTTGCCCTCATGAGGGCCCTAGTGGGTCCTCGAACACTTGGGGCTAATGATCAGTGACCCACCCACCTGGGGCCCTGAAGACCTTTCTTATTGGGAAAATAACATTAACAGACTGTGTGTGAGAAGTTCATACACAGAACTCCTGTCTGCCTTCCTATTTGTTATATTAGAGCAGGCATGATCTCGAAGAGGGGCAGAGGGAGACAGAAATCTTGAGGATCCATACTCAATGGAGAGCCAGACATAGGCGCTGGACCTTAAGACCCTGGGATCTGACCTGAGCAGAAATCAAGAGTCAGATGCTCAATCTCAATCGTCTGAGCCACCCAGTAGCTTCCTATTTTAAATTCCATCTAAATTTATACAGTGTTAGAGCTGGAAGGATTGAGAAGCCATCCACCTTAATCCTTTTACAGCCAAGAGCAAGGAGACCCTGAGACAAGTAACTCTTGTCCAGGAGAAATGAAAATCCCATTCTCAGCCCATGGTACCCTTTCCACCAGGAGATCAAACTGTGTCTCAACAATTAATCTTTACAGATTACTCAGAATTGTAAAATACGTTATATAATTACTGTATCAGATTCCTTTCTTATTTAGCAAGTCTGCTCAAGGGCTTGTGAAGACAACAGTTCTCGACTTGTTCAGCTGAAAAGCAGCACCATGTAGATTACGGAGTCATTTACAGAGCGACTGCCTAAAGGCTGAACAAACCAAAACTATTCCTTCCAAGTTAGATGTTTTAGTATATTTAATAACACTTCCATCTTAGCATTCAGTAGACATTACAAACAGTATTTCACTAATAATGTCTCTGAATTTTGATGCTATAGGTTGGAGTAAAAAGAATTCTGAGTGTAGAGTAGGAAGAAATTGCTTGGGGTCTTGGCTCCTATAGGACCATGTGATCTTAGGCAAATCATTTAACCCAATATTCTTTTAAACCTTTTTGGGAAGTAATGGGCCTTTTAAAAATACAAGTAAAGCTGACCCTCTACCTAGAAAAATGACCATTTAATCATAAAGTATTTGACATAGAATTTCGTGAACATCACAAAGCCCAACCAGGGGCTCAAACCCATGAACCATGAGATCATGACCTGAGCTAAAATCCTGCACTTAATCGACTTAGCCACCCAGGCGCCCTTCCAAGTTAGTAACTTCTGCTTTAGCCTCTCTGGATTTTGATTTACTCATCTGTAAAACAGGAATAATCAACTGTGCTGCCTCCCTCAGAGTTGTCAGGAAGATCAGATGAAAAATTGACAGTTCCAAAAGTATTCTGTAATAAGGCACCACCCAAGTGTTTAGTGTATCAAATTATTAATATTTAACTCCAAATATGCTACTTATGCTCCAAAGTAAAAATGTTTGAATTTTTCTCACTGCTTGACAGGAAAGGGGTGTGTGTGTGTGTGTGTGTGTGTTGGAGAGGAGGGAGAAGAGTGTGTGGTTTAAACAACATTGGAAAAGAAGTCATTAGAAATTTACATAGTCTTTGTGCCTTCCAGCCTTGGCTTCTGTGAGGCTTAGATTCTTTATAACCAGATTCTAGTCAAGACTAAAAAAGATGCATAAAGCACATAGTGCAATTTAACTACTCCAAATATTAGTTTATCTTTCTTCATGTCTTTTAATCTTTACACTGATGACGATTGATGATGACAGCAACCACCACAATAGTTACAACTTGTTAAACACCTACCAGCTACCAGAAGCTGTGCTAGATACTCAAGTCTACTCTTCCTAGAGTACAGCGACTGTTACCTAACATGTCACCTTTTTTCCATTCTTACCCCCTGGTAGTTCATTCTTCAGTTCATAAGCTAGAATTACTTTTCTTCTTTTAAAACTTGTGTTATAAAATATTTCCAGTTTACAAAAAAGTAATGAATAAAACAGATGACTATGTACCCACCACCTAGCTCAAAGAAATATATAATCCTATACTTGAAGTCTTCTGTGTGTCCCTTCTTAATTCCATTCACGTTCCGCTCCCCAGGGACAAAACTATCCTGATTTTAATGTTTTTCATTCCCATGAAATGTATGTACTTTTATTATATCTACATATATATCCATAACAATATATTGTTTTACATAAATTTTTTAACTATATCTTTCTGCAATTGTTTATTTTTCTGCTCAGTATCCTTTTTATGAGATTCATGTCAGTAATAGCTGTACTTCATTGATTTTCACAGCTGTATTATATTGTATGAATATACTTGCAATTTGTGTATCCATTATCCTGTTAATGGATGTTTAGCTCATTTCAAATATTTCATCCCAAAGATTCTGTGATGCCATAAATATTTTTTAATGTTGTATTTTTATTTATTTTTGAGAGAGAGAGAGCTGGGGAAGGTCAGAGAGAGAGGGAGACAGAGAATCTCAGCGCAGAGCCCAATGCAGGGCTTGATCTCATGAACCATGAGCTGAAATCAAGAGTCAGACACTTAACTGACTGAACCACCCATGCACCACAATGCCATAAATTTTTTATGTCTCCTTATATACACATGCAAAATTTTATCTAGAGTAATATACCTAGGAATTAGAGGATCATTTCGATAAATGTTTCAATATTATTGCCAGATATTAAAAATAAATTACTGTTCAAAATTATTGTCACAATTTTTAACTTCAGTCGGCAGTGCATGAGCATGCCTACTACTGCAGGGCTTCCCTAACTGTCAGATACTTTTTAGATTTTGCCATTCTAGTCTGTATTCACTTTTCCTATCACTCCTGATCTTGACCATTATTTCATGTGTTTCTTGGCTTTTCAGTTTTCCTTTTCTGTGAATTTCAACTCTATGTCCTTTGCCATGCAGCTATTTGATTTTTTCTTGTTGATTCATAGGTCCCCCACCTTGGGTAAAGAGATTATTTTTTTAATCTAATAATTTATTTATTTTTTATAATTTACATCCAAGTTAGTTAGCATATGGTACAACAATGATTTCAGGAGTAGATTCCTTGATGCCCCTTACCCATTTAGCCCATCACCCCTCCCACAACCCCTCCAGCAACCCTGTGTTTGTTCTCTATATTTAAGAGTCTCTTATGTTTTGTCTCCCTCCTTGTTTTTATATTATTTTTGCTTCCCTTCCCTTGTGCTCATCTGTTTTGTATCTTAAAGTCCTCATATGAGTGAAGCCATATGATATTTGTCTTTCTCTGACTAATTTCGCTTAGAATAATACCCTCTGGTTCCATCCACGTAGTTGCAAATGGAAAGATTTCATTCTTTTTGACTGCTGAGTAATACTCCATGTGTATATATACCACATCTTCTTTATCCATCCATCCATCAATGGACATTTGGGCTCTTTCCATACTTTGGCTATTGTTGATAGTGCTGCTATAAACATTGGGGTGCATGTGCGCCTTCAAAACAGCACACCTGTATCCCTTGGGTAAAAACGTAGTAGTGCAATTGCTGGGTCATAGGGTAGTTCTATTTTTAATTTTTTGAGGAACCTCCATACTGTTTTCCAGAGTGGCTGCACCAGTTTGCATTCCCACCAGCAGTGCAAAAGAGATCCTCTTTCTCCACATCCTCGCGAACATCTGTTGTTGCCTTGATTCATAGGCTTTTTGTTGTTTGTTTAGTATTTTCTGGAAAAATAACTCTTTTTGGCTTGTTAATATCTTTTCCTCACTTATGGCTCATCTTTGCACTTTAGGATATCTTGGATGTACATAAATGTTTAATATTAATGTAATTAGATATATATTTTCATTTGGGCTTATGCTTTTTGGTCTCAAGAAATCATTCCCTGCTCTGTGGTTATAAAGATGTTCTCCCATATTTTCTTCTAAAAAGTATTGTTTTCATCATTTTGGCTTTAAATTATCTAGATTGATTTTTTTTTAATGTGGATAACCAAAAGTCTTAGCCCATTCTTAATTATTTGCCCGTTCTTTCCCCACTGACCTATAATGCCACTCTTGTAATATATCAGCTTTTTATGGAGATGTAGGTCTATTTTGGAGCACTTTATTCTCTTCTACTAGTTTGGCTATTTCTCTCCCAATATCAAACTGTCTTAATTGTAAGTGTTGATATCTGGTAGATAAGTTAAAAATTAACTTGGCTTGGCTAAGTGATTTGGCTAATTTGGCCCCTTGTTATTACATATACATTTTATGATCAGATTGTCAAGCTCCACAAAGAGAAAAAAAAAGTCCTCTTGAGGGGCGCCTGGGTGGCTTAGTCGGTTAAGCATCCGACTTCGGCTCAGGTCATGATCTTGCAGTTTGTAAGTTCGAGCCTCACATCAGGTTCTATGCTGACATCTTGGAGCCTGGAGCCTGCTTCAGATTCTGTGCCTCCCTCTCTCTCTCTGTACCACACCCCGCCTCTCAAAAATACATTAAAGAAAAACAATTTTAAAAAGATCCTCTTGAGATTTTTATTGGAATTGTACTGAATTTATCACATATTTTGGAGAGAATTGACATCTTTGTGTTATTGAGCCTTTCTATTTGTGAACATGGTAGATCTTCATTAATTTAGGCCTACTTTAATGTTCTCCAAAAATGTTTATAATGTGCTTCCATACAAAAATTTAAACTGATTGATTTATTCCTTTGTATTGTTGTCGTTGCTACTTTCACATATAATATCTTTTTAACTATTTTTAAACTACTACTGGTATGTAGGAACATAAAAGATTATTGCAAATTTACTCAACTATCTTATTAGTTTTAGTAATTTATTTATAAAGGGATTTTTTAATGTAAATTATGCATTGTTAATTCCTTATGCAGAGCTAGTTTGTATCTTCCATTGCAATAATAGAATAATATCCAAATTCTTTATCATATCTACTAGGCCCTAAATAATCTGGACTCTGCTTGCCCTTCCTAATATCCACAAATATCACAATACTCTCCCTTTTTTTCACTAGGCTCTAACCTCATAGTTCTTTTCTGTGGGGAAAAAAAAAAGACCAAATTCCTTTCTTTTTCAAGAACTTTCTACGTCCTAGAAACTCCTCCTCTAGATCTACCCATATCTGGCTCCTGGCTCCTCATTAATTAAATGAGTGTGAGCTGGAATGTACTACCTCCTCAAAGATTTCCCTGATTTGGTGGCCACACCCTTCCTCTCTGCCTCACCCCAGTCACTTTCCATCCTATTACTCTGATTTATTTTCTCCATTGCATTTACCACTTTTGTGGAATTATTTTTGTTATGTATTTATGTTTATTATCTGCCTCTCCTACTAGAGGGTAAGCTATAGAGTGTCAGGGACATGTCTTGTTTATAGCACCTTCTGGGAATATGAGTTCAGTAGATATTAAATGATTGAGTAGAAAATAACAATTATTCCTACTTTAGATATAGGGAAACTGAGATACAAAGTGGTCAGACCATCACCTAATAATTTGAACTAGATCTGCCTGACTTCAAATGCTAGTTGTTTATACTTTTGACATTTCAGTTTATGTATTTATTTTGGTCACTAAAGACACAATAATGATTTAAATGTGCCCTTGAGCTATGTCTAAAGTCCTGAAAAATAGTAACCATGGTTTTCTCTTGGAATTTCTTTCTTTAAATAAAAAAATTCATTTTAACTATTAAGTTAAAGAAGTAAAGAAAAGAAATGCATGCTGTAATCACATGATTATTAGTAGTTAGACTATACAGTTTGGCCTAAATTATGTAAATATTTTAAAAATCATCAGAAGTGTCTTCCCTGTGAAAACTGCAACCTCTCCAGTTAGTTAGGTAAAGATCACGGCTTATTACATTTATGTAAGAATAGAATCAAGGCATTGTAGATTAAAGGTAATACAAGTAAATGAGTATTTGCTTCTTCTAAGATCCTTTTCAACAAAAGAAATATTATGTGTGTCACAGATAAAATTGATAGAGGGCTAAAAACACAAAAATTTGAAAGCATTTACTCAATAAAGACACTCTAAATATTGTATATTTACAGTTACTATTTCAAAACACATTCACACACATTCTCATTTCATTCACAAATGATACAATGATGTAAATATTCTTATTTTTACAGGGAGAGAAAAGGCCAAGGTCTAACCACAAGGCAGTGGCAAGAAGGATTAAAGTCAAGTTCTCTACTTCAGGTTATCTGGCTGAATGGCCACTTCTTTTACGCATTTATTATAATGAAGAAATAAGAACAATCAAAGGATGTTATACATGTTACTGGAAAGGGCTGTTTTAGTTGTTACGAACCCTGCTATTAATGGCCCCTAGCATCACATTTTAATGGTTCTTAGTATCAGGTTTTTTTTCTTTTCTAATTTAATTAATGAAAATGTTTCATATTCCAAAGTGAGGGAAAACAAATTGTGCTTTCTGAACATATTGTATTGTTTTTAAAACCCAGTGGAACTACAGACATATTTTCTTCACTCAATAGATTATTCTCAAAATTTACACAGCTTTAATCTCCTTTTTTACTTTTCCAAGTGGTGAATAAGGATATGAAAAGAATTAATATCTAAAGGACTATAGCAAATCTTTCATAAAGAGGAAGAACTCTTTTATGTACTTATCACATTATAATTTATATATTGATAATTTTACATTTCCATACCTAGACTTTTTAAGTTATATTCAGAGAACCAATATTTAAATTTTTAAATGGTGCATATTAAAGAAAAGCAGTTATTAAATATTACAAAGTAGCAGAAGCCAATGCTTCTTAAACATCAAAATCTCTCTATTGAACATCAAAAATTAAATTTGATACGAGATTCATTGTACTCCATTGATGTCTGTCCTGAACTTCTTTACCTCCCAAACACTTCAAAATTTCTCTTCGCATACTACTTTTAGACTATGATTCTTCTACTCTTTCATTAATTCACAAATTGACACATTTGGGCATTTGTGACATCCACCTTCACTTCCCACTTCCCCGCTTCTTGCAGTTGGACCCCATCCTGGTCTTCCTCGGCACCATTCATGCCTGACATGTAATAGGCCCTCAAGAAATATTTGCTGATGAACCTTCAGTGATTACAGTCTCCTACACCCTACCTCACCGTTCCTCAGACCTTCCAACTATACTGATGTCCTCTTCTCCTCTGCTCATCTATCCCATGTATGGCCACACATGGATGTTAATCAACACTTGGAAGTGCTCCATCTCTAAGATTTCAAACCCCAAAGCTGGCCTCCTGATTGTACTCTTGAATCTTTACCTCTTCTCTACTGCTGCTCACTCTTGCTAACCCTGCAAGCCCTCCTAACCCTAACCTTCAGTCCATTCTCCTTTTCCAACTTTTGGTCACATTTAAAATGTTACAGCTCATGCTTTGTATTGGCCCTGACCTTCCACCTTGCCCTTTTCTATGAAGCCCCCTGCTCAGTAGTTTTGCTTAATCAATTCTTAAAAGGAGGCTTAGTGAAAAGGGAGTTTTAAAAAAAGATAAGAGCTGGCAGGGATCACCTAATTCAGCCCCTTAAAATAGTACATGAGGAAACAAGAAGATTGTGACTAGTCTAAGATTTCTAGAATGTATTATTGGCCCTTTCCAGGTCTCTCCCCCAAACATCGCCTAGCCCCCTTTGTGTTTTATCTGTTCCCTACCCAGCCAGTCCCCAAGGGGAACCATTTCAATACCATTTTCCTTGGGCCCTTGTCCTTCTTGCTGCATCTGATTTGCCAATTTCTAACCTTCTATTTTTTTCTATTATTCTTGGCTTGCTGAGCATTGAGCCAGTTCCATTTCAAATCTATCCCAAGTAACTGGATGTTTCATGTTCTCAAAATTCTTTCATTCTTATCCACTTGAATACCTATCAAATCTTCTATTGGTTTCCCATGCCACTCTTTTAACTCTGCAAAAGAGTTTACTACTCACTTTGCTTAATGTTTAGAGCCAAGGAAAGTGCTCAAAAAATAGAAAACTCTCACTCACTTGCTGTTTCCTGAACATAACCCTACTCTGCTACATCCCTTGTTTCTCACCTTGAGAAACAATGCTACTGAAATGCTCCCTGCTACTGAATGCTCTCCTGCTACTGAAATGCTCCCACAATACCTTTGGATATCTATATGAGGCCAGCTGAATATCATGTCTTCTAAGATTCCCCACCCAGCCTACAGTGAGGTCATTTTCTACAGTGGTACTCAATTTGCACCACTTTATTTTGATACAATTTCAGACTTAAAGTTTCAAAAGTTTTATACATTTACACATAGAAAAAAGTAGAAGAATTCCAGGATGCCTTTCAACTAGATTCTTAATATATTAAAATTTTACTACATTTGCTTTATTCTCATTCCCTCTCTTTCTCTCTCCCTCTCTCTGTACATGCACACATACACATACACCCACACACATATTTACATATATACATACATAATCTGAAGTATTTAGGGGTAAAAGGGCATCATGTCTGCCAGCTAATCTTAAACAGGTCAGAAAAAACACTTGTATACACACATATATACAGATATTGTTGTATAGTTATGTATATATTACTGTGTGTATATGTGTATATACGTATATTTGGAAAAAAGAAACAAAAACAGAAAACCTTTGTTGGATCCCTTCCTCTGCTCCACAACTAGATGACTAAGAACTCTAAATTCTAGCTTGAGCTCTCCTATCTGCCTACACACACTCCTTCGGTAATTTCATCAGTCCCATTGATTTAAAATGCTGCCCCTATACTGATCGCTCCCAGATTTATTTCTTTAGCATAAGCTCTTCCCTGAGCTCTGATAATATCCAACCACCTATTTGCAATCTTGACTTGGACTTCTAACTGGCATATTAAATTTAACCAAAATAGAATTCCCCACTAAACCTGTTTTTTCCCTAATTTTCTTCATTTCCATACATGATACTACTATCCACTCAGTTGCTCAAGCCAAAAACCTAGGAGTCACATTCAATTCCTCCTTCCTCTCCTCCCCACAAAGTCAGCCTGCGGATCAACTCCTCTATGTGCTGGGTCTCCTACTTCTTTCCCTTTTTACAGCTTTCATTTCCACTCTAAGTCACCAGCACCCTCATTTGGCCCACTATAAGTCTCCTATCTTGTTTTCTCACTTCCATTCTCAACCTCTTATCCATTGTCCTCAGAACAATCAGTGCAATCTTTAAAAACAAATAAGCCATATTATGTCACTGCCCTGTTTAAAATGAACCAGTGGCTTCTGATTGCACTTAGAATAAAGTCCAAATTCCTTATGCTGGCCCCTGCCTACTTCTGAGATCTTTTCTTCTAACACTTTCCCCCAGCTCGCTGGACTCCAGTCATGCTGACCTTCATGTAGTTCCAGGATCATGGCAAGATCATTGCCATCTCAGGGCTTTTGCATTTACAATTCCCTCCATTTAGAATGCTTGTCTCTCCCACCCACCTCACCCCACCCCTGCCAAATTTACTATGGCTGACTCTTCTCCTTCAGATCTCAGCTCAAAAGTCTTTTCCTCAAGAGGTTTTTCCTGACACCCCCCTTACAAGTCACCATCTAGCATACTTTCCTGATTTACTGTACTTCATAGCACCTATCTGTATCTGTAATCACACATTTGTTAATCTGATTCTTGTTTGTTTCTCCCACTATAACATATGTTCCTAGAGAACCGAGACTCTTACCACAGCACCCTTGATGTATGTGCTCAAAGACTGGCTGACGTATGTACATCATGTTCACATATGTATGTATGCACTATGAGTAAGTTCTCTCAGGGTAGGTACTGTGTTCTTTTCATCATCTTTTTGCCTTGTATATAGGAGACACTTAAATATCTGTGAAAGGATTAAACTAATGCACATCTTGTTTTTTTCAAAATATAATTAAGATAGGCAATTTTTTTTGTCTGTTTAAAAAATATCCCTCCTCCCCCAATCACTAACAACAAAACATCCTATCAGAATAATCAGTGTTTCTCAGGATTTTTCTGCTCTTCTATTTTCATTGAGGTCAAAAGGAAGAGGAGGTTTCACAGAGCATTCTTTGATTTGTCTCCCACTTAAGGCTTTTCATTCTCCTGAAAAAGACATACTGAAAACATTCCATTCTCTCAAAACAGACATCCTGAAAGTAATCAAGTGCCACTCAAAAAATTTTTGTTTGTTTGTTTTATTTGTTTCTGAGAGAGAGAGAGAGAGAGAGAGAGAGAGAGCGAGCAAGCATGGGAGGGACAAAGAGATAGGGAGACACAGAATCCAAAGCAGGCTCCAGGCTCCAAGCTGACAGCGGAGAATCTGGCGCGGGGCTTGAACTCACAAACCGTGAGATTATGACCTGAGCTGAAGTCGACTGCTTAACCCACTGAGCCACCCAGGCACCCCCCCAAATTTTTTTTAGAGTCACAGAAACTATTTGTTGGATTTTTTTTTTCCTTTTATGAGTCAAGGAACATTATTTACAGCTTGCCCTGAGGCTTCTGTTAATGTTTGTTAAGGATGGGGTGTTGCAATTAGAGTCGCTCTGTTCTATAAAAGCAGACTGCTGCAGAATAACTTTCCTCAACTGCTATATTTTCAGTGACACAGAATGTTATAAATTGTTTCCAATAAACAGGAAGGAAAGGGGCACCTGGGTGGCTTAGTCAGTTAAGTGTCAGACTTGGGCTCAGGTCATGAACTCAAGCCCAGCATCCTGGTTTGTGCTAACAGCTCAGAGCCTGGAGCCTGCTTCAGATTCTGTGTTTCCCTCTCTTTGCCCCTCCCTGGCTCATGCTCTGTCTTTATCTCTGGCTCTCTCTCTGTCAAAAATAAATAAACATAAAGAAAAAAATTTTTAAACAGGAATAAAAGTCAAAAGTATTTTCTACAAGCTTCTCTTCCCCCCTTTTTGAAGTCTCCTCTATAATTTAAGTGAGGGGCACCTGGGTGACTCAATCAGTGAAACGTCCGACTTTGGCTCAGGTCATGATCTCACAGTTCCTGAGTTCAAGCCTTGCATTGGGCTCTGCCCTGACAGTGCAAAGCCTGCTTCAAACCTTCTATCCTCTCTTCTTTCCTCCCTCTCCCTTTGCCCCTCCCCCACTTGTGCTCTCTCACTCTCTCTCTCTTTTTAAAAAATTAAAAATAAAATTTAAGTGAATACATGTGATTTGAATGTTCTAATTTATTTTAGCTACTGAGATAACTTTTTAAGAAATTAAACCTTTTCTCCGTTTCAAGCATAATATATACTTGATCAGCTCTCACCAAAACAAACCTTTCCTGTAGAAGATGAAATAGAGTTGTCTTTCCACTAGCATTTGCAATACTTATTAATTAGCAGCTTTCTCCAGTTGTCCCCATCTCTCTTTTCCTTTTTCTTGGTCTTTACTACACAGCTCCACCATTCAAGGTAAATGATCAAATGTATTCTAAGTCTCTAAAAAGGAAGGTATTGATCTTTTTTCTAAAACCAAAACAAAAATGATCCTCTCTTATTACAGAGATATTTTGGCTGACTTTTTTTATTCAGTAACTCCATCGATTATGAATAGTTTACTCTGTAGCATGTACATGGATATACAGATTAACATTTGAGTTAAATAAAAGTTACTATTAAATAAGAAAAATATAAGCTTTTTCCATAACAAAAATCTTAGCACACACAAAAGAATAATATTTCTATCAAAATTGCTACTTTTCCATCATTTTCGTATCTAAGACCTGAATGGAAGTCATCATTAAAGATAGTGATCAAAATGATCCACAATATAATATTGGTAGTGTATGTAAAAATGACTATAAACGTAAATATGAAGAATAATGTTATGGTAGGATAACTACAATGACATCCTTGGCTAACATTGGAAAACCTTAGTTTAGTCAAACTTTATAAAGAGGGGAAGTGTATCCTTAAATATAAGTTATTAAAGGCAGTTTTAATAAATTATTAACTTTATTTTGCCGTCAGTGCTTTGAAAATGTAGTAACTGATAATCACATCAATCCTTTTGTCTCAATATTAACGGTTTATATAGAAACGGATATAAAGAAAGTTTCTCAGAAAGATGGAATTGTTCATTGTTCTGTCGGATATGTAAAAACAATGCTGACTCAAAAGCAGCCAAGTGGACAGCTGCAGATGCTGTACCCAATGGAAATACTAAGCAGGCATAGCACAAATCAATAATTAACAAAGCAGATGCACAAAGCTTGATGAGGATGAATAATTGCATAGGCAGGAATGGTAAAAGAAGCTGATAACAGTACTAGTTTTGTAAGAAATTAGATAAACTCTTTGTATTCACAAATTTGTTAGCAAGAGGACTTCAATGCCTAATGGTACACAAAGAGTATCTTTTCAGAATGGTTTGATTAAATTGATATGCACCTTTAATAACAGTTATCACTAAAAGTATTTAGAAATCAAAATTACCCACAAGAAAATATTGGTAGGGTGAACATAAAAATAATTTTAAAAGTAAAGAATGAAATAATGTAGGTGCGCGAACTACAGGAGCATCATCAAATTGCTTATTTGGGGAATGCTTAAGTTCAATGGAATGTTGAAGAGGGAGGTATACATTTAGTGTACATCCTTTTCTAACTTTAGTTTGTGTGTGTGTGTGTGTGTGTGTGTGTGTGTGTGTGTGTGTGTAAACCCTTTCCTAACTAGTCAGTATGTTTCTTGAGGATAAGTATCATGTTTTATTAATGTAGTCTAAAAGCAATAAGCTCAATGCTATATGTATAAATAAATACCTGTAGAATGAATAAAATAACATATCTTGATTTCTTCAAAATGTAATGGATATGGACAACATGATTAAGCATGCTTTAGTAAAAGCATTCAGAGTAAATTCTTTACATAGATGCTGAATATGTGACTTGGAAACATCTTTTAGGAGTCTTTATGTTTCTGAGAAATTAGTTCTTAAATTGCAGTGACTTTAATAGATACATTTTATAGCAAACTTGAAAAGCATGTGTCAGAGTTTTAGGTACATAAGGAATTCAGGTTTTTAAGGTTCATTTATAGGCTTTTTCCTTGGGACATATGTTGAAAGAATAACTGCCCTTGTGAATGCAAGGAGTCATTGCTCAAAACTGTTTCAAGTGCTTTAAACTGAAGATTAATTCTTTTTTTTTTTTTAATGTTTAGTTATTTTTGAGGGCGGGGGGTGGGGGGTAGAGGCACAGAGAGAGGGAGAGAAAGAATCCCAAATAGGCTCTGCACTGTCAGCATAGAACCCATTGTGGGGCTTGGTCTAACAACCTGTGAAATCTTGACCTGAGCCAAAATCAAGAGTCAGTCACTTAACCAACTGACCCACCCAGACACCCCTGAAAATGTATTCTTTATCCAGATGCCTGTTTTATATCATTCTATTTTCTTTGAGTTATCATTGAAAATACATACTTTCTATTATCTACTTATTCATTGATTCACAGATATTTATTGAGTATCTATTGTGTACCAGGTACTATTCTAGATGCCAGGAATATAGCAGTGAGGTAGCAAAAATCACTGTATTTATGGAAATTTTATTCTAGGGGTGGAGACAGACAATGGAGATAAATCAGTAAACTATGCAATAAGTTAGTGTTTGGTACTAAAGGGAAAAAATATAGCAGAGAAGTACGGAAGAAAATCTGAGAAGGAAGTGGGATTTTAAACTGAGTGGCAGGAAAGGCCTCACTGAGAAGTGACATTTGGATTAAGTCCTGAAGGAGGTGAAGGAGCTAGTCCTTTGGCTGCTTGGGGAAAGAGCATTCCAGGCAGGGGAAATCCCAAGTTACATAGTCTTGAGGTGAAAGAGTGTTTGGCATAGTTGAGAAATATCAAGGAGGTCAGCGTGTCTGGACAAGACCAAGGCAGAGTGTGGTGGGACATGAGATCAAAGAGATGACGGAAGGCTAGGTCATAAAGGACCTCATAGGAAAGAAAGGAAGCCATTGAAGTGTTTTGCACAGAGTGGTGACGTCTGACTTTTTAACAGAACCACACTGGCCACTGAAGAGGGCAAGGGTGGAAATAACAGAGATCATTTATAGTTATGGCTATAATCCAACAAGAGATGGTGGTGGCTTGAACCAGAATGGTGGCAGGGGTTATAATGAGAAATGACTGGATTCCAGATATATTTTGAAGATAGTATTCACAGGATTTTCAGACAATATAATGTGAGGTTATCTACTACTTGTGATAGTTCAGATGTCCACTGTTCACTCCTAATTGCTAAAAAAGATACAAATTCTCACACGTTCTCTGTTATTTCTAGATTATGATGTTAGCATAACTTTTCTTTTGTTCCTGGGTTTGAAAACACATGTCAGCTACTTGTGTCCTGTCTCAACCTTGAGAAAGGGTGAAGAGAAAATGTGGCTCAGAAATTTGAAAGTGCCAACACTATCCTGTGAGCTCCTCCTAGACTGTAAGCTCTGTGAGACCTATGTCATTTACCTTATGTCCTCCAGGCCTGCCTCAGAACCTTGCACACATCAGGCTCTCAAAAAATGTTGAATGGTATACTCTCTACATTTCCCAAGGAATAACAAAGCGAAGGACAACATCCAGCCGTATCAATTGCACAATCATAAATTAAAATTTGTATTTTTAGTATTAAGGACATTATTCTGGGATATTCAACTTGGAAATACTGAACACCGTTCAATCTAAAGTTGTTTTAGCTTTTCCGAACCTTTTAACTAAAGGGCGGAGAAGACTGGCTTTGCAATACACAGCTGGGCTGTCATATTACACCGCCTCTCAGTTGTGAAGCTACCGCAGCATTAAGCCCTCTTGAACAGGGCACAAACGTCTTCTCTACAAGAATAATCAGACACAATGCACGTACACCAGCCGCCAAAGAACCAAGTCTGTCCTGGGGCTTAGCCCACAAATCTCCGGGCCACGGGCCTGCGCAGTGCTCGCCGGGCGTTGTAGTTTCCTTCCCTCCTCTTTCTTCCTGCGAACTCGGCCGCCGTTGCGCCAGCGCCCCAAGTGGCGGGCAAGCTCTGTGAAGCGCAGCGTACGCCGCGGCGCGGAGGGTTTCCTAGCAACGGGGGAGCGGCAACGTCACGGCGGTGGGTTCTTAGCGCAGCTGCCCCTTGTAGAGCCGCTGTGTGTACCTTCCGGCACCTGCGGTCTGCAGGGAGCGCTTCTCACAGCCTGGTGCGCACGTCTTCGTCGGTCCTTGTCCGCTTTATCCTGCCCCAGGACGCGGAGAGCAGCCTGCCGCCGCGACCCCTCCTCTGAGGTCCCGGCCCGAGGCTAGAGGCAGTCCGGCCGGTTCTCGCCGGCCCTCGCCCCCGGCGCCCCTGGAGCCAGCCAGCAGCCCGCGGGACGATGCTGGAGTCCATTCGCGTGACGGGTGAGTGCCCGGAAGGGCTGGCCCCTGGGCTGGCGGTGGCGGACAGTGTCCTCCCGGCTCCTGGCGACGGGTGTGAGGCGACTCGGGGCCCCAGTCTCCCCGGAGGCCGAGGAAACGGCTTGAGTGGGCTCCGCGCGCGGCCGGGGCGCTCAACCCGGCGCCCGGAACAAGTGCGTGGCGCACAGGAGGTGCTCAGAAAAATTCGTGGAGGGAAGACAGAAAAACGGTCCCTTTTCCTTTTGTCGCTTATTATCAGTAAGCACGTGCCATGGAATCTAGGGAAGTGAATCATAATCGACAGATTACTCATCCTACAAATGTGCGCTGTAAATAAGCCATTTCAAAGCATATTAGCTATGTAGTTAGGCATTATAGTGTACTGGCGTCTAATTTTCTAGAATGTTCAGAAAAATCAGAGCTAAGCAAAAGAACACATTCCAGTATATGAGTATTTATACAGTGTTTATTTCTCTCTGTTTTTTTTTTTTTTTTTCCTGTGCTTTTATTTTTAAGTCAGAACGTTTTGGGTTAATACTATTAATAGGTCACTTTATGGCATGTATGATTCTAAGCAGAAGAAATGGGTGTTCAGACCCCAGGTCAGAAAATTTACTTGCCTTTTATATTATTTAAAAAATAGGTACTGATGTTAATCATTTAAATATTAGCTTACGTATTAGAAGAGTTCCCTAGGACATTATTCTGCCTTTAATTCTCTGTAACATTTCTGCCAGACAGGGTTTTTGGTAGTCCAGTATCATGACGAACAACAGTAAAGGGAAATGCTTAATCTGCAAACTAGTGTCAAGGCCAGAATTTTTTAGTTTCAGGCACTGCAGTACCAAACAGACTATTTTTAAATTCTAAAGTTTTAGAGTTTAGACTAGTTTTTAAATTCTAAAACTGAATTCTTTTCCAGTGAAAATACTTGTGGTCTTAATTTTATGCTGTTTTATTTCATGATTCATGTTATAAAATATGGAGCTGATTTTGTACTTTATCTCATTGTTATTTGTGTTGACAGGAAGCAACTTAAATTGGCATTAGTTTTTTAAATGTAATTTGATGCAGATACTATTTTTTCACCTTAAAATACAGTGAAAAATTTGAAAGTTACTTAAAAATACCATACCTTCTTTTTGGGAGCAGGTACTAGATACCCTCCCTCGCCCACACACCCAGTTGTGACAACCAAAAATGCCACCAGACATTGTCAAGTGTTCCCTGGAGGGCAAAATTACCCCCCCTTTCCCATTGAAAATCACTGCCTTGCAGAAAAATACAGTTTGATTTTGTCAAAGTGAGGGTTATTAGATACTGATTTAGAAATAATATCAATTATGATAATTTCCCCAAAGCAAAACAATCATTGTACAGAGAGAATACCATTATTAGTATTAGAAAGTGGGTATTCAGTCAGAACACCACTTAGATCCAACTAAGTGGATCTCCTGCTTTTCACTATGCAGAGTTGGAAGTTTGAGGAGAGATACTTTAAGAAATAGTAGACTGATTCCTCTTGCCTCAACTCCCTTTCTGTGATTTAGTGGCAGAAATCAATCCAACTGTACGTGTTGCATACCCTGAGATAGATTATTCTGCAGTGAATTTCTATAGTTCAGTAAGAATTAAAACAGCCATTTGAGAAGTAGAGCATCAAATTTACAGCCCCTTTAGAAATAATTGACTGGGTTATTTTTCAAAATAGTTTTTTTTTAATTTTTTTTAAAGCTTATTTATTTTGAGAGAGAGTGCACAAGTGGGGAAGGGGCAGAGAGAGAGGGAGAAAGAGAGAATCCCAAGCAGGCTGCACACCACCAGTGCAGAGCTCAACGCAGGGCTCGAACTCACAAATTGCAAGATCATGACCTGAGCCAAAATCTGACGCTTAACTGAGTTACTCAGGTGCCTCTCAAAATAGTTTTTATATGGTACCTGACTAGTTAAAACAATAGTTCCAGAACCCTAATGCAAACATTTTCACTAACATACCAGAAAGCCCAACTGAGACAACTAGAAACTTTATGAAGAGAATGTAGCTGAAAACATGACCCCTTTTTCCCTTGCTGTCCTCTCAGTACTTATTGATACCTAAGAAGCCATCTTCTTCTGGTGTTTTTTAATCTCAGGATGGAAACAATTACTTAAATATTTCTTAAATCGCTTCCTCTATGATATCTTACTCACTTTTGACTTACTAGTCATGACTTAATATAATTAAATATAACATTCTGATAGAGCTGCTGACTGGAGGAACAAAATAAGAAAGCTGTGTATGCTGTTTGAAATGGAATCAAATCAGAAAAGGGTTTTTAAAGATTGTTTATTGTACTAAAGCCACTAAAATGTCGATTCTAGAATATAGAAGTAATTACTGTTAAATTTACCTTGGAAATCCAAATTTAATGATTCTAAATATTTTCCCATTTACATTATTCCATGGAGTATTTCTGTAGGAGCTGAATATAATATTGAATTTAATAACAATACCGATAGTTAACACAGGCTGCTTACTACAGGTTGGCACTGTTCTTAGTACTTCATAGATATTACCATTTTCAATCTTCACACGAATACTGTGAAATATGTATTATTATCCCATTTACAGAAATGGAAACTACAGCACAAAGAAGTTCACTTGGTCAAGGTCACAACTAATAAGCAGACAAGATTCAAACTGGAGAAGCTCCATTCCAAAGCCCATGTTTTCAACCAGTAGGAAAGGCAGAACACTATTACAGTTACTATATGTTGATTTAAGCCACAGAGTTCAACATGAAGATCTCATTTAACATCAGTGGTGCATTATCTCATAGTTGAGTCAAGATGTTTTTAAGCTATTATCACAGGCAAATCTGTAAATAATTTTTGCCTGGAAAGATTGTATTTCACTTGACTATAAAATTGTTTTCAAAGTAGAAGACCTCTAGCCCATTCAGTGAGTGACAGGAAACTGTAAGAAGCCTTATAAGAGTATGTTAATATATGATTTCCTACTGCCCATATTTTGTATGGTATAAAAGAAGTGATTGAGTCATCTGGAAATGAAGCTCCTTTCTAACAAAAGTGAGTGTTTAAAAATACTGGAGACAAAAGTTTTCTTAAGGCCAGTGTTTGGCCATCTGATATGGATACACTTAGGCGCATAGCTCCTGTTTGTCCTATAGCATTAGGCACCTGCCATTAAAACTTTTCCACAGGGGTGCCTGGGTGGCTCAGTCGGTTAAGCGTCCAACTTCGGCTCAGGTCATGATCTCGCAGTCTGTGGGTTCGAGCCCTGTGTCAGGCTCTGTGCTGACAGCTCAGAGCCTGGAGCCTGTTTCAGATTCTGTGTCTCCCTCTTTCTCTGACCCTCCCCTGTTCATGCTCTCTCTCTGTGTCTCAAAAATAAATAAACGTTAAAAAAAATTTTTTTTAAAAGCTTGTCTTCCACATCACTGGTTGTTTCATTTTTTTCATGTGATCCTGGTATGATTTTTTTTCCCTCAACCTTCAGGCATTCAAATCCGGTATCCTTTCGTTTCCTCTCAAATACTGGCTACCTCTCAGGCCATTCCTTCATGAGCAAGTCAGTGAATGAGCAAAACCAAACACAGATGTTTGCCATAATGGGACTTATAATTTCAGTATTGGAGGAGTCCTTCATACAAACAAATGTAAAACTACAACTGTGACAGGTGCTTCAAAGAACCTTCCAGGGGAGGTTTCCGGAACAAGTGGTATTTGAACTAAAGGATGAGTGGGAATTAATCTGATGGGAAGAAGCACTCTCCAAACATAGGGGACAGTGTATGAAGAGGTGTTGTGTCTGAAGAGAGGCTGGTGAGTGTGAGGGATTGACAGAATGAAAGGAAGCTAGAGTGGACTGAGTAAGGGCGACATTGTGCATGGAGGCAAGAGAGGCAGGGTGACCTGATGGTAAGTGACATCATATGCCACGGTCAGGAGTTTTGTCTTCATCCTAAGGGGAAAACCATGGGGAACTTCGTTTTCTAGCACATTCACTGTTGTTTCAGATGGTTTTTAAAACGGTTTCTTTTACCACAACCACCATTTTCTGGCATTGTAGAATACCCTGCATATTTCTAACTAAAATAATAACACGCAATTCCTGACCAAAGAACAACAGCATCACATTATAAAGAATCATTGTTACTAGTTGAGTAACACTGAAGTACTCCTAACTGGGATTGTGACATTTTTGGGAATCCTGAAGTAAAGTCAGTTTTCTCAGTTCCTGAATGACATGAGCAGTGCCTTTTCATCTCCTTTTTTAACTTACAGTTGAGAAACTATATGGGGTTCTGTTGAATTCAGAGATGTTAAAAATAATAGATTATCTGTTATAAGGCAAATTGGGCAATAAGTATGTCTTCAAAGATACTGATGTTTTCACATATCTTAAAAGATTAAGGTGTGGGGCTCCTGGGTGGCTCAGTTGGTTGAGCGTCCAACTCTTGATCTCTGCTCAGGTCATGATCTCACAGTTCATGAGTTTGAGCTCTGTGTCGGGCTCTGCGCTGGCAGCAGAGAGCCTGCTTGGCATTGTCTCTCCCTGTATCTCTTTCCCCCTCCCCGCAAAAAGATTAAGGTGTAACTTACATTCAGTAAAGTGCACAAGTCTTAAGTGTGTAACCCAATAAATTTGTGCATATGTAACCACTGCCCAGAAGAAGATAGCCTCTTCCTAGGTTATAACCCATCCCTCAATGGTAACCACTATTCTGACTTCTAACACCATAAATTAGATTTGCCTGTTTCTGAACTATGTAAAAATGGAATTATACTGTATGTACTCTTTTGATCTGGCTTCGTTTGCACGGTATTGCCTGTGAGATGCACTGTATTGTTGCTTGCACGCTTAGCTGCTTTTTCATTGCAATGTAGTGTTCTGATATACAGGTTACCATAATTTATTCATTTTTTTCCTATTCTTGATATTATATCCTTTAAGTGATGAACAACTACTTGATAAAGTGTTTATCTTGTTTGGGGACTATATTGTTTTGTTTTGCCTTTTCTTTTGTTTGTAATCAGTCTATTGTCTTATTATGTAAGATTATCCCATATCCTTAGGTTTCATAAATTCTAGTGAACTGTATGAAATTGCCATTTTCTGAGTCAAAATTGGTTGAATGGTATTTTCCACCAGCCATTGTTTCTGGTGATCTAATCTTCCTTTCAGCTGGGGAATCTCATAATTACTGTGAAACCTCACCTCTTCACAGTCATGAAAAACAAAGTTTAGTGAGTCCCTCTCTCTTTCCTTTAAATGAGGAACATGAGGCCCTGATGGGCTTAATGATTAGGCTAATATTACAGAGAGGTGATTGAAAGAGCCGAGGATGGAAGCCAGGAATCCTGGTATCCTTTTCACCTGTTCTAGAAACAAATTAAGCTTTCATTGTGTTGGTAATTTCAGTATATTCACAAGTAGGTGAATATACTGAGTATCAATTTTAATGTATTATTATTTCCTTTTTTTCCCCCCTCAATATGGGTAATCAGGTTGGTATGAATGATTTCTTTGAGCAACAGATTAATTTTGTTTACTCTAAAGTTCTGGTGAAGAAGATTGCTGATGGCTAAAATGTCACATTACATAGTGACTTTTAATATGAGAAAGTAGGACTGATTGCCTTATTTTCTGAGGGAAAATGAGTACACTTCCCCCAAAGAAGCCTGTGTATGCTTTTTAAAAGTTTGATTTTTCAGGGGCGCCTGGGTGGCTCAGTGGGTTAGGTGGCTGACTTCAGCTCAGGTCATGATCTCAACGGTCTGTGAGTTCAAGCCCTGCCTCGGGCCCTGTGCTGACAGCTTAGAGCCTGGAGCCTGCTTCAGATTCTCTGTCTCCCTCTCTCTCAGCTCCTCCCCTGCTCACACTCTGTGTTTCTCTCTCTCTCTCTCTCTCAAAAATAAGTAAACATTAAAAACTATTTTTCAAGTTTAATTTTTCATTAAAAATAGACCTACCCTATGACCCAGC
Source organism: Acinonyx jubatus (assembly GCF_027475565.1). Taxonomy (NCBI): domain Eukaryota; kingdom Metazoa; phylum Chordata; class Mammalia; order Carnivora; family Felidae; genus Acinonyx; species Acinonyx jubatus. Next base: position 41,932,239 of record NC_069383.1, read on the forward strand.
AATAGCACTGCTAGGAATTTACCCAAGAGATACAGGAGTACTGATGCATAGGGGCACTTGTACCCCAATGTTTATAGCAACACTCTCAACAATAGCCAAATTATGGAAAGAGCCTAAATGTCCATCAACTGATGAATGGATAAAGAAATTGTGGTTTATATACACAATGGAGTACTACGTGGCAATGAGAAAGAATGAAATATGGCCCTTTGTAGCAACATGGATGGAACTGGAGAGTGTGATGCTAAGTGAAATAAGCCATACAGAGAAGGACAGATACCATATGGTTTCACTCTTATGTGGATCCTGAGAAGCTTAACAGAAACCCATGGGGGAGGGGAAGGGAAAAAAAAAGAGGTTAAAGTGGAAGAGAGCCAAAGCATAAGAGACTCTTAAAAACTGAGAACAAACTGAGGGTTGATGGGGGGTGGGAGGGAGGGGAGGGTGGGTGATGGGTATTGAGGAGGGCACCTTTTGGGATGAGCACTGGGTGTTGTATGGAAACCAATTTGACAATAAATTTCATATATTGAAAAAAAATAAAGTTTAATTTTTCAGGAAAAGAAGGAGAAGATGAAATCTTACTGGCCTTTTATGATGTTTTTATGCATGTGTAAAAGTCATTTTTTAAGTAAGCAATAATATTTAAAATTAAAAAACAGTACTTTAGGGTCTCTCATAGTAGTACACTTTAATACAACTGAAATAAGATCAGTGTGATTCTGAGGACTTAATTTATATTCATCATGAGTTATTTGATCACCTGCCCCACTTTTATGAACTTCATGGGATATCAGCATTTGGCACGATTGGCGTTTTATTAAATAAATACACTATTGGCACTCCCAAACCTTACTCATCAACAGATGGAGCTTAAAATGGACTGGGGCTAATCCTCTCAGGTAGAAAATTAGCAAGTGAGCCGAAATGCTACAACTCCTGGTGGAAAGGGTTCTGTCCTACACACTCTGTCACCTCCCATTGAGTGTTTTTGGCAGATGGTTTAGGACTTTTGTTAAGAATCCTGAAGTGTATAGATTGAGGTGGAACAAAATTCTGAATTTATTAAAAAAAATGTTTTTAATGTTTATTCATTGTTGAAAAACAGAGAGCACAAGCAGGGGTGGGGGGGAGGGGACACAGAATCCAAAGCAGGCTCTAGGCTCCGAGCTGTCAGCACAGAGCCGGATGCAGGGCTTGAACTCACGAACCTTGAGATCATGACCTGAGCTGAAGTTGGATGCTCAACCGACTGAGCCACCCAGGCGCCCCCACAAAATTCTGAATTTAGTGATCACTGATGCCTTATGACAAAACAAAAGAACTCTGAGTTCAGCTCTGTAGTCATATAGCTATTATGTTTTAGGAACCAAAGAAAGCATTTTTATTTTTTTTTTTAATTTTTTTTTCAACGTTTTTTATTTATTTTTGGGACAGAGAGAGACAGAGCATGAATGGGGGAGGGGCAGAGAGAGAGGGAGACACAGAATCGGAAACAGGCTCCAGGCTCCGAGCCATCAGCCCAGAGCCTGACGCGGGGCTCGAACTCACGGACCGCGAGATCGTGACCTGGCTGAAGTCGGACGCTTAACCGACTGCGCCACCCAGGTGCCCCCAAAGAAAGCATTTTTAAACTGAATTCATTTTTAAACAAATATACTCAACACAACACACCTGTAATAAGCCATCAAAATTGGGAATTATTTAGAATAGTTTTATTCACTGATTTTAATTTGATGTAACTTTCTCCCCTTTTATTATGAAGACCAAAAGAAAAAAGAACCTGATTACCTCCCTTTACCTTCCTGGCTGTGCCTACTTCTCACCTGATTTTCTGTTTGTGATACCCTTATTCTTATTCAAGGTTTTTCTTTTTTTCTTTTCCTTTTAGTGTCCATTTCGTTCTTCCTTTCCTAATCACCTCTTGTCTCATAAACTTGTGATGTCTTTTTAGGGAAACTGACATTGTTCATGGGCATTTGGGCTACAGCCTGTGCTCTGGTGTTCCTTAGCCTATGTTTGCCAAGCCTGCCCAGTTTGGACTATCGGTTGGCAACATTTAAGTCTGAAACCCCTGAGGGACTGAGACCTACCAGCCTGTAATGAAAGTTGTGTTTGTTCTGTTTATTTTTGGCTGTTTTTTTCCATTTATTGAATGGCTTCTTTGTGTAATCAACCTTCAACATGACCCTGTGTCTAGCTCCTACTTCTCATCTTGTGCATAGAATAGACATTTAGCCTCTGCATATTTTTGCTTTTGTCTTTAAGACACCAGAATTCAAATTTCACATATTGGCCTAGAAAATGTTAACTAGAGGGACTATTACCTTACGTATTTGGATTATTACCCATTTTTGACCTGGTATTTTACCAAATCTTTACCCTAAACTCTATGACTTCTAAGCTTTAAAAACTTACATTTAGGGCAGGGTTTCTCTACCACAGCACTGTTTTAGGATGGATATTTTTGTTGTAGGAGGCTGTGCGATGCATTGAAGGATATTTAGCATCATTCTTGGCCTCTACCCACAAGATGCTAGTAGCACCACTCCCTTGTTGTGACAACCAAAATGTCTCCAGACACTGCCATACGCCCCCTGGGGAGCAAAATTGCCTCTGGTTGAGAACCACTGGTTTCCCTGTTATATGTCCACTTCTGCAGTGACTTCATAGAACTGTAGAATGGTCCCAGAACTACAAATATCTGTTTATCTAGAATGGTTGGAGACGACCTGTTTAGGGTTGTGCCATTCATTCGTTTATTCATTTATACAGCGTGCACTAAAAATGTCTACCAGATCCATGCCAGATGTTGGAAAGGAAGTGATGAATAAAACACGGTTCTGGTACCTATCTTAGTACATCAGTGATTCAGATTACCATGTCTCTGTACATGTTCTGTACAGAGAAAGAAAAGGTACAGTGCTGTGCATATAGCTGACAATATTGAATAGCTGTTGATAATTGAATGAACGTTATATGTTATATACATAATAACAAGCCTGAACTCTAATTACATACACCGGCTCTCAAATCATTTTGCTGTTTATTACTTTATTGTAATATAACATTGAACAAATGATTTAACATTTCTGAGGATTAAGTGATACAACATGTATAGTTTTCTGTGAAATCCCAAACTCACATAAATGTGTCAACAAATGGTATCTGCCATTATTGTTATTATTATGTATTACTACTCATTGTAGAAAGGATCCCTGAATGTCAAACCTTGAATGAGTGAATGACAGATGTACGTGGATAAAGTTTTTAAAAAATTGAAATAAATTGTTTCTTAGCAAGGCAGGCAGCTGTTCAAGTTGGCTAGCATTGAAGTTGCTTCCGTAGTAGGAGCCAAAGGTTGGGGCTAGAGGCATAAGGGTCCATGAGACTTGGAAAAGAGAATTGAGAGAATCATATGTCATTTGAAAGACTTAAGGAAGGTTTATAAGCAGACTTGGCCAGAGGTCATATTTGTAGATAGGACTTGGGCTGGAATCTAGTTCTGGTAAGTAGGATTTAAGACAAATTCAAACGCTTCGTCAATTTAGAATTGAATCTGAAAGTTCTTAAGGGTCTAACCGAAATCTCATGTTTCTCTTCACATTACTTTCTTCCTTCTCTGAACTCTGTATTTTCTGTTTTTGCTTTTAAACTTATACTGTCTTGTATTACTATTCAAATCTTCATAGGCTTGCCTTGCCTTCAGAGCCAGATTGGAAGCTGGTTGAAGGCAGAGACAGTAGATTTATAAAGATGTTTCTCATAACGTATGTTTCTCGTAGTACCTAGTTAGTAGTATTCCATGTATTTGTGGAATGAAACAATGCAGGTCAACACAGTTTTAAAGCAGAGCACGAGCATCAGTATATCAGGTGGTTCGTACCTCTTTAAAGCACTGTGAAATCTAAAGGCAAAGCTGACCTCTCCTTAATTTACCATTTGATATTCTTATGTCTAGGTAATAACAGTTACAGTTTTTTTCAGATTTGGCAAGAAAAAAAAACTTAATTTTCTTTTAACCTGTAGCCTAGAATTAAGAAAATCAAACAATTGAGTGACATTATGAAAACATGCTTTAACATACACATATCATTTATTTAATTTTAAAAATTGTTTCTGAGATAAATAAGGCAGTGTTGTCCTTCTTTTCCTGATAGCTATCTTTATTTATAGCATCTAATTTCAAGATTGTACTGGCTTTTAAATGCCTTGGGTCTTGCTTTGATATTGGAAATACTATTGAAAATTATATCCTTACTGTGAAATTATAGTCATTGGTAGAGTTGAATATTCAGATTACTTATGTGTATTATCTCACATTGATATTAAACTTTGATCATCTTAATGGCTTCAAGCTGAGAATTTTTAAAATTTAGCATATATATGCTTATATAGAAGTGACAATGTCTAGCATGACCAAAGCTTGGTAATATATTTAATATTTAAAATGTCTTTTCTAAAGATCGTTGCAAAATTGTAAGGTTTACAGAACCTTCAGAGTACTTTTTGTATAATAAGCAATTTGCTTCATCTGGTATCTTTGTTATTTCTTTTGTTTTGATTTTGTTTATTAACACAGAAAAGCTTCACTGGCCTGAGCAAGAACTTGCTAAGAAGTCTGTTCTAAATGCAGAAGAGTCATTGATCACTGACAGCAAAAGAAGCATTTCACATTTATCTACTGGGATACTAAAGGACATTTTCACAACTGGAACCAGTAGTTACAATGTTCTGCTACAGAGCAAAGAGGAGAAAAAGCATCATTCACAAAAACAGCCTTCCTCCACCTACTCCAAAAGATGTAGAAAGCCCAGCAAATCTCCTAGTTCTTCTCGTAGTAAAGATCTTCGCAAGATGAAAGCCCCAGTGCCTGTGATGAGCAGTGGTACTTGGTACTGCCTAGGAAGGCAGCCTGGTGTCTTTGTCACTAGTTCAGTGTCGAGTCCTATAAAGTTTACACATGATATCTCTGTTACAGGGAGCAGCATAGTACTGCCGCCTAAACCCAAAAACAAGGTAAAGCGACGCCATTTCTCCACTCTGCCAAAGCCAAAGCCACAGCCTCAGCTGTCTAGAAGTTTTGAAAAGGGAGATGACTTTTCTGGGAAGAAATTTTGTATACTGACTGCTATAAAGCCCACCAACTTGGAGAAAGAAAAACTGAGATTTTTCAAGTCTGACTATACCTACAATCCTCAGTTTGAATATGTAAATCCATCTCTGCCAAGTGTGTTGGCCAAACACAGCAATGCATCTGACCGATTTCTTAAACAGGTAAAATGCTACTTCAGTAATGGTATTTCATTTTTATGTAACTAAAGCAATTATTTACAATCTTATAAAAAGAAAAAAAAAGAAAAAAAGACTTAAAAAACATTCCAGTTATTTATATGTTATAGTTAACTCCCATTCAGTACATGTAAATATGTGATAGGAAAAATCCAGGTGAGTGCCATAGCCTATATGTAAACTACTATGCACTAGTCAGAATCTATGAAGAATCTGTTAGATAGACTTTGTGGCAGGAAGCAGCTATATTTGGAAAAAGCTTAAGATTCTGGTTCTAGGCTTTCATTTGGGAGTTACAGACATGTAGGCCATTAGCCAACCCAGAGACCAGTGTTATGCAGCTCACACTGTGTTTGCATTTTCCATTTGATTTTGAGGGCCTTAGGTAGATCATACAGTCTTTGGTTCCCCTATGCTGTTACACTCCCATCTTTTTTAGGCTCCATAGGCATTTTGGAGAGCTAGACTTGATACTTGCCCATGAACTTCTTAATGCTTTGTTGTCATTGTTAATCATTGTCAAATAAATATTTCAGCACTCATTTAAAGAAGAAAATAGTGGGGTTTTAACAATTATTTTCAAGGTTAGAAAATCATGATGTGAAGGATATGAGCAACACTTTCGATATTGCTCCATTTAGACATGTGGCACATAGTTTTGTGTATTATGAGGCTTAAAAAACTTTGAAATCCTTAAATTTTTGAGGAGAAATTCACTGATGTTTATCTGAAAGGCATAGTGTTGAGATGATAAAGGCAGACAACCTTTGGTTAAATTAACTTTCTACACGCTTTTATAATACATGAGGTTCAACTTGGCTTTGTGAGTGATTGAAAATCTGTTTGTAGGCTAGGTGAAACTGCGTGGTTCCATTTTCCTGTGGTGTGTGCCCTATTTTAGCATTTTTGCTATAATACAGTTCCTTGGACTTGTGGCCAGCAGATTTTTGTTGTAATAAATGATGGAATCTGACAAGCCTTTTGAAGCCATTATGTAAAGCTTATTTTAAGATTATAATAATTTTAGTTTTGCTATTTATTTTCCTTTATTAGAAGAAACCTTTTCAACTGCTTCTCTAGATTTTTAATGGGCACTTTTTATTTAGAAGTGCTGAGATTGTACTAAATACTAATAAGGGCAACTATTGTCTTTATTCCTGTTTTGGCAGTCATTTTGTGATTTTTATTTCGGACATTGCAATCAACTGAATAGGTATTTCACTCATTTAAAATTTATGATAATTATGAAAATGCTATTTGCTTTTTTCCCCATTAGTGCTGAAAGAGATGGCTGAGATTTACCTACCAATATTCTTTAATTTGGTGTCCTACCCTAAACCCTACCAATTGGGAAAGAGATTTCCCACCATTGGATCAAAATGAGTGTTCTCTCATTTCCCTGGAAGACAGGAAGATCAGCTGCTCCACAGATTGAGAACTGACACTGCTTGGCCTGTGGCTTTACAGTCTTTATTTTAATCCAATTCCGGCTTGAGGAGATAAACCTATACTTGGGTTGCTCGAGTAAATAGCACCAGCAGTCCTACTGGCTGTACTTCAAAGGCCACCCTTTGGGAGAATGCTGTCAACAAATGCCTAGTGTACTGTTTAAACCACTTTAATTGAATAAAAGGGATTCATTAGAACAAGGCCTCCATAAAATTTGCTTAAATTCCTATTTAGCATCTGAGTGGATTATGGCATGATGTCATACATCCTTCCCCGCCCCCAGCTGTGAAGCAAAAACATAGCTTCAGAGCTAGTCTCGGGATTCAGAAACATGCTACACAAGGGGACCAGGATAGCCAAGTCACCTGATGGTCTCTGGCCTCTACCCTCAAGGCCTTGTCGACCCCTAGCAGATAGTCAGGATCTGAATCCTTCAATGGAAGGCAGTCTGCACTGTTGTTGGAGTGACCATGGTCCTCTCCAGTGCACATATTGGCAGAACAGTGCTAAACTTTCCATGCACAAGGTAAGTCTATCAGAATGGAACCAAAGCAGTGCTCAAGCTCTGGTCATTCTCAGTTGATTGTCCCATCAATGTCCAGGAGTTCCAGGATGCAGGTTTTTGTGATCTAAGCATTAGGTCCCCCAGGAGACAGGTCCGTGAGGTGGTTCATGGGGTCTAGCATGGACTATTGGACTTGAATATAATTCCAGGTGGAGCCTGCTGAACCCTGCTCACCCTCTTGCTGACAGCCATGGTGGCCCTCAGCTTCCCAACCCTTGAGTATTTTTAAACTTGACAGAAACTGAGAATATCTGTTTTGTGTGGCTCTGGACCTTTGCAGGAAGGAGTGCAGTGCTTCCTGGGAGTTGAAGAAGGGATCTGGGGTGAGAGAATGCTGAAAGCTGTTAAGGGTCAGGTGCATCCTCACCAGTGGCTTAGAAGTGGCTCCTCAGTGGCGCCCTCATACAGCAAAACTGGCAGCCAGTGCACTTTTTGTCCTACTTCCTGGGGGCTGACTGCCCCTGGGAAACTTAGATACCAAATCCATTTGACTTTGCACTGTGCACTTTGTTGAGTAAGATTGGAAGTGGGAGATGAGAAGAGTCTTCAGGGTAGTAATAAGAGTCCTTGAACTATTTTCAGTATTTCCAGCAAGTCAAATGGAAATTATATATTTACATGATAAAGCCAATGGACAACTTAAGTGACTTGTTTTCTACCTCTGGCTGGAATCCTATCTCAGTGTAGATCCAGGCTAGCTCATGCTAACTAGAGGTTCTGATTAGTAGAGTGATATTTAATAACATTGGGAAAATAAGTCAACTTTTGTTTGGCTAGATAACAGTTGAATTATTTTCGTATGCATCAATAAAACTGGAGCAGTGGAGATAATTAGTGGTTGGCAAATGGGTTGCTTTTGTATGAGAGAAAGAAGGCTTTGGGGTATCAGGTAAAGACCTTGGGACGAGGCTCCTCTGGCTGTCAGGGAAGAAAAATTAAAGGTAGGTGTGCAAAAGCAGTTGATAGCAGGCCTGTTACCACTGACTTAGAAAGGTCTGCTTGCAAGGTTGGCCTTAGTCTGAGAACTTGACTGGTAAACAGTTGACTGAAATAAAAGTTTCCTTAAATGGTAAGAGTAGTTTGCTGTGCCTGAGTTGTGCAAACAGTGTTTATATTGGACACCTCTTTTCCTTTTGAGAGTCTGAAATTTTAGAACATGGTAGGCATAGGGGTGCTTCTGTACTAGTTCCCAATAAAAACCTTGGGTGCTGATCTGTAACAAGTTTCCTTGGTATACCACTCTTTACCTGTTCTTAGAACTCAGTTGCTGGAGAAGTTAGTTGTATCCTTTGTGACTTCATTTGGAGAGGACTCTTAGAAGCTTGCTTCTGGTTTCCTTCAGACTTTCCTAGATGTAAGAGATGGGGACTGGTGGGCTTAAGTTGATCTCTTAAAGGCATTTATTTACATTCATATTTTAGAAAAGAAGAAGAAAAAACTCTGTATTCAAATAAAACATCTGTTTGGGCTGCTGTATTTGCTGTCAGTTTGAGATTCCTGGTCAGTTGTAAGGCCTGCTCTCTGATAGCTTTGTAAAGGTCCATCGTGTTACATTACTATTCACAAATTGAGCCTGGGCCCTATATTCATATAATATTTACCATAAGCATGGGGTTCTTTGGCATTGTAATACTTTCTAATACTTTTTAGTTGTATGATATTTGTATAGAAGGCCAAGTAAATTAAGTGTATGCTAAGTTAGAAATTTTGCCTTGAGGGTAGCAGGGGAAGAGCGAACAAAAACATTTGTTCTCCATATACTTGTATTGTTATGAAATTGTTGACATTGCCCTTTTATTTAAGGACCCTTGCTCCATTAAAATTGCTTTGAAATTTAAGGACAAAGTCACATGAACCATCAATGTGTGACAGATTATAACTAGCATTGATAGACTACTTAATATTTGCTTGTTACTCTGATTGCTTAGTACTTTATAGCTGTTACCATTTTTAGTTCCTCACATGAGGTGCAATACTTGTAGTTTTACCAGTTGAAAAAATTGACGTAGAGAAGTGTAGTAACTTTCCTGAGGTCACATATAGTAAGGTGCAGAACCAGGAGTCTGTTTCAAGTGCTGCTGACTTCCACACAATGGCATGTTGGAAAACCAGCTCTCAGTGTCCATGATGTAAATATGAATACTTCCACCATGATCAGTTTCAAGCAGTGTAACATGAACTGCTTGAAAATCACAAGCCAGAATGATGGGGCTCCAGCACACCACTGTTTCACAGCATGTTTTTAGCCTGGCTGTCCCTTTGCCACCCCCAGCACCCAAAGGGCACCAGATGGAAAGATCCTCTCACTTTGCTGGCAAGGATCCATGCCTCTGGCAGAAGCTAATTATGAGGACATTGAAGATATTTTTTCCTCTTTATGATATATACTTGTGTAATAGTGATTTTGCTGTTTTTTTTAGAACTGTGAGACAAAAGTATCTCCCAGTAAGGGCACCCATCGTCCTCTTTTAGTTATGACTTCAGTCTCAATACAGTGTTAATGAATGCCTTAGGAAGACTGGGAAGGGCTCCCCAGACAGGCTATCCATAACATTATAGGTGTTGATTTCTCTCTTCCTGCCCTTGTGGCTCTGCCAGGGAACAAAGCAGCAACATCCCTTCCAGTAAGGCTCTGTACTATTTCTCTTTTACTATTGTCCTAACTGTTGCATTTCATCTGTTCCCTTTCTGCTTCAGGTGGAGTATACATAATCCAGAATTGATAAGTGTTAAAATAAAATTACTTAAGTGTCTTCAAATGAAAAAAATAATGGAAAATAGTGTAAGGGGTGCCTGGTGGCTCAGTCAGTTAAGCATCTGATTTTCGATTTCGGCTCAGGTCGTGTGGTCTCACAGTTTGTGAGACCGAGCCTTGCATGGGGCTCTACACTGACAGCACAGAGCCTTCTTGGGATTCTCTCTCTCCCTCTCTCTTTCTACCCCTCCCCTGCTCTCCTGCTCTCTCTCAAGATAAATACATAAAATACATTAATTTAATCCATAAATTAAAAAATTAAAAAATAGTTTTCAAAAATTCCTTCTACAATTGAAATACTGTATCCAGTGTTTTCCTATTCCTAAGACTTTATATATTTCAAAATAACTATTTGTAAGGATAGTTATTGATTACCCATATTAATGGAAGGAAGCGTTTATATGAATTAGTTAAAATAGGAAGATATTCCCTGTTCTCTCTCTGTGGAATCGTTCTCATGAAGGCAGCCACCACCTTTGCTTTCCTGCTGAGGACGGTGCTATACCAGCCATGAGTAATTCACTAGGGTCTGTAGTAAGTAGTAAACGCAGTAATAGAAAAAAGCCACAAACAGTGGCATGAAGTAGAGATAGAAGCAATGCTTAAAATCAAACATCTAAGTAAAAATAAAGCACTGAATTGATTTATAAAGAAAGAAAGAAAGCTTTTGAACCTCTGATTTGGTTATAGACATCTTGCATCATAACCTCTGGGGGAAAAGATGAACTTGGGAAAGATAGGGAAATAAGTATTAAGGAATGTTAGTCTGGATAAAGAACAGACGTTAAAGGCTTGCAATTACTGGAAGAAATGTGCAGATAAGTTTGCAAAATATTGAGATGTCAAAAACATACAATAAAACATCTTTATGTTTCTATTGTAGTATGCCAAAGTACTCTGTAGATGTGTACTTGTTAATCTTTACGATACCTTAAGATATAACCCTTTCAACCAATAGCAGAATGGATTTTAGCTGTTTGTAAGAATTACTATGTTAAATGAAAGGTTTGTCAGACGTTTAAATATAACTAAGAAATTGGAGAATTGCCTTCTTTTAAAAATATTCCTTCATTTGGGGGACGTGTGGGTGGCTCAGTTGGTTAAGCATCTGACTCCGGCTCAGGTTATGATCTTGCCCCACATCAGGCTCTGTGCTGACAGTTCAGAGCCTGGAGCCTGCGTCAGATTCTGTCTCTCCGTCTCTCTATGTCTCTCTCTTTCTCAGAAATAAACAAACATTAATATGTGTATATTTTTTTCTTTGATTTGGGATTGATTTGTAGGAGTCTTGCTTTGTAGGAGAGAAATGGGCTCAGTCTCTGAAGTTTTCCTTGCACATTATGGTGTAGGATGAAAATGATTATTTAGAACTCTTTCTAGGACCTCACAGATCTCTCTCAATTTGAGACCTAAAAATACTGTGGCTAATTAAATCAAGATTCTGTTTTGTGTCATATTATATATCCAGTTGTGTCATTTATTTTGTAAAAACTTTTAGTTCTTCTTTCACACTGCGTATTAATCACAGAAAAGCTCAGTTTCCACAAGCTGTGTTAACTGAAAATTCTTTTACTTCAGATAACAGTGCTCTAATAATACAACATAATTGGCAAATAATTAGGTTTGTTAAAACTAATTTTCTAAATAAGTGAAATTTGTTTCTCCAAGTACAAAAACCTAAAAGTTAACTATTTCAATGCAGTTCTTTCTATAATGTATATTCAGTATGACAACTCAGGAGAATGCTTTTCAAACTTTCCTAAGAAGGTAACCTAATAGAGATGTAAAGAGAATAATCAAGGAAATCAGGAGCAAATCTGTTTTATCTTAAATTCATGTGAATTTTACATTATACTTTGTAATGTATCTTTATTCTGACATAGAAACATGCAAATTGCTTATCTCCAAGTAAATGTTAACTGCTAATTCAATTAAGCAAAGGCTGTCCAGACCAAGGAAAACTTGTTCCTGGGCCACATTTATCCCTTGGGTTGCCAGTTCACCACCTCCATTTTACCAGATCTATTAAATAATAATAAGCTCTGTTGTACTGGGACCAATGGTTGGCATAACATAAAGACTTTTAATTTTAAGTGTGGTTCTCAGAAAACAAGGTCTTGTGTAAATGGAATAGGTAATTCATTATATTAAAACACATGCTTTTGAATAATACATAAAATCATGTCATGTTCTAAAAGCAAGATGTGTTTATTTTCCGTTTTTGTTGGAAGCAACTTAATTGGAAATCAGACAGCTTCACTGATAGCAGGATGTCTTGAGGCAACATTTCCTTGAGGCTAAGGTTTAATTGTACTAATGTTGTAGTATTTTATCTTGGTAGACCTCAAGTCATTCAAGTAAAAAGGGGAAGAAAAAGCAAGCCACCTTTAAATCTTACCTCTCCTTAGGTGACACAGTTTTGTGTTTAGCAAATCACAAACCTTTCACAGATAACCTAAAATTGTGAGTTGTTTTTTTTTTTAAAGATTGAGAGTTTAGTATGTTCTGTATTAGATTGGAGAAGTGGAGTCATTTGTTAACCTAATAGCAAGGAAGATTTTTTATATTCAGAGATGGAAATACACCATCAGATTGTATGTCTTTGGAAGAAGCTGTGACCTTGATGACTCACTGAAACAGCATTTTGTTGATTTGCCTTTGAAATTTTGCCTAACATGCATTCTTAGGTTCTTAACAGGATCTTTGCTACAGAACAGCTTGAATATCTGCTTTTTCCTGATAGGTGGTAAAAGAAGAGTCTTCATTACTAAGCTGTTTATAAATCTCTTATCCTGGTAGCAGTTGCCCTCTGATATTCCCAGTCACCACTGTATACATCCAGACTACCCCCAGCCCTGATGACACAAACATGCAGTGGGGGCGGAGGGCGGGACGGGAAGAAGGCTGCAGGTGACATCTTTTTTAGTCCAACTGTGTTCTTTCATTTGTTCCCTTCATTGATGTTAGACTCAGTGTCTCAGATCGCTCGATCTATTACATTCTGCATATGTAGAATATATATGTTTTTAATACTTTTCTTATAATCTGGTCATAGTCTACAATTTCTATTTTATGGAAAACTGAATTATGTATTGGCAAAAGTATTTGCTTTGCTTCAGTCTCCCCTGCTCTCCACATTGCATCAGTGTCTTTCTAAGATACAAGTCTGATGTCATTTGCCTTCCTGAAACACTTCAGGTCTCCTCATAATTCGAGATTAGGTCCGAAATCTGTAGCATGGCCTGTAGGTCTTTCATCTTTCATGATCTGGCTCGTGCTTACATTTCCACGTCAACTCTGTAATCCCACAGTATCTTGTGGAAATTATCTAGCATAGCGTTTATCATGCTGCTATCCTCTTTTTTTTTTTTTTTTTTTTTGTCTTCACCACTAGACTGACTCCTTTGATAAAAAGAGTATTTTATTTATCAGCTATACCTGCAGGCTCAGCAGGACCTAGGGGAGACAGAGCAGCTATGTTTGCTGCCAGCCTGGACCTCCAGCTCCCACCTCCAGAAGGTTCTGTCCCCTCTCTCTTGAACAGTGGCCCATCTCCATCAGTGAGGAGTAGGGGCAGCTGCCTCCATCCAGGGTCCTACTCAACCCCGCCCCCAGACCCTGGACACCATGCTTGATCTGGAAGGGGAGCATGTGGGGCTTGGTAGGGAGCAGAGTCTCAGGGTTGATAGCTGGAGACCTCCTGAAGACCTCTAGGAGTCTCTGTGCCAGAGGGCTTCTTCCAATCCCGGTAAGACTCTGAAGGAATTTGCCACATGGGAGTCAGATCTTGGTGTGAGGAGGGGTCCAGGTCAGGTCTGTGGAGCAGGAGGGGTGGACAGGCCTTCCCACCGCCCCCAGCCTGCTGTCAAAGGCTCCAAACCCAAAGACAGTCCTGACAACCCCTCCACAATTCACAGGCTCCTGCCTAGGTCTGAAGGAGGTCCTGTGCTCCCCACCCAACTGGCAAACCTCTTCTTAATCTTCCCCTTCCTCCAAAAAGAGGAGACCCACAGACCCTGGGAGTGAGGAAGGCAGCATATGGGAGGGAAATGGTGAGATTAGGGACCCAGGCGGCTGCAGGAAGGCGGGACAGAGCACCTGCCAGGTCTGGGACCCCTTGTCCAGCCCTGCCATGTGGGACGTTAAGGGGCAGGCCTTGCCAGCTGTTGGGTGTCTGAAATCTGGGTCTGAAGGCTGTGTGTGTATGCTGTGCACTGTGCCAATTGCTGGGTGACTCTCAGGCTCCCACCAAAGGTCTACGGGCCCGGGGCCCTGCATCCCCTCCCCAACCTCTCCCAGCTCAGCTGGGGTGGAGCGCCACCTGCTGTGCTCACAAGGGGCTGGGGGAGGGAGGGTGGGTGGCTCACCTGAAGTTGCCTTGGCCAAGCTTTGGGGGTCTGTTGGGCGATGCCTGGGGTTCGGGCTCACACTCTCTGGGTGCGCCAGCCAGGGACCCAGAATCTAGCTCAGTTCCTGGCATTAAATAAATGAGACTTCTGATGCCTCTCCAGCCCAGAAACTCTATTTCACTTAATTTTGTGTATGCTTCTGACACTATTCTTTCCTTTGTCCAGAATGCCTTCTATTTCCTCTAGTGGCCCACTTTTATTTACCTTTCTCCGTCATCTCAATATTTATACCTCTATCAGAGTATTACTAAATTTTGTTGGTTTATGTGTCATCTTTTCCAGTCTAATGGTTAAATGGGGCTTAGATTATAAAATATAAAAATAACAAAAGTATCAGTGATTAGGGGTGTCTGGCTGGTTCAGTCAGTAGAGTGTATAATTCTTGATCTCAGGGTTGTGAGTTCAAGCCTTACACTGGGTGTAGAGATTACTTAAAACCTTAAAAAAATGTATCAGTGATTAGCACAAATAAGATGAATGAATGAATGGCCCTTACTTTCTAGATGGTAATGTAGAAATTTAGTGATGTACTTTACAAACAATGGATCCATATTTGTGGCCCAAGAGTCAGGTTTAACCTGACTGTATGTTTTTTAAGGGGTCAACATAGTGGTTTTTTTTTTTTTTAATTGGAATGTAAGGATGAATCTATTGTTTCTCCCAGATATTACACTCAGTGGCTTTACAGAGTAGTGACTGCTCGCAGCTAAAGGTATCTGAGTATGACTACTGCTCTGGTGTCCCATCAGTTTGTGGCTGTAGTACCTTAAATGGAGACCTAATGATCTGATTGAGTAATCCATATCTTACTTAATTTGCTGCCAAGAAGTAGTAGTCACCATTGGAAAATTCATTTAGCATTTGGGATTTTGCTTTTCATTCTGAGAATCTCAAAGTACCAGAGAGAGCGTATGGGTGTGTACACAACTCGTGCTTATCTGAAATAAGTATTGTCAAACTGATTTGAGGAATACTGCATGAGAAAAGAGGGTCACATAAGTTGGAAGACACAAAATGTTATATTCATCCCTGAGATTGACCATGTACAGCATCAAAATGAAGGCTTGGAAGAGTCTTGTTTAATTTTGTTTAATACAATATTTTCCAATCACATTTGGCCATAAAACTCTTAAAAATGATACCTTGTTAACCACTTTTCTACAGGAAACAGTTTGGAAAACACTGGCTTAAAGACAAGGTCTATATGATCTCCTAGGGGTTATTCAGTATTTGGATAGGTGGTGGGGGAAGAGTTCTAGGTGTTAGAATTTACTAAAAAGGAAAGTAATGAAGGGAGCGTTGGGACTGGATGGATGTCAAATCAGTTACTTTAAATTGTAAAATTAAAACCCAGCTATCTTCTGTTAAACCTGTATACAGTCATGTGGGAAATAGATTGCAAAACACATTCTTTCCTTTTCTCCTTTCTTGGTGCTGTCTCTAATTTCATCCTCACAACAACTCTTTGAGGTAAATGGCAAAACTTTTCATCTCCATTTTGCCTGTGAGGAAACTAAACCTGTGAAAAGTAAAATGACATACTCAAGATGACACAGTTAGTAAGGCATTAATGTAAAACTAGATCTACTCATTTCTAGTCTTTCACAATATCACCCCGACTCATATCATAATAGTGTCCCTATTGTACACAGTTTTTCACTGAGTGAAAAGGGAGTGAGAAGGGAGATAGTTTTTCTACACAGGACTGTTGAGGTGGTTCATGATTGATGCTCAGATTTTCAAACTACTAAACAGTAAACAGAATTAGCAGGTATACCAAAAGCAGATCATTCACCAGAATGTTAAGATTTTTCAGAAAGTTTTTAAAATGATCTAAGATAATTCCAAGTGTTTTGTTTTCTTTTTAAAGTAGGCTCCATGCTGGGTGTGGAGCCCAACACTGAGCTTAAATTTACAATCCTGAGATCAAGACCTAAGCTGAGATCCAGTCAGATGTTTAACCAACTGAGCCCCCCAGCACTGCATACAATGCTAAAAGTTTTATATAGAGATTTTTTATTTTCTGGATTAGTGGTTTAAATGTTACATTGTGCTATTTGACTATTCTTTATATATATATATATATATGAAACTTATTGTCAAATTTGTTTCCATACAACACCCAGTGCTCATCCCAAAAGGTGCCCTCCTCAATACCCATCACCCACCCTCCCCTCCCTCCCACCCCCCATCAACCCTCAGTTTGTTCTCAGTTTGTAAGAGTTTCTTATGCTTTGGCTCTCTCCCTCTCTAACCTCTTTGTTTTTTCTTCCCCTCCCCCATGGACTTCTGTTAAGTTTCTCAAGATCCACATAAGAGTGAAAACATACAGTATCTGTCTTTCTCTGTATGACTTATTTCACTTAGCATCACACTCTCTAGTTCCATCCATGTTGCTACAAAGGGCCATATTTCATTCTTTCTCATTGCCACGTAGTACTCCATTGTGTATATAAACCACAATTTCTTTATCCATTCATCAGTTGATGGACATTTAGGCTCTTTCCATAATTTGGCTATTGTTGAGAGTGCTGCTATAAACATTGGGGTACAAGTGCCCCTATGCATCAGTACTCCTGTATCCCTTGGGTAAATTCCTAGCAGTGCTATTGCTGGGTCATAGGGTAGGTCTATTTTTAATTTTTTGAGGAACCTCCACACTGCTTTCCAGAGTGGCTGCACCAGTTTGCATTCCCACAACAGTGCAAGAGGGTTCCCGTTTCTCCACATCCTCTCCACCATCTATGGTCTCCTGATTTGTTCATTTTAGCCACTCTGACTGGCATCAGGTGGTATCTGAGTGTGGTTTTGATTTGTATTTCCCTGATGAGGAGTGACGTTGGCCATCTGGATGTCTTCTTTAGAGAAGTGTCTATTCATGTCTTCTGCCCATTTCTTCACTGGATTATTTGTTTTTCAGGTGTGGAGTTTGGTGAGCTTTTTATAGATTTTGGATACTAGCCCTTTATCCGATATGTCATTTGCAAATATCTTTTCCCATTCCGTTGGTTGCCTTTTAGTTTTGTTGTGCAGTTTTAGTTTGCTGTGCAGAAGCTTTTTATCTTCATAAGGTCCCAGTAATTCATTTTTGGGTTTAATTCCCTTGCCTTTGGAGATGTGTCAAGTAAGAAATTTCTGCGGCTGAAGTCAGAGAGGTTTTTTCCTACTTTCTCCTCTAGGGTTTTGATGGTTTCCTGTCTCACATTCAGATCCTTTATCCATTTTGAGTTTGTTTTTGTGACTGGTGTAAGAAAGTGGTCTAGTTTCATTCTTCTTCATGTTGCTGTCCAGCTCTCCCAGCACCATTTGTTAAAGAGACTTTTTCCCATTGGATATTCTTTCCTGCTTTGTCAGATTAGTTGGCCATACTTTTGTGGGTCTAGTTCTGGGGTTTCTCTTCTATTCCATTGGTGTATGTGTCTGTTTTTGTGCCAATACCATACTGTCTTGATCATTACAGCTTTGTAGTGGAGGCTAAAGTCTGGGATTGTGATGCTTCCTGCTTTGGTCTTCTTCTTCAAAATTACTTTGGCTATTCAGGGCCTTTTGTGGTTCCATACAAATTTTAAGATTGCTTGTTCTAGCTTCGAGAAGAATACTAGTGCAATTTTGATTGGGATTGCATTGAATGTGTAGATAGCTTTGGGTAGTATTGACATTTTAACAATATTTATTCTTCCAATCCATGAGCATGGACTGTTTTTCCATTTCTTTATATCTTCTTCAATTTCCTTCATAAGCTTTCTATAGTTTTCAGCATACAGATCTTTTACATCTTTGGTTAGGTTTATTCCTAGGTATTTTATGATTCTTCATGCAGTTGTGAATGGGATCAGTTTCTTTATTTGTCTTTCTGTTGCTTCATTATTAGTGTATAAGAATGCAACTGATTTCTGGACATTGATTTTGTATCCTGCGACTTTGCTGAATTCATGTATCAGTTCTAGCAGACTTGGTGGAGTCTCTTGGGTTTTCCATGTATAATATGTCATCTGCAAAGAGTGAAGGCTTAACTTCATCTTTGCCAATTTTGATGCCTTTGATTTCATTTTGTTGTCTGATTGCTGATGCTAGAACTTCCAACACTATGTTAAACAACAGCGGTGAGAGTGGACATCCGTGTTGTGTTCCTGATCTCAGGGCGAAAGCGCTCAGTTTTTCCCCATTGAGGATGATACTAGCTGTGGGCTTTTCATAAATGGCTTTTATGATGTTTAAGTATGTTCCTTCTATCCTGACTTTCTCGAGGGCTTTTATTAAGAATGGATGCTGAATTTTGTCAAATGCTTTTTCTACATCGATTGACAGGATCATATGGTTCTTTTCTTTTATTAATGTGATATATCACGTTGATTGATTTGTGAATGTTGAACCAGCCCTGCAGCCCAGGAATGAATCCCACTTGATCATGGTGTATAATTCTTTTTATATGCTGTTGAATTCGATTTGCTAGTATCTTATTGAGAATTTTTGCATCCATATTCATCAGGGATATTGGCCTGTAGTTCTCTTTTTTTACTGGGTCTCTGTCTGGTTTAGGAATCAAAGTAATGCTGGCTTCATAGAATGAGTCTGGAAGTTTTCCTTCCCTTTCTGTTTTTTGCAATAGCTTGAGAAGGATAGGTATTTTCTCTGCTTTAAACGTCTGGTAGAATTCCCCAGGGAAGCCATCTGGTCCCCAATAAGCCATCTTATTTGTTGTGAGATTTTTGATAACTGATTCAATTTCTTTGCTGGTTATGGGTCTGTTCAAGCTTTCTATTTCTTCCTGTTTGAGTTTTGGGAGTGTGTCGGTGTTTAGGAATTTGTCCATTTCTTCCAGGTTGTCCACAGTTTGTTGGCATATAATTTTTCATAGTATTCCCTGATAATTTCTTATATTTCTGAGGGATTGGTTATAATAATTCCATTTGCATTCATGATTTTATCTATTTGGGTCATCTCCCTTTTCTTTTTGAGAAGCCTGGCTAGAGGTTTATCAATTTTGATTATTTTCTCAAAAAACCAACTCTTTGTCTCATTGATCTGCTCTACAGTTTTTTTGGATTCTATATTGTTTATTTCGGCTCTGATCTTTATTATTTCTCTTCTTCTGCTGGGTTTGGGGTGTCTTTGCTGTTTTGCTTCTGTTTCCTTTAGGTGTGCTGTTAGACTTTGTATTTGGGATTTTTCTTGTTTCTTGAGATAGGCCTGGATTGCTGTGTATTTTCCTCTCAGGACTGCCTTCGCTGCATCCCAAAGCGTTTGGATTGTTGTATTTTCGTTTTCATTTGTTTCCATATATATTTTTAATTTCTTCTCTAATTGTCTGGTTGACCCATTCATTCTTTAGTAGGGTGTTCTTTAACCTCCATGCTTTTGGAGGTTTTCCAGACTTTTTCCTGTGGTTGATTTCAAGCTTCATAGCATTGTGGTCTGAAAGTATGCATGGTATGATCTCAATTCTTGTATACTTATGAAGGGCTGTTTTGTGACCCATTATGTGATCTATCTTGGAGGATGTTCCATGTGCACTCGAGAAGAAAGTATATTCTGTTGCTTTGGGATGCAGAGTTCTAAATAGATATGTCAAGTCCATCTGATCCAATGTATCATTCAGGTCCCTTGTTTCTTTATTGATCCTGTGTCTAGATGATCTATCCATTGTTGTAAGTGGAGTATTAAAGCCCTGCAATTACCACGTTCTTATCAATAAGGTTGCTTATGTTTGTGAGTAATTGTTTAATATATTTGGGGGCTCCTGTATTCGGCGCATAGACATTTATAATTGTTAGCTCTTCCTGATGGATAGACCCTGTAATTATTATATAATGCTCTTCTTCATCTCTTGTTACAGCCTTTAATTTAAAGTCTAGTTTGTCTGATATGACTACTTCAGCTTTCTTTTGACTTCCAGTAGTATGATAGATAGTTCTCCATCCCCTCGCTTTCAATCTGAAGGTGTCCTCAGGTCTAAAATGAGTCTCTTGTAGACAGCAAATAGATGAGTCTTGGGTTTTTTTTATCCATTATGATACCCTATGTCTTTTGGTTGGAGCATTTAGTCCATTTACATTCAGTGTTATTATAGAAAGATATGGGTTTAGAGTCATTGTGATGTCTGAAGGTTTCATGCTTGTAGTGATGTCTCTGGTACTTTGTCTCACAGGATCCCCCTTAGGATCTCTGGTAGGGCTGGTTTAGTGGTGATGAATTCCTTCGGTTTTTGTTTGTTTGGGAAGACCTTTATCTCTCCTTCTATTCTAAATGAGAGACTTGCTGGATAAAGGATTCTCAGCTGCATATTTTTTCTGTTCATCACACTGAAGATTTCCTGCCATTCCTTTCTGTCCTGCCAAGTTTCAGTAGATAGATCCATCACTAGTCTTATCAGTCTCCCTTTATATGTTAGAACATGTTTATCCTTAGCTGCTTTCAGAATTTTCTCTTTATCCTTGTATTTTGCCAGTTTCACTGTGATATGTCATGCAGAAGATCGATTCAAGTTACGTCTGAAGGGAGTTCTCTGTGCCTCTTGGATTTCAATGTCTTTTTCCTTGCCCAGATCAGGGAAGTTCTCAGCTATGATTTCTTCAAGTACACCTTCAGCACCTTTCTCTCTCTCTTCCTCCTCTGGAATCCCTATTATGTGTATATTATTGCATTTCATAGCATCGCTTAGTTCTCTAATTCTCCCCTCATACTCCTGGATTTTTTTATCTCTCTTTTTCTCAGCTTCCTCTTTTTCCATGATTTTATCTTCTAATTCATCTATTCTCTCCTCTGCCTCTTCAATCCGAGCTGTGGTCGCCTCCATTTTATTTTGCAGCTCATTTATAGCATTTTTTAGCTCCTCCTGACTGTTTCTTGGTCCCTTGATCTCTGTAGCAGTAGATTCTCTGCTGTCCTCTATACTTTTTTCAAGCCCAGTGATTAATTTTATGACTATTATTTTAAATTCATTTTCTGTTATATTGCTTAAATCGTTTTTGATCAGTTTGTTAGCTGTCACTACTTCCTGGAGTTTCTTTTGAGGAGAATTCTTCTGTTTCGTCATTTTGGATAGTCCCTGGAGTGGCACGGAACTGCAGGGCTCTTCCTCTGTGCTGTCTGGAGTAACTTGTGTTGGTGGGTGGGGCCGCTGTCAGACCCGTTGTCTGCCCCCAGCCCACCGCTGGGACCACAGTCAGACTGGTGTGTACCTTATCTTCCCCTCTCCCAGGGGTAGGACTCACTGTGGAGTGGTGTGGCCTCTGTCTGGGCTACTTGCACACTGCCAGCTTGTGGTGCTGCTTCGATGGAATCTGGCGTATTAGCTGGGGTGGGTCCGCAAGGTGCACAGAGGCGGGAGACGCAGACTCAGCTCGCTTTGCCTTTGGTGATCCGCTTCCGGAGGGGCCCTGAAGCACCAGGAGGGAGGTAGACCTGTCGGAGGGATGGATCTGCAGAAGCACAGCGTTGGGTGTCTGCGTGGTGCAAGCAAGTTCCCTGACAGGAACTGGTTCCCTTTGGGATTTTGGCTGGGGGATGGGCGAGGGAGATGGCGCTGGCCAGCGCCTTTGTTCCCCGCCAAGCTGAGCTCTGTCCTCCAGGGCTCAACAACTCTTTCTCCCGTTGTCCTCTAGACCTCCTGCTCTCTGAGAGCAGAGCTGTTGGCGCTTAACATTCCAGATGTCAAGTCCCGCTGGCTGTCAGAACTCACGCAGTCTGGCCCCTCCGCTTTTGCAAGTCAGACTTGGGGGCTCTACCTTGCCGGCGGGCTGCCCCTCCACAGCCCCGGCTCCCTCCTGCCAGTCCGTGTAGTGTGCACCGCCTCTCCGCCCTTCCTACCCTCTTTTGTGGGCCTCTTGTCTATGCTTGGCTCTGGAGAGTCCTTTCTGCAAGTCTTCTGGCGGTTTTCTGGGTTATTTAGGCAGGTGTGGGTGGAATCTAAGTGATCAACAGGATGTGGTGAGCCCAGCGTCCTCCTATGCTGCCATCTTTCCATCAGAAAAAGTGTTTTTTATTTTAAAACACTGACAGGTGTGAGGTGAAATCTCACTGGGGTATTGATTTGTCTTTCCCTAATGATGAGTGATGTTGAGTGTCTTTTCATGTGTCCTTTGGCTATCTGTTTGTCTTCTTTGGAGAAATGTCTGTTCATGTTTTCTGCCCCTTTTTAATTGGATTATTTTGGGGATTTTGTGGTGTTCAGTTGTATAAGTTCTTTATGTATTTTGGATACTAACCCTTTATCGCATATGTCATTTACAAATATCTTCTACCATTCACTAGGTTGTTTTTGGTTTGTTGGTTTCCTTTTCTGTGCAGAAGAAGCTTTTTATTTTGATGTAGTCCCAATAGTTTATTTTTGCTTTTGTTTCCCTTGCCTCAGAAGGAGACATATCTAGAAAAATGTTGCTGTGGCTAGGAGACATTACTTCCTGTGGTTTCTTCTACTATTTTTATAGTTTTAAGTCTCACAGTTAGGTTCTTAATGTGTTTTGAGTTTATTTTTGTTTATGGTGTAAGAAATTGGTCTAGTTTCATTCTTTTGCATGTAGCTGTCCAGTTTTCCCAGCACCATTTGTTGAAGAAACTGTCTTTTTCCTATTGCATATTTTTGCCCCATGTGTTAAAGATTAATTGACCATATAACTGTGGGTTTCTTTTTGGGTTTTCTCTTCTGTTCCATTCTATTTTTGTAGCAGTACCATACTGTTTGGGTTACTACAGCTTTGTAATATAACTTGAAGACTGGAATTGTGATACCTCCAGTTTTGTTTTTCTTTTTCAAAATTGCATTTGCTATTTGGGTTCTTTGTGGTTCCATACAAATTTTAGGATTGTTGGTTCTAGTTCTGTGAAAAATGCTGTTGGTATTTTGATAGGGAGGGATTACTTTAAATCTGTAGGTTGCTGGGGTGCCTGGGTGGCTCAGTTGGTTAAGCGTCTGACTTCAGCTCGGGTCATGATCTCACAGTTTGTGAGTTCGAGCCCCACGTCGGGCTCTGTGCTGACAGCTCAGAGCCTGGAGCCTGCTTCGGATTCTGTGTCTCCCTCTCTCTGCCCCTCCCCTGCTTGCACTCTCTCTCTCAAAACTAAATAAACATAAAAAAAAAAATTTAAATCTGTAGGTTGCTTTGGGTAGTATGGACATTTTAACAATATTCGTTCTTCCCATCCATGAGCATGGACTGTCTTTCCATTTTTGTCATCTTCAATTTTTTTCAGTGTTTTATAGTTTTCAGAGTACAGGTCTTGTACCTCCTTGGTTATGTTTATTCCTAGGTATTTTATTATTCTTGGTATAATTATAAATAGGATTCTTTTCTTAATTTCTTTTTCTGCTATTTCATTATTAGTGTATAGAAATGCAACAGCTTTCTGTACATTGATTTTGTATCCTGCAACCTTACTGAATTCATTTATCAGTTCTAATAGTTGTTGGATAGAGTTTTTAGGGTTTTCTATATATAATATGGCATCTGTAAATAGTGAAAGTTTTACTTCTTCCTTACCAATTTGGGTGCCTTTTATTTCTTTTTCTTGTCTGATTGCTGTGGTTAAGACTTTAAGTACTATGTTGAATAAAAGTGGTAAGAGTGGGGCGCCTGGGTGGCACAGTCGGTTAAGCGTCCGACTTCAGCCAGGTCACGATCTTGCGGTCCGTGAGTTCGAGCCCCGCGTCAGGCTCTGGGCTGATGGCTCAGAGCCTGGAGCCTGTTTCCGATTCTGTGTCTCCCTCTCTCTCTGCCCCTCCCCCCTTCATGCTCTGTCTCTCTCTGTCCCAAAAATAAAAATAAAAAACTTTGAAAAAAAAAATTAAAAAAAAAAAAAGTGGTAAGAGTGGACATCCTTGTCTTGTTCTTGACCTTAGGGGAAAAGTTCTCATTTTTTCCCTATTGAGAATAATGTTAGCTGTGGACTTTTCTTTTTTTTTATATAAATAAAAAAAATTTTTCTTTTTAGAAAGAGAACAAATAGGTGAGAGGGACCGAGGGGGAGAGAGAGAATCTCAAGCAGGCTTCATGCTTAGCACGGAGCCTGGCACAGGACTTGATCCCATGACCTTGGGAGCATGACCTGAGCTGAAATCAAGTTGGACACTAACTAACTGAGCCACCCAGGTACCCTTGTGGGTTTTCCTTTATTATGTTGAGGTATATTCCCCCTAGACCTATTTTGTCCCCAGTTTTTACCATAAATCGTTGTTGTTCTTGTCAGATGCTTTCTCTATATCTATTGAGATGATCATATAGTTTTATCCTTTCTCTGGTTGATGTGATATATCACTTTGATTGATTTGCAAATATTGAATCACCCTTGCATCCCAGGAATAAATCCCAGTTTTAACAAGGTGCATGTGTCTCCCACAGGAGGCCCTGCAAAGCTCACTGTCGGCAGATGGTGTTGGCAAGGTTTGCGCTGGTCTTCTGGAGGGGACTTGCAGCACAGGGACTGAGGCTGGCCTGGCTGGAGGGGGCAGGGTAGGTTGTAAGCAAGTTAGGTAGGGAGTATGGTGATTTCTGCAGGTAGCATGTGTTTATGCTGGGGGTAGGAGAGGGAAATGGCCCTGCCAGCAACTTTGTTCTTGGAGGAGCCTCCCAGTTTAATCTGCCCCACTGGAACAGGCTCTGCAATTAGTAAATAACTCTCCCTCCCTTATGCCCCAGGCATTTTTCAAACTGCTGCTTCTGTATATCTCTCTGGGCTGTTTATTGTGTTGTCCCCTTAAGGGTGGGGACTCAGTTTTCATTTGCCTTCTGGGCTCTCTCAGAGCTGAGCCAGCTGATAATGGTAAATTCTAGGCTTTAAGTCCCACTGGTTGTAAAAACTAGTGAAATTCGTATTCCCTGGTTTTCTGAGTTAAATGATGTGGGGATTTGTCTTCCCCATGTGGGCTCCCCAGTGAGAGGATCTGTTTCTCTCCCCCCTCTGCGTCCACAGGTTCCCTCCTGCAGATGGCCTGTTTAGCTCCCTACCACACTTCCACCCTTCCTACCCTCTTCGTTGTGGCCTCTTCTCTACCTTTAGTTGTGGAGTTTGTTTTGCCAGTCTTCCCATTTTCTGGGTTATTTACACTGATGTGAGTGTTACCTAGTTGTATCCATGTTGCAAGGTGAGTTTAGGGTCCTCTTATTTCACTGTCTTCCTGATTATACAATTCTGGGGTTTTTGGTTTTTCTATTTATTTATTTTGAGAGAGAGAGTTTAGAAAGAGCAGGGGAGAGCAGAGAGCGAGAAAGGGAGAGAGAAACCGAGACAGGCTCCATGCTGTCAGCGCAGAGCCCAACGCGGGGCTCATCTCACAAACTGTGAGACCGTGACCTGAGCCAAAATGAAGAGTCAGACACTCAACCGACTGAGCCACCTAGGCACCCCGCTTCTTGTTTTCCTAGAGAAGAATAAGAGTGATTCAGGGTCATGAGGTGGTAGTGCTGTAGCATTATGAAGAATGTTTTATTTTATTTTTATTTTTATGTTTTATTTTATGTAACATTATAAATAACATCTAGATCATGGGAGAGATAGGATCATTTCCTTCATGCTGAACAATTGTTTGTTTGTATTTACTTCCTTTTTGCTCTAGGTTTGAGCTCTCTGAAAATCTATTTGTTTTTATGTCTGTAAGATATACAAAGCTTCAGAACATCCTCTTTTAAAGAGGAAGGATTCAGAAATAGTTGATATGAGCAGAGATATCAATATTGATTCTCTATTCTCTATTACTCTGGTATTGATTCATAATTTAGCAAAAAAATAATGGTTTTTGGTCCAATTTTAAAAGGCAAAACTGGTGGCATATTTCAGCCCATTTTTAGGAAGAAATATCCTACCTGATATTGTTCTTATAGAACTCAAGAGGAGATTCTGTTATATCATTTTCTAACACGGTGATAGAAGAGTTGGCATAGTTGTAAGATGGACACAAAAGCAAGAAACAAGGTCACATTCCTCCAGATTAGGGAACTAAGACCTGGGCAATAGGGTTGTCTATATATTAAGATGATTTGGTTCCAAACTTTTAAAACTGATCAGTAAAACTATGTAATATCTGATTGCTTACTGTTTGTGTTTGCTATTCTTATGGTTGAAAGGCAGCAGAGAATACATTTGATATTTATAGGTAAGTCAGGGCTAGATCTTCACATGGCTGAGGCAAATGGCTGCTTCCTCCATGAGGAGGCCTCAAGTGTGCAAGCCATACCAACTCTACCAGCAGTCTGCTCTGCCTAAAAATCTATGGAAAAATATTTGAATTGTTAAGATTGTTCCCCCCATGTGTTCTTTTTTTTAAACACAAATACTCCAGAGAAAGGATATCAATGACTAACTGGCAAGTGGGAGAAAGTAGGTGGTAAATAGAAAGACTTGGAGTTTACAAAGTAGAGGGCACTTAAACATTATATTTTTCCAGTCATAAAAGAAATATATGTTCAGTATAGAAAGTTGGGAAAGTATAGAGAAGAGAATAAAATCCCATTATTCTGTCGCTAACAGATAATCACTATTGACATTTAGTGTGTTTTCCTTGTCCCATTCCTAATGTTCATAATTGAGGTTAGTACATTTTTGTTTACATACCTGTATTTTCTCATGTCATTAAAAACTGTCAACCTTTTTTGTCAGCATTATTGTCACTGACTGCATGTATTTCATAAAATGGGTATACAATCAGTTAAGTCTTTTGGTTTTTCCTACTGTGTTTTAAAATTTCAGAGTTTTGTTAGTAGTCCACTCTAGGCGGCTTCTTGCAGTGGCCGTGCTGTAGTGGAGGTGCCGGCTAGGATAGGCCTGTGTCAGACTTCTCCTCGAGGAAGGAGGGCCGCAGCTGAACCAGCTACCTCAGAATTGTTTTTTCCTTTCTCCCATCCCACAGTATGCTGAAGGGAAAGAGAGGCCCAGAAAACCGGGGAGGAATGAGAAAGAATCAAATCACTATTATACCTTTCTTTCCCAGTGAAGGTTCTTTAGGCCTCAGGCCTGGCCTGTCCTCGGGGAGGGGAAAGCGCTTTAAATTCTATGTGATTGACCTTTTAAAGTTGATTAAATTGACTTGAAGTGGACTTTCCTTGATATTTGAAAATGATTGGAAAGCCAATGAAACTGGTTGAGATATTTGGACATAGGAAGATGATATCCTGGATGGCAAATTGAAAGTGATGATTGGAGAGGCGCCTGAATGGTTCATTTGGTTAAGCATCTCGCTCTTGACTTCTGCTCAGGTCATGATTCACAGTTCATGAGTTCGAGCCCCACATTGGGCTCTGGCTGACAGCACGCAAAGCCTTCTTGGGATTCTCTCTCTCTCTGTCCCCCACCCCCTGCTTGTGTGCTGTTTTTCTCTCTCTCAAAATACATAAATAAACTTTAAAAAATTAAAAAAAATAAAGTGATGATTGGAGAAAAATAATTAAGCGTCTCCTTGTTTTAATTCCCCACCAAATAATACTGGGAAATGTCTTCTGATTCACTTAAATGATGACACTAATGGAGAAGAGAGATTTGACATGAAATTTATTGCCTTTTAGAAGTAGTTTGCCATGTGGATGAGGTATGTGAAAGCTTGATTCTCCAAGTGGTATAGATATGGATTCTCTGAACTCAAGGGAGAGCAGATAAACTTCTCCTTTCTTTTCTCTTAAAAAAAAACAAATGGATTGTGGGGGAGAATGGGGAGATGTAGGTCAAAGGGTATAAACTTTCAGTTATAAGCTGAATAAGTCCTGGGCATCTAATGTACAGCATTGATGATTATAGTTAATAATACTGTATTGTAGGTGGCTTGGTTGAGTGACTCTTGATTCCAGCTCAGGTCATGATCTCATGGTTCATGGGTTCAAGCCTCGTGTTCAGCTCTGTGCTGACAGTGCAGAACCTGCTTGAGATTCTCTCTCTCTCTCTCTCTCTCTCTCTCTCTCTCTCTCTCTCTCTCTCCCCCCCTCTCCCCTCTCTCTCCCTCTCTCTCTCTCCCCCCCTCCCTCCCCCCCACCTTCCCCTCTCCTACTCTCTCTGTCCCTTTCTCAAAATAAACTTAAAAAAATTAAGATAAAATTACTGTATTGTATACTTGAAATATACTAAGATCTTAGATGTTTTCGCCACACAGAAAGTGGTAACTACGTGAGGTGATAGCTGTGTCAATCAACTTGATTGTAGTAATCATTTCACAGTGTATACATATACTAAATCATTACATTGTACACCTTTAGAAAAACACATCACATGGTACAACCTAAATATGCCCCATTTTTATTATTTTATTTTTTAAGTTTATTATTTATTTTGAGAGAGGGAGCACACGTGCACATACCCTGAGTGGGGGAGGAGCAGAGAGAGAGAGAGAGGAAGAGAGAGAATCCCAAGAAGGTTCCACAATGTCAGCACAGAGCACGACTCAGGGCTCGATCTCACGAACCGTGAGATCATGACCTGAGCTGAGATCAGGAGTCAGACGCTTAACTGACTGAGCCACCCAGGTGCCCCCACAATTTTTATTTGTATTTGTTAGTCATAACTCAGTAAAACTGAAGAAAAATGACTTTTTCCTCTTGATCATAACACTAACAAATGCATATTGTAAAGAATTTTAAAACTTCTGAAAAGTACAGATAATAAACTTCAGTGCAATCTATCACTCCATCCCAAACAGGAGCAGCAGCCTTTGGGTATATTCTTGCAGGCTTCCTTGTGCCTGTTTACATTGTTTATTGCCTTTTCCTTTTTCCAAAGCTGAGATCATACTCCTAAAATTTTTGTGGCCTGCAGTTAAGAGATTGCATAAAGCAGTAGAAATTGTAATATAAAAATATTCACTGATGAAGTGACCACTCAACATTTCTGCTCTCTCTTTTAATGTTTGAACTTATTCACCCATTTAACCACTGTTTCTGTCTCTGCGCCTGGGCGTTGTTATAATGCAGGTGGATTGGGAAGTTATTTCTTGAGGTTAGTGAAGGATACTGGAGATCTTTGTGATCACTGACAAATCTATCTAGGTTGGACCAGTTGAAAAACTGTTGAAGAAAGAAATCAGTAGAGATAACAATAGGATAGGCACTTTAAAGAATGATTGGACATGACATCATATTAACACAAGCTCCCATGTAGTTTGCCACCATTATGATGCCATGTGAATCAGGATGAAATGAAGGATGTTATGTGCTATTGTATATCATTCTGATGGAAAAATCACTCCCCCTCCCCCCCCAGGCCCCACTATTTTTATTCATTCATTGATGAATCAAAAAATTAGTACATAGGCATACATAAAGGTTGCCTAAATGTTATTAAGCTGCCAAGGTATGTTTTCTTTCTTATATTTATAGGGTACGTTTTTAGTATAAACTTCCTATCAAATTGTCGTTTCCTATTAGGAATATGAATGAATATGAACACTTAATAGCCTTCTAGTACCATTTATTGGCAATAACAGGGAACACCTGTATTTAAGTTTTTCTTAATTCTCTAAATTCTTTTATATCTGCTGTAATAAACATAGTAGTACCCCTTATCTGTGGTTTCACCTTCTGCAGTTTCAGTTGCCTGAGATCAACCTCTCTCTGGAAGCAGATGATCCTCTTTCTGACATATCGTCAGAAGGTCAGTGGTAGCCTCATGCTGCTGCCTGTGTCATTCGCCCCCCCCCCCCATCTTATCACACAGTCATTTTATCATCTCACATCACAAGAAGAAGAGTGGGTTATGGTACCATAAGATATCTTGAGAGAGAGGCCACATTCACTTATCTTTTATTACAGTGTGTTGTTATAATTGTTCTATTTAATAGTTATTGTTAAACTCTTAATGTGCCTAATTTATAAATTAAACCTTATCATAGGTGGGTATATATAGGAAAAAAATAGTGTACATAGGCTTTTGTACTCTGCATTTTCAGTCATCCACTGGGGTCTTAGAATGTATCCCCTGCAGATGAGCGGGGACTACCATAGTAACCAGATAACGACAGTTTTTCTAGTGAGTAAGCATATGCTAGAAAAGCTAATTTTATCCAAAATTAAGTACATACTTTAAAAACATACAACTACAAGTTATATTAAAAAAATTCTTTAACCTTTTTTAGGTCTAAATGTCAGTCCAATATAGAAGGCACCACATCTGTCTCTCCTGGAATTAAGGCCAAATTTCTTACCTTCTTCTCACCGTGTTTGATATATTGATGACTTGGGATCATTAGACTAGGGTATGCAAAAAATATTTGCTAATCTGCTGAAATGGGTTTTTAATTATGTGCTTTTATTCTTTTAATTATCAGAGTTGTCATATAAAAAATGTAGCCTCTTTATGCTATATTTCCATTCTCTGAGATGCTGCTTTTTACTGTGCACATGAGTCATCTGAGGATCTTGTTAAAGTGCATGTTCTGATTCACTAGGCGTGGTGGGGGGCAAAATTCTGCATTTGAAACCAGCTCACAGCCTTTCGACCACAGTTTGAATTGCAAGGCTTTCAAGAACAGTTTTGCGAACAGAAGCCAGGCAAAGCCTATCAAAGCCATTTCTTGTTACACTAACTTTAAGTCACATGCCTAGTTTATTAGTAATACATATTTTTTTCAGTGGAGATATATATGTTGTATTATAACTTGTAGTGTGTTCATTTTCTGTAGTTTTTGTGTTGAGCATATTATGTACAGCGGTGGCATTTACAAAGAATGAATGTACCGATCATGATGACGATGATGATGTAATAATAATTGACAGGTATTGACTACTTATTTGTACTTTACAAAGATTGACTAAATTTTCTCAACAAAACCATGAAGTAGACATTATTATTGTTACCCCATTTAAAAATGAGGAGGCTTACTGACAAGTTTAGTGACTTGCCCATGGCCACAAAGCCAGAAGGTGGATAGAACCAGGGCAGCAATGCAAGTAGTCTGACTCTGGTGTTTATAGTTTCAATCTCTTTACTAGTCTGACAATAAAAAACTAGACTTCATAGCATGAATTTTCTAGCTTCTCTCTCAGTTCCTATAAGATATATTTGCATTTTCTAGCTTCTTTCCCAAAAGGCCTTTTGAAGATTCTTTTTCTTCCGTATGTTTTCCTTTCTTGTGGCTTTTTCAAGATGCTAAGGATCTCTGATTCATTACTAGGGGTTTTTTTTTAGTCTTCCTTTCTGTAAATCTGTGTTTAGAAAAGACCTCAATTTTCATATTCTTTTGATGTGAAAATTAATGAAGAATGAAAAGTAGGTAGTACCCTTCCCTGAATGAAAGATGAAAATGTTTTTAGTAATGTTGAGACTGTTTTCTGTGAAAGACTAGCCCAGGAAAGCTTCAAATTTTATAAGATTGTCACAGAAGAATTGTGGATTATTTTTTTGTGTTCTTGAAAATTGGGGCTATGGGGCACCTGGGTGGCGCAGTCGGTTAAGCGTCCGACTTCAGCCAGGTCACGATCTCGCGGTCCGTGAGTTTGAGCCCCGCGTCAGGCTCTGGGCTGATGGCTCAGAGCCTGGAGCCTGTTTCCGATTCTGTGTCTCCCTCTCTCTCTGCCCCTCCCCCCTTCATGCTCTGTCTCTCTCTGTCCCAAAAATAAATAAACGAAAAAAAAAAAAGAAAATTGGGGCTATTATTTTTTTTATCCAAATGGCAGTTATAATTTAGTAATTAATCTGGAGACATACCTTCCACTCTGAGTTCTCTTGCCAAACCACCAAATGGTCTTAGAGAAGCCAAGGAGCCCTCTGCCTTATCTCCTCAGCCTGTCAGGTGGTGACACTGTATGCAGTACCTTTGTCCTTTAGCATGTGAAGGAGAAACAAACACAGAAAGAGGATTTCTAAGTACTGAGGTGTTTGTAAAAATTTGTGACAGTGAGTGAACAGTGTTTAGGATTAGATGTGGTACCTCAGTTGCAGTTTCATTTGGAAATCAATAAACACAGAACAGGTCATGATCAATAAGAATATAACTGGCTTATTACTCATCTCAAAATAATTCAAGGTTATTTATTTGCATTATCTGTGGGTTTTTTTTTTTTACAGTCCATCAATATTATGGAACTGACTTTACAGAAATATGGAAGTTATGAAAAATTTGAGCAGGCCACCGGTGGCAGCCTGCTATCTAAAACTCGAATCTGGAGTCACGTTAGGAAGTACATGATGAAAGAAGGCTGCATGGGTGAGGTATGAATTGGGATGACACGAGATGCTGACTGCTGGCATTTTAACTCCCGGTGCCACATGGTTTTCTCTGCAGGTTTTGTTCTCCCATCCCCATTCTGCTCATTAAATTAGTCACCCAGAAGTCTCACTAAATGCTAAGTTTATGTCGCATTGAATTATTTTGCTCACTATGTGTTTTTCTTTACTTACTACCACTTCTGTATACTTTATGGAATTGTTGGAATTGTTTTATGAAAATTCTTAAGAGATTTGCCTCAGTGGCTCCTCTTGTTAGTAGCCAGTTCAAAATAAGCTTTGGCCCAACAGCGAACAGGACTCTGGCTTGTATACCTTCCTTTGCATCATTGTAGCCAGGGGGGACTGTATTTGAGAGTGCGGCCTTCTACTTTCCTTCATTCCAGGAAAGGTTCTTGAGTTCCCCCGGCTCAAAGGTGGAAGCGTCAGAAGTGATTGGCCCTGCATTTCATCGTCTAGGTTTCTGGGAGATTTGAATTGGTTATAAGCAAAATAAAAACATCTTGATTTATGGGTCTGTGGTTTCCTGTGAAAGCTGCTTCTCCCCAGCCTTTACGTTTTGTTTCATATATTTATATTTTTCCTCTTGCTCCTTAGATTGTAGTACATCTCACTGAAGATCTGCTTTCCCGAGCTTCAATGACAGTGGTAAATGGATGTCCAACGCTGACCATCAATGTTTCCACTGCACGTGAGCACTGGCTGGAGGGAATGCTGAGGCATGAAATAGGTAGGGTAGCCCTTCTCCATTTGTTCATTTGTAATATCAGAAATCAGCATCAGAGAAACATTCTTTTATAATGGGGTTTTCTCTTAGCAGTATTTAGCAAAAAGTAATGAAATTTTAGGTTTCACTTGAGCCAAGATAGTAATGTCTTACTTCAAATTAGATTTTTTCAGGCACTGTGTAGCTGTATTAAGCATGGATAGTCATTTAACTCCTCTGAATTTTAGTCCTCCCACCTGAAACTTGAAGAAATTGAACTAAGTGCTGTATCTCATATTTTTTCAAATATCAAAGTCTGTGATTCTTCCCTTTACCTCTCCTAATGACACATGTAGTCCTTCTGAAGGCAGAGTACCTCCTGCAAAAGGCTTTAGGGTTAGGTCATTTTCCACTTTGTTTTGTAGGTACACATCAGTTTAATTTTAGAACTGTTGGTAGAATCTTTTTTTGGCTAAGAGTTAAAATGAGAATGTCATTTCTTGGTTTTTGTGTGCCTTTTCTTGTCCACAGGCACACATTATTTTCGAGGTATTAACAACCTTCAGCAGCCGTGGAACAGTTGGACTGGTCGTAAAAAACATGAGCTAAAGCCAAACAATCCCACAGAAGAAGGACTGGCAAGTATTCACAGTGTCCTTTTTAGAAAAGACCCCTTTTTATGGAGGGCTGCCCTCCTCTACTACACTGTTTATCGAGCCAGCCAAATGTCTTTTTGTGAACTCTTCAAAGATATTGGAAAGTTTGTCAAAGACCCCAATACAAGATGGGATTATTGTGTACGAGCGAAGAGGGGATGGACTGATACTTCTCAACCAGGTGGGTGTCCCTTGACTATAGGTTTCCTGACTTGTGGTTAGTTGTCTGTTGATTTTGGTTACATCCTTCTCCACCAACCATAGAATTCACTTACTTACGAAAAAGTAAACCTGTTACTTGAGGTCAGTGCTAGTTTTCCCAAATCACGTTTCATTAGCATTATTTTCTCAAATCTCATTTTGAAAAATTTCAAGCCTACAGAAATATGGCAGTGATAGAATTCACACCCATATTACCCTTCCTGTAGATACATGAATAGTTAACATTTTGCCAGTTCTGCCTTCTCGCGCTGATTGTAAAAACAGGTTTACTGAGATATAATTCACTTGGCATACAGTTTGCCCATTAAAAGGTACAGTTCAGTGGTTTTTAGAATATTCGTAGTGTTGTGCAGCTGTCGCCACTGTCTAATTCCAGAACGTTTTCATCACCCCAAAAATAAACCTGTACCCATTAACAGTCATTTCCCATTCCTTCTCCCCCATGCCCCCAGCTCCAAGTAACCATTACTCTA
Organism: Acinonyx jubatus; assembly: GCF_027475565.1. NCBI lineage: Eukaryota > Metazoa > Chordata > Mammalia > Carnivora > Felidae > Acinonyx > Acinonyx jubatus. The sequence goes on from NC_069383.1 coordinate 41,966,901, forward strand.
CTTTCATAGGTTTGCCGGTTTTGGACATTTCATACAGATGGAATCATATAATATATAACCCTTTGTGTCTGGGTTCTTTCACTTAGCATAATGTTTTTAAGATTCATCTTAAAAATGGTAGCATGTATCAGTATTCAGTCCTTTTTATTGCTGAATAACAATATATATGTATATGAAATTTTATTTTTCTATTCACCATTAATGGACATTTGAGTTGTTTCCACATTTTTTGGCTGTTACAAATAATGTTGCTATGAACATTTGGGTACAAGTTTATATTTTTAATTCTCATGGATTATATATATATTTTTGAGTGGAATTGTTGGGTCATATGGTAACTCTCTGTTTAACCTTTTGAGGAACTGCCAGAATGTTCTTCAAAGTGACTGCTCCATTTTACATTCCCGCCAGCAGTATATGGGGGTTCTTATTTTTTTCTTTTTTTTTTTGATTTCAGGAATATAATTTAGTGACTCATCACTTATGTATAACACCCAGTGTTCATCCCTACAAGTGTCCTCCTTAATGCCCCTCACACCTTTAGCCCATCACCCCCACCCAACACCCTTCAAGCAGCCCTCAGTTTGTTCTTTGTATTTAAGTCTCTTATGGTTTGTCTCCCTGTTTGTATATTATTTTTGCTTCCCTTCTCTTATGTTCATCTATTTTGTATCTTAAATTCTGCATATGGGTGAAGCCACATGCTCTTTGTCTTTCTCTGATTTCACTTAGCATAATATACTCTAATTCTACCCACATTGTTGCAAATGGCAAGATTTCATTCTTTTTGATCACCAAGTAATATTCTGTTATATATGTGTGTATGTGTGTGTATATATATACATATATGTGTTACACATGTGTATATATAATACATATATGTACCACACACACACACACACCACATCTTCTTTTCCATTCATCAGTCGATGGACATTTAGGGTCTTTCCATACTTGGGCTATTGTTGATAGTGCTGCTATAAACATTGGGGTGCATGTGTCCCTTCAAAACAGCACTTCTGTATCCTTTGGATAAATCCTTGGTCATAGGATAGTTCCATTTTTAACTTTTTGAGGAACCTCCATGCTGTTTTCCAAAGTGGCTGCACCAGTTTGCATTTCCACCAGCATTGCAATAGGGTTCCTCTTTCTCCACATCCTTGCCAACATCTCTTGTTGCCTGAGTTGTTAATTTAAGCCATTTTGACACATGTGAAGTGGTATCTCATTGTGGTTTTCATTTGCCTTGCCTCCAGAGACATGTCAAGTAAGAAGTTGCTGCAGCTAAGGTCAAAGAGGTTGCTGCCTGCTTTCTCCTCTAGGACTTTAATGGCTTCCTGTCTTACATTTAGGTCTTTCGTCCCTTTAGTTTATTTTTATGTATGGTGTAAGAAAGTGGTCCAGGTTCATTCTTCATGTCACTGTCCAGTTTTCCCAACACCATTTGCTGAAGAGACTTTTTTTTCCATTGGATATTCTTTCCTGCTTTGTCAAAGATGTTGGCCATATGTTTGTAGGTCCATTTCTGGGTTCTTCGTTCTGTTCCATTGATCTATAGGTCTGTTTTTGTGACAGTACCATACTTTCCTGATGATTACAGCTTTGTAATACATCTTGAAGTCCAAAATTGTGATGCCTCCATCTTTGGTTTTCTTTTTTAGGATTGCTTTGGATATTCATGGTCTTTTCTGGTTCCATACAAATTTTAGGATTGTTTGTTCTAGCTCTGTGAAGTATGCTGGTGTTATTTTGATAGGGATTGCATTGAATATATAGGTTGCTTTGGGTACTTTCGACATTTGAACAATATTTGTTCTTCCAATCCATGAGCCTGGAATATTTTTCCATTTTTTTGTGTTTTTCAATTTCTTTCCTAAGCTTTCTGTAGTTTTCAGTGTATAGATTTTTCACTGCTTTAGTTAGGTTTATTCCTAGGTATTTTATGGTTTTTGGTTCAATTGTAAATGGGATTGATTCCTTGATTTCTCTTTCTGCTGCTTCACTATTGGTGCATAGAAATGCAACCGATTTCTGAGCATAGATTTTATATCCTTCAACTTCGCCAAATTCATGGATCAGTTCTAGCAGTTTTTTGGCAGAGCCTTTTGGGTTTTCTACGGAGAGTATCATGTCATCTGCAGAGTAAAAGTTTGACTTCCTCCTTGCCAATTTGGATGCCTTTTATTTCTTTGTGCTGATTGCTGAGGATAAGGCTTCCAACACTATGTTGAATAACAGTGGTGAGAGTGGACATCCCTGTCTTGTTCCTGACCTTAGAGGGAAAGCTCTCAGGTTTTCCCCATTGAGGATGTTGTTAGCAGTGGGTCTTTCATATATGGCTTTCATGATCTTGAGATATGATCCTTCTATCCCTGCTTTCTTGAGGGTTTTTATCAAGAATGGATGCTGTATTTTGTCAAGTGCTTTTTCTGCATCTATTGAGAGGATCATATGGTTCTTATCCTTTCTTTTATTTACATGGTGTATCACGTTAATTGGTTTGTGGATATTGAACCAGCCCTGCATCCCAGGAATAAGCCCCACCTGATCGTGGTGAATAATTCTTTCAATGTATTATTGGATCTGGTTTTCCCGTATCTTGTTGACAGTTTTTGCATCCATGTTCATCAGGGTCTGTAGTTCTCCTTTTTAGTGGGTCTTTGTCTGGTTTTGGAATCAAGGTAATGCTAGCTTCATAGAATGAGTTTGGAAGTTTTCTATCCATTTCTATTTTTTGGAACAGCTTCAAAAGAATAGGTGTTAACTCTTCTTTATTTTTTAATTTTTTTAATGTTTTATTTATTATTGAGAGACAGAAACAGAGCATGAGCATGGGAGGGGCAGAGAGAAGAGGCAGCAGGCTCTGTGGTTTTCATTTGGCTGGAGCAGTCTCCAGTCTCTGAGCTGTCAGCACAAAGCCCAACGCGGGGCTCAAACCCACAAATCACAAGATCATGACCTGAGCTGAAGTTGGACGCTTAACTGACTGAGCCACCCAGGCCCCCCAACTCTTCTTTAAATGTTTGGTAGAATTCCCCTGGAAAGCCATCTGCCCCTGGACTCCTGTTTTTTTGGGAGATTTTTGATTACTAATTCAATGTCTTTATTGGTTATGGGTCTGTTCAAATTTTCTATTTCTTCTTGTGTCAGTTTTGGTAGTTTATATGTTTCTAGGAATTTGTCCATTTCTTCCAGATTGCCTATATTGTTGGCATATAATTGATTATATTCTCTTATCATTGTTTGTATTTCTGCAGTTTTGGTTGTGCTGTCTCTTTCATTTGTGATTTCATTTATTTGGGTCCTTTGCTTTTTCTTTTGATCACTCTGGCTAAGGGGTTTGTCAATTTTGTTAATTCTTTCAAAGAACCTTTCACTGCTCTGTTCAACTGTTTTTTTTTTTTTTTATTTTGATATCATTGATTTATGCTCTAATGTTTTATTATTTCCCTTCTTCTGCTGGTTTTGGGCTTTATTTGCTGTTATTTTCCCAGCTCTTTTAGGTGTAAGCTTAGATTGTGTATTTGAGACCTTTGTTCCTTTTATGACCACCTTTGCTGCATCCCAGAGGTTTTGGGCTATTGTGTTTTCATTTTCATTGGCTTCCATGTACTTTTTAATTTCCTTTTTAATTTCTTGGTTAGGTGTGCCTGGTTGGCTCAATTGGTTAAATTTTCGATTCTTGATTTCGGCTCAGGTCATGGTCTCACAGTTTATGAGTTCAAGCCCCATGTTCGGCTCTATGCTGGCAGCATGGAGCCTGCTAGAGATCCTCTCTCTCTCTCTCTCTCTCTCTCTCTCTCTCTCTCTCTCTCTCTCTCTGCGCCTCTCCCCTGTGCACTCAAAAGAAACTTCAAAAAAATTTCTTGGTTAACCCATTCATTCTTTAGTAGGATATTTGTTAAGCTCCAAGTATTCATTTTCTTTCCAAGTTTTTTCTTGTGGTTGATTTCAAGTTTCATAGCGTTGTGGTTTGAAAATATGCACGGTATGATCCTGATCTTTTTGTACTTGTTGAGGGCTGATTTGTGTCGCAGTATGTGATCTATTCCAGAGAATGTTCCATGTGTACTCGAGAAGAATGTGTATGCTTTACGATGAAATGTTCTGAATGTATCTGTTAAGTCCATTTGGTCCAGTGTGTCATTCAAAGCCATTGTCTCCTTGTTCATTTTCTGCTTAGATGATCTGTCCATTGTTGTAAGTGGGGTGTTGAAGTCCCCTACTATTATGGTATTATTATCAATGAGTTTCTTTATGTTTGTGTTTAATTGATTTATATATTTGATTTTTCCCATGTAGGGGGCCTAAATATTTACAACATTTACAATATCTTACAATCTTCTTGGTGGATAAACCCCTTAATTATGTTATGTTGCCATTCTTCATCTCTTGTTAAAATCTTTATTTTAAAATCTCGTTTGTGGGATATAAGTATGACTACTCTAGTTTCTTTGATGACCATTGGCATGATAGATGGTTCTCCATCTCCTTACTTTCAATTGCAGGTGTTTTTAGGTCTAAAAATGGGACTCTTATAAGCAGCATATAGATGAGTCTTGTTTTCTTATCAATTCTGATACCCTGTGTCTTTTGATTGTAGCATTTAGTCCATTGACATTTAGAGTGAGTACTGAAAGATATGAATTGTGTTACCTGTAGAGTTGGAGTTTCTGGTGATGTGCTCTGGCTCTTTCTAGTCTTTTGTTTTGTTTTTGTTTTGTTTTCATCTTTTCCCCAAAGAGTCCCACTTAAAATTTCTTGCAGAACTGGTTTAATGGTCAGGAACTCTTTTAGTTTTTGCCTGGAAAACTCTTTATCTCTCCTTCTATTTTGAGTGACAGTCTTGCTGGATAAAGAATTCTTGGCTGCATATTTTTCCAATTCAGCACGTTGAATATATCCTGCCATTCCTTTCTGGCCTGCCAAGTTTCTGTGGATAGGTCTGCAGCAAACCTAATCTATCTTCCCTTATAGGTTAAGGACTTTTTTCTTCCTTGCTCTTTCAGAATTCTTTCCCTGTCTGTGTATTTTGTGAATTTGACTATGATATGCCTTGGTGATGGTCAGTTTTTGTTGAATCTAATGGGAGTTCTCTGTGCTTCTTAGATTTTGATGTCTGTGTCCTTCCCCAGATAAGTTTTCAGCTATAACTTGCTCACATAACCCTTCTGCCTCTCTTTCTCTCTGTTCTTTTCTGGGACTTGTATGATTCAGTTGTTATTCCTCTATAATAAGTCACTGAGTTTTCTAAATCTTGTATTGTGCTCTTTTGCCTTTGTTTCCGTCTTTTTTTCTGCTTCATTCTCCATAATTTTTTCTATATCACTGATTTTGCTGCTCTGCTTCATCTGTCCTTGCCATCATGGCATCCATTCGAGATTACACCTTGGTTATAGCATTTTTAATTTGTCCTGACTAGATTTTACATCTTTTATCTCCACAGAAAGGGATTCTGTGCTTTTTTTCAACATATTCTTATTATCATGGTTCTAAATTCTAGTTCATCCTGCTTCTTTCTGTGTTGTTTAAGCCCCTGGCTGTCATTTCTTCCTGTTCTTTCTTTTGGGATGAATTCCTTCATTTTTCATTTTGGAGGAAGAAAAATTAATAAAATAAAAAATTTAAATTAAAAAATTTTTTAAAAATTAAAAAAAATAATGAAGCTAGATCCTAGGTGTGTTTTGGTCTGCTTGTTGAAAGAAGCTTTATGGAATAGAGAAAAAAGGGGAAGAAAAGGGGGAAAAGAAAAAATTTTTAAAAATTGACATAACAAAATCGAACAAAAAAATCTAAAAAGTTAAAAATAAATTTTTCTGTATCCATGGAAAAGAAAGGAAACAAAATTTAAACAGATAAATGAACCAGCAAACAGAATGAAACCCAAATGAAGTTACATCCAGTTTCCCATAGAACTCAAACTGTGAAGTGCTCTGTGGTTGGTACACTAAGCAGGTGGGGTGACTTGTGCTGGTCGTCTAGGGGATGTGTTTAGAAGGCACTGTTGGGCAGGGCTTGGTGTAACGGCTCTGTTCTCCACTAGGTGGCACTGCTTAGCTTACTGGGGTGGATCAGTGTGGTGTGCATGCACATGTGCAGGAGAGTTGGAAATGGCTTCATCCAGCTCCCTAATCTCTGGCACAGGAGCTTTGCATTCTCACTGACCTGTGATCGAGCACGGGTCTCAGGACTCCTTCCCCTCCCCGCCTCTACCCTGCTCGTGTCCAGGCTGTCTACCCATCAGGTGGCACCTCCCTCCAGAGTTTTTATCTCCAATGGGGTTGTGTTTCAAAATCCCACACTTCAGAGACCCCTGTGGCTTGGACCCATTCCAACTCTTCAGGGGAGAGTCTCACTGAGCAATGGCGAACGGTCAGCTTGCCCCAGAAAATGTTCATGCCATCACGCAGCAGCAGAGGTTCAGAGATTGTGGCAAATCACAACACACAGCGAGCACCAGGTTTCACCACACTCCAGTGTCTTTGTCCCAATACCAGCAAACGTGGCTGCTCTCCAGGGTCCGCTGGGACCTTTCCCTGTGGGGAGGCTTTATGACCTCTACCAAATGCACTCCAAGCAGGGGAAGCACTTCTCCCCGTGTGGCACATGGACGCCTGGACCACTCTGCCTGCTCCTGGGGATTCACCCTGCTTCCTCACCAGAGTGCCACCAGGCACTGAGCTCTGGAATGTCAGACTCTGTGCTCCACTGTTTATAGAAACCCGGTAGTATTGAGACTCTCTCCTTTATTCCTGTTATTGGGATTCTCTCCTTTATCTCCTGTTATTGGGAAACAGATTTCTTGTTCAGTCCCCTGCAAGTGTTTTCACTCTTTCTCTCCAGGGGAGTGTTTTCCCTGCACTCTCCCAATGACTGCACTCTTCTCCTCTGTCTCTGCCAAAACAGCTCCCTACCTGCTGTGGCTTTTCACTCCCCCACTTCTCCTCTCCACACTGTGTACCTGCCAGTTTCTGGGCTCAAGTTATGCAAATTCTCTCTGCTCAGTCCTAGGTGTGCAAAATGGTTTGGTGCTGATCTAGCTGCATTTCAGGGACAAGAGAAGCTGAGGGAGGGTCTCCATGCTGCTCTGCCATCCTTTGGTTTTTATTTTTCCATATCCTTACCAACACTTACTGTTTTCACTGTAAAAATTATTATTATAATCATCCTAGTGGGTATCTCATTGTGGTTTTTTGTTTTGTTTTTTAAATGTTTTATTTTTTTAAATTCCAGTGTCATTAGTATAGTGTTATATTAGTTTCAGGTTTACAATATTGTGATTCAGCAATTCTATATTTATTCAGTGCTTATCACAATAAATGTACTCTTAATTCCTTTCACCTGTTTCACTCATCTCCCACCCACCTCCCCTCTGGTAACCATGAGTTTATTCTCTATATTTAAGAGTGGTTCTTTTGGTTTCTTTTTTTCTTTGTTTTGTGCTCCCTTGCCTCAGGAGACAGATCTAGACAAATGTTGCCAGTGTCGTTATTCCCTGTGCTCTTTTCTAGGATTTTTAGTTTCGGGTCTCACATTTAGGTTCCTTAAATCATTTTCAGTTTATTTTTGTGTATGGTGTAAGAAAGTGGTCCAATTTTCCCAACACCATTTGTTGAAGAAAGTTTTTCCCATTGAATATTTTTGCCTCCTTTGCTGAAGATTAATTGACCATATAATCATTGGTTTATTTCTATGTTCTCTATTCTTTTCCATTGACGTATGTATCTATTTGGCATCAGTACCATACTGCTTTGATTACTAGAGCTTGGTAATGTATCTGGAAATCAGGATTGTGATAACCTCCCGTATTGTTCTTTTTCCCAGATTACTTTGGCTATTTATGGTCTTTTGTGGTTACATACAAATTTTAGGATTAATTGCTCTAGTTCTTTGAAAAATGCTATTGGTGTTTTGATAGGGATTGCATGAAATTTGGAAATTGCTGCGTAGTATGGTCATTTTAGCAATATTGTACAAATCCATCAGCATGGAGTATCTTTCCATTTGTGTCACCTTCAGTTTCTTTCATCAGTGTTTTATAGTTTTCAGAGTACAGGTCTTTCATCTCCATGGTTAAGTTTACTGCTAGGTATTTTATTTTTGGTGCAATTGTAAATGGGATTGTTTTCTTAATTTCTCTATATGCTCAATATCAGGGTATAGAAATGCAGTGGATTTCAGTATAATGATTTTGTGTTGTGCAACCTTACTGAATTCATTTATCAGTTCTAGGAATTTTTGCTGGAGTCTCTTCATTAAGTTCTTCATTAGTAAACCATACTAAAAGCATTAAATCTATACTCCTCTCCCCACCACATTTTAGGTATATGGTGTCATAATTTACTTCCTTTTATTTTGTGAATCCCTTGACTGATTTTTATACATGTGCTCTATTTTATTACTTTTGTGGTTCCTACTTTCCTTATTCCTGCTTATGGTCTTTCCTTTCCACTCAGTGAAACTCCTTTAGCATTTCTTGTAAGGCTGGTTTAGTGGTGATGAATTCCTTTAACTTGTGTTTGGGAAATTCTCTCTCTCCTTCTATTCTGAATGATAGCTTTGTGGGATAGAGTATTCTTCATTGCAGGTTTTCTTTCAGCATTTCAAATATATCATGCCACTCCCTTCTGGCCTGCAAAGTTTCTGCTGAACAGCTAATAGTCTTAACTGGGTTTCTCTTGTGTGTAACTGTTTTCTTTTCCCTTGCTGCTTTAAAAAAAAAATTTAATGTCTATTTATGTTTTGGAGAAAGAGTGCAAGTGGGGCAGAGACAGAGAGGGAGGGAGACACAGAATCCAAAGCACGCTCCAGGCTCTGAGCTGTCAGCACAGAGCCTGACATGGGGTTCAAACTTATAAACCGCAAGATCATGACCTGAGCTGAAGTTGGACGCTCAACCAACTGAGCTATCCAGGCACCCCCTTTCCCTTGCTGCTTTAAAATTCTCTCTTAATCTCTGCTTCTTGCCATTTTAATTACTGTATATTCTAACAAAACAGAAAAATCAAATAAAGGAAGCTAGATCCTAGGTGTGTTCCAGTCTACTTGCTCAGAGAAGCTTGATAGAAAAGAGAAAAAAACATTTAAAATTTTTAAAAAATTAATAAAAAATTGTTTAAATTTAAAATTTTGCTCTTTCTGTATCCAAGAAAGAGAAAGAAAAGAAAAAGAAAACAACATAAAAACAGAAGCAAAGAAAACAACCAAACCAACAAACAGCATGAGACCCAAATGAAGTTATATCCAGTTTCCCCTAGAATTGAAACTGCAGCATACTATAGTCTGTAGACTAAGCAGTTGGAAGGGATTTGTGCTGGTCTTCTGGGGGATGTGCTTGGAGGGCACAGGTAGGCAGGGTGTGGTGTAACAGCTCTGTTCTCCACTTGGTGGCTCCGCTTAGCTCAGTGGGGTCAGTCTCTATATGTACCTACTAGAGGTGAAAATAGCTTCACCCAGCTCTCTAATCTCTGGCACGGAATTTTGTGCCCTCACAAACATGTGATCAAACACCCCTCCTTTTTCTTAGCCTTCCATCCACTCCCCACCTTTACCTTCTGTCCAAGCTGTCTGCCTACCAGGTGGCACCTCCCTCCAGAGTTTTATCTCAGATGGGGCTGTGTTTCAAAACCCCACCCTTCAGAGACCCCTGCGGGTTTAGACCTGCACTGATTCTCTGGGGGAAGATCTTGCTGAACAATGGCTGGGTGCTGGCTTGTCCCAGAAAATGTCTGCCTGCTCCCAAAGCAGCAGAGGCTCAGAGTTTATGGTAAATCACAACACAGCTGGCACCAGGTTTTCCTGCACTCTAGTGTCTTTGGTCCAATTTCAGTAAAAGTGGCAGCTCTCTGAGGTCTGGTGGGACTTTTGCCCACTGGGAGACCTCTACCAAATGGATTCCTAGCAGGGGAATCTTTTCTCCCTGTATGGCACACAGGGACCTTTCAGAGTACTGCTCCTGGGGATTTGTCCCACTTCCTCACCAGAGCACTGCCAGGTGCACCGAAACTTCAGACTGCGCTCCACAGTTTATAGAATCCTGGCGATATTGGAACCCTCTCCTTTTACTCTGTAATAGTTTTGGGGAACAGATTTCTTGCCCAGTTCCCTGTGTTTTCACTCTTTTTCTTTCTCTCTAGTTGCTTTTGGGGGGAGTGCTTTTCTTACATGATCCCGATCCGCTGCATTCTCCCCCCCCCCCCCACCCTCTGTCCTTTCTCTGCAAAAATGGCTCCCTGTCCTCCATGGCTCCGTGACTTTTCTGTCCCCCAATTCACCTTTCCACACCATGTACCTGCCAAGTTCTCTGGCTCAAATTATGCAGATTGTTGTGTTAATCCTCAGATCAGTTCCCTTGGTGTTCAAAAATAGTTTGATGCTGATCTAGCTGTGTTTCAGGAAGGTGACAAGCTCAGGGTCTCCATACTACTCCACCATCTTAATTCCATCTCAATTGCTATATATCTTGGTGTGGATCTCCTTGGGTTGATTTTATCGGGAGCCATTTGTGCCTCCTGATCTGGATTTCTTTTACCTTCCCCAGGTTAGGGAAGTTTTTAGCTATTATTTTTTCAGATAAATTTTCTTCCCTCTTTTTTCTCTCTCTCCTCCTTCTGAGGTCCTTAGAATGTTATTATGCATGATGGTGTTGTTGAGTTTCCTTAATCTGTTTTCATTTTTTATTGTTTTTCCTGTTCAGCTTCTTGATTTCCATTACTCTGTCCTCCAGGTTGCTGATCCATTCTTCTGCTTCCTCTACTCTACTATCTATTCCCACTAGTGTATTTTTAATATCAGTTATTGAGTTCTTGATCTGGGATTGGTTCTTTATGTTTTCCGTCTTTTTGTCGAGGGTCTTAACTGAAATCTTCCACTCTTTTCTCAAGCCCATGAGGCCATTACTTTAAATTCTCTGTCAGGCATATTGCATAAACCGTTTCATTTAGCTCTTTTGCAGGGATATTGTCCTATTCTTTCATTTGGGAGATATTCCTCTGTCTCCTCATTTTTTCTAACTCTCCTGGATGTTTCTTTGTGTTAGTAAAGTCAGCTACCTTTCCTGCTCTTGAGATTAGTGGCCTTATGAAGAAGAGGTTTTGTAGTGCTGTGTGGTTGGGGTGGGGCATATGGTGCCTGCAAGATCCACAGTGGTCTGCTGTTGGAGGAGACCTGCAGCCATCTGGGAAAACTCCTGTGGAGGCCAGGATGGAGGGGTAGATCCGCAGGAGAATACAGCTTTGCAAGCTGGGCGAGGGTCTGCTCTCTGAGGGGACCCGTAGCTGTTTTGGAGATCTGCTGAGGATGGGCTGGAGGGGGCAGGGTGCACTGTTAGCAAGCCAGGTGGAGAGTATTTGTTCTGGTTCCTGCATGTGTCCATGTATCTAGGCTGTGGTTGGGAGAGGGATGGCACCCATCAGCTCTTTTGTTCTTGGAGAAGTCTTCTAAAGATTCTTGTCCCTCCAGCACACATGCTGAGATTATTAAATAAGTCTCCTTCCCATACACCCCAGTGCTGCTTCTATGCTGCACCTCAGTGGGGTTGTTTGGTATGCTTTCTCTTTAAGGTTAGGGACTCAGTTTTCTATTGCTCTCCAGGTCTCCCATGCCAGAGCTTCGTGATTTTTAAAGTTCCAGGTATTAAGCCCCACTGACTGTAAGAACCCATGAAGCTAAGCCCCTCTGGCTTTCAAAGCCAAATGTTAAGGGATTTGTCTTTGTAGTGCAGGTCCCCTATGTGTAGGGTGCCAGGTGTGGGATCTGCTCCTCTCCCTTCACTATGTTTTACAATGATCCTCTCTCCTTCCTGCATGGTTACGGTGTTCCTCTCTCCTGAAGACAATCTCCTATCTCTGCCCTTTCTACCCTCTTCAGTGTGGCCTCTCTACATTTAGCTGTGGAGAGTGTGTTCTTCCAGTCTTCAGGTTGTTTTTTTGAGTTATTTACACTAATGTGGGTGTTAATAATTATCTCCATCTTGGGACAAGGTGAGCTTAGGATCCTCCTACTCTGCCATCTTCCTTGGAAGTCCTACCGCACTGGGGTTTTGATTTGCATTTCCCTGATGATTAATGATGTTGAGCATCTTTTCATGTGCTTTCATGGTCCTTTGCATATTTCCTGTGGATAATTGTCTATTTAGACCCTTAGTCCATTTTTTTATTGGGTTACTTTTATTATTGAGTTTAAGAGTTCTTTATGTGTTGTAATTACAAATCTCTTGTCAGATACAGGATTTACAAATATTTTCTCCCACTCTGTGGAGGAAAAATAGCTATAAGGAAAGTGTTCCTTATAGCCATTTTTTAAAATCTAGATCCAGTCAGGGCTCATGCATTAGGTATCTCAAATAAGAGTTTTGTTCCTACTGAAAAGTAGGACCAGCTTATGAGATAGGAGCCTAGTTTACAAAGTGTCCCACTTTTTGTCCATAATTCCTATGCTTTTAGCATACCTAAAAAAAGTAATACTTTCTTAATGTAGGACTTAATGGAGGATAGAATTTTAGTCCGTTTAATAGAGCAAAATTTTAGAAAATTTACATAAGTTATGTCACAGGAGAAAAATTTTCTTTGTGAGTGGAACACTCTTAACTAGTCTCCATTCCCATGGGCTGTTCCTACTTTCCATGTCTTCATATTTTGTTCTGCTTTTTAAGTGTCCATGTTAAAATCCAGTTCTAATTCTTATTTTCATATGGAGGAATAGTATCAACATTACCTATAACTTTTTAATGGTGTAAGGAGTAGCATTTTTAAAAACCAGGGGTTTCTGAGATCCCATGTCTTCACATTGCCTTTGAGATTCACTGCTTTGTAGCCATCCTTCCCCTTGCCTCAAGTGCCTCTGTGTACATGGGAGTTAGGGTTATGACCAAATAGTGGGAGTGTGGGTGACGTATTTATGAGTCCTATATTTTTAACTACCTGTGTTTCTTTATAACTGGAAAAAAATGCTGCTTTAATTATGGGAGTGGGGATCGGGAGAGAAAAAATTCTTAAAGGGAAGCTGCCACTCGGCACATTATCCTGGTGCTTCCCAAGACCCTCTATTTTATGTTATGAAGACAGTTAATTTGCCGTGTATATTTTCACTCAGGGCTGATTCCTACAGTAAAGGGAATGGGTTAGTATCTAATTACTTAGTAATTTTACTAAACGTCAGAAAATAAATGCTATTGTGGTTCCTCCAGGGTGCTTCAGTAAAGACCAGGTCTACTTGGATGGCATCCTGCAGATCCTCCGGTACAGAGAGACCATTGACTTTCATCTACTGACTGCTCTGGGGAAGGTGAGTGAAACCAATGGCAAAACCATTGGTTGGTGTGAAACCAACACCTGGGGTCATTATTTCCTTCAGCTCAATTTAATGATTCAATAAGATTCAGGTTCAAATTGTTTTTATACTGTGTGTTGGAGTAAGTTTCCTTCTTGTGATAACTGGAGGGAAGAAGTATGGTTGTTACAAAACCAAGTTTCAGAATTTCTTCGTGGACAATAAGAGGTAAATGAAGGGAAAAATAAATTTGGCAATGTATTTTTAATGTACATCATCTAAAGCATTTTAAAGTGAGCTGCAAATATAACACTTTCCCCTTTATCTCCCAAATATTGTGACATGACCATGTGATTTTTTTAAGAAATGTATCACTGATTCAATACAATATCTAAAACACAGTCTACTTAATATTTCTCGGATTATCCCAAAAATGTGGTTTGGATCCTGGCTCACAAAAAAAGAGCTACAATCAGGATTGGATCCTGCATTTGTTCATAATATTTAGTCTCTTAATCTGTAACAGTTCCTCTTGTGCTGCCCTCTACCAAGTGTTTTTGTTTTTCCTGACATTTTTGAGAGTCCAGGACCATTTTCTTGGGAATTCCTACAATCTGGATTAATGAATTGTTTTCTTATGGTTAGATTCAGGCTAAACGTTTTTTACCAAGAATACACTACATGCGTGACTTGTTTATAGTGCATCACGCTAGAAAGCACACATGTGATTTTGTTCCATTATCAGTGATACTTCGTTTGATCACTGGGTAAATTACAATGGAAAGATCTGGAAAGATCAGAAAATAAAGGTATCTTTTTTGTATTAAATAAGTAATCTGTGGGGTAATACCTGTGAACGTACTGTTCCTTAAATCTGTCAAGGAATGGTTTTAATATCCATTGTTCTTTGCCCAGTTAACTACACTAGTGGTAGCAAAATAGAGATATTTTGATTCTTTTACATTTCATTATTTTTTGTAGTATTGTTATGGATTTCTCTTTAAAAAAAAAAACAACAAAACTTTGAGAGAGTATGAGTGAGGGAAGGGCAGAAGAGAGGAAGACACAGAATCGCAAACTGGCTCTGCACTGTCAGTGCAGATCCCAAGGTGGGGCTCAGTCTTGCAAACCGAGAAATCATGACCTGAGCCAAAATCAAAAGAGTGAGACACTTAACCAACTGAGCCACCCAGGAACCCCCAGACTTATTGTTTTATTCAGCCCTTCCACTGGCTACTCCTTTGTTTTTAGAAACATGTCATCATGTTTGCTGGCTAAGTAAAATACGCTGGGCTCATTTTAGACTTTTTCTACCCAAATCTCAGCTGAGATATTTTTCTAAGGATACAAATTTAATACACAGGAATCTGTTGCATGTCTACATATTAATAACAAAGCAGAAAGAGAAATTTAGTCCCATTTACAATCGTACCAAAAGGATAAAATATCTAGAAATGAAGATGCCACAAACAAGTGGAAGGATATACTGTGCCCTTGGATCAGAACAATTAATACTGTTAAAATGTCCCTAATAGCCAAAGCAATCTACAGATTCAGCACAATCCCTATCAAAATACCAGTAGCATTTTTCACAGAACTAGAATAATCCTAAAATTTGTACAGAACCACAAACAACCTCGAATAGCAAAGCCATCTGAATAAAGAAGAACCACACTGAATGTGTAAGAATCCGAGATTTCAAGGAACACTACAAAGCTGTAGTGATCAAAACAGTATGGCATTAATACAAAAACAGATACGTAAATTAATGGAACAGGATAGCCCAGAAATAAACTCATGCCTTTATCAATTAATCTATGATAGAGGCAAGAATATACAGTGGAGAAAAGACAACTTCCCTCAGTAAATAGTGCTGAGAAAACTGGACTGCTTTCTTACACCATAGACAAAAATAAACTCAAAGTGGATTAAACACCAAAAATTAAAAGCAAACAGACACAGTAATTTTTTGGACATTGACTTTTAGCAACATATTTATGGCTGTGTCTCCTCAGTCAAGAAAGGAAAAATAAATTACTAAACCACACCAATATCAACAACAAACCCATTTTCATTACACTTAGTGGTGTAAATACTCAAATAATTTCAATAACTTAAATTTTAAAATGTAATAAAATACAATATGAACGTGATTTCTTTATAATCTTTCCACTGAATCAGGAAGAGTGTTGATCAGAAGACAGTTTTTAAAGCCAGCCATGTTTTGGAATTTAAAGTTGTAATGACAGTTTCTAGAACTTAAGCCAATCTTTGGTATTTATGGGTGAAACGTTTTATGTAGGTAAGTGAATAACGTGAAATTTTATAAAATATTTGCTTACAAAAATTCAAAATAAAAGTAAAATAATTCAACATAAAACACAGTATTATTTCTGAAATTAAATAGAAAATAGGAATTCAGTATATAATTGTGCTGATTTTCCTAATTCCATAATATGGCATTTATATTCTAGCTATTTCCTGGGTTCTTTTATTTCAATTTAGGACATTTGTTTAGATTTAGAGTTTCTCACACACATGTATTACATTTAGTTGTATAATTTCTAGACAAACTGAGTATAAGTCCAAGATTGAGTGTTAAATCAGTACTAGTGATTTTTTAAAACACATTCTTATTTAATATAGTAAAGGAAGTCACTGATTTTTGTTACTTTGCAGGTATTAAAGTAATTTGAAAACCAGTCCATGTAAAGTTTCACTTAAGACTTAGGGAAGAAGTTACTTACGTATAAAAACTATCTTCCTTTTTTTCAGGTCTCTTATGAAGATGTGGATCGCTTAAAAGGATTGGCAGTTATTGAAAACATGAGGGTCCCTCATTTCCTGCAGGACCATGGCCGATACATGGAACATTTAGAGAAGATCATGGAAGTGAATGAATTGACTGACAGGGAACTGAAAGATCTTATATATTAATCAGCATTCTTGCAGACATAGTGAAGCTATACCTCTATATTATAGTTAGGTGCAGTTAGCACCAGCATATTTATAAAAGATGAATGTTTACATGAGTTTTCTGAAGAATGATCTGCAGTATTCAGCTGAATTTTTAAAAGGTTAAGTACAAACCTTACACTGTTTCCCTAACATGTTTCTATAGGCTGCAGGGGGAAGTTCCTCCTATTTTCATCTGGATCTCAACAGAGTTCGATGAAAATACTACTGGTGAGTGTTTTTGAAGAATCTTGGTCAAACTGAGTAATAAGCATCTGCCTGAGCACCAAGACCAGCTCTGGCTAGAGACTGAATTCCAGTCTTGTTTTAACTACAAGATTATATTTTACTTGATAAATAATGGTAATTCTTTGAAAAATTAGTTTTGTTATGCTCCCAAAAGCTAGCTGCTTTTTTTTCTTTATTTTACACATTATTGTTTCACCTGATCAATTTATAGGAACTAGAGAATTACTTCATTTTATCTAGTTATTCCCTAAACTTTATTTGCTGAAACAAACTTTATCCCTTCCAGATTTTAACAAAGTTTTAGGGTCTTTCCCTCCCCATTCCTGTATATAGATGGTAAGTACAAGTGGTTTGTCTACATAGACTAAAATAGCTGGGGAAGAGAGAGAAGCTACTCACCTTTTTGTTAAATGGAGTGACCAGCAAGACACAAATACACTAATGTAGTTTCTGTAGGAGCTGGATGTTGACTAGGTAGCATCTACCGTAAACTTGACCATGCCCTGAAAAGTGGAATTCCTGGACATTGCCATTTGGTAAACTGGTCTTGTGATATTGGCTGAGTATATTTTATTTCATCAAGCCAATAATGACAGTTTGACTTTGAAAAATGAGAGTTCTGTTTTGCTACATTTCCTCTGCTAAAAGCATATACCCCTAGCTTTGTATAATTTATTGATTTCAATACATACTTGGGTATATATACTTGGAATCAAATAGTTCTTCAAACAGCTTATTTTAATGATCAGGAAGAACACTGCTGTAAATACCCCATTCAAAATTGCTACTGTAATTTTTACCCAAAGCTATCTGAGAGTTTATCTTTACCTCATTTCAGGCTTAAATATGGTGCTAACACTGGTAGATGTATACTGCAAAGCCTGGTCCACATTCCTGCTAGGAAATTATTTTAGGAAATTTTACACAGGCTAGGTTATGTGATTTTCTCATTCACATATCTAGAAGGGCTTGCCTCCAAGAAGAATGTTGCAGCAGACAGGATGTATTCTAACTGGCATCTGGTGGTTCTCACAGAGCCACACATGTCACTTTTGGTAAGTAGCAGGCCAGGCCCTTTGGAACATTAAACGTACCCACACAGTGCCATGATTGCTGGAGTGTGGCCTGCACATTTCTGTGCAGAGCTGGGGCATACACTGTGCCAACACTGACCAGATACTGGAAAACCACTCTTGACCCCTCGAGCATATTTCCTTGTAGCATAGTCCTCCAGTTTCAGCTTTGGTGTAGCATTTTCTAACTTTGTCTTCAAACTTATCAAAGGTGATTGTGAAAACTGTGCATTATTAACTGGAAATGAAGTATAGACAAATGGCAATATTTTACGTCCTGTGATTTAAGCCCAAATGCTTATAAATTCAACATTTGTAGGCAATAACTGCTAATCATATGTTCCAGTTTAAATATAAAGGAAAATCACAACAGCCTTAATATCCTGTTGGTCAAAGGATTATTTATAGTGATTCTAGTCCCTGAATTTTAAAATGGATATTCTGTATCTGAGTTGGAAAAGGAAACACTTTCTTGCCTTACTGCTTCAGTATAAAGACAAAAACCAGTGCTATCCAGACAAAAAAATGACCTTAAGTCACATTGATTGTCTTAAGCTATTTTAAAAGTTAGCAATGAACCAAAAATTGTTGCAGATTAGCAGAATACTTAAAGAGCTCTAAACTTTAAAAGTTGGGATTGAAGATTTAATTACTGTTTATTCTCTTTCCTGAAATAGCACTAAGGTCAGTTTTGTTCCCTAAAATTGAAGTTTTAATAAATAGAAAATTTATAGCAGCAGTACTTAGGAGAATAGTTGAAGGTTGCATTAATTTTAATAGTTACTTGCTGTAGGCTATTGAGGATTAGAATTTCATCAGTTTTGTCCACTGTAATTCTAACATAATTGTATCAAATACAGTTAGGTTTTCACATCAGATGGGATTCAGAGTGAATTGTTTATATACATAAGTCCATAGTCTCCATTTCTTTACATTTTCACCTTTGTAAAAATGTTTAAGATTTGTATTGTTTGTTTTGTATATATTTGGGCATCTTATGTTTAGCTGTAATAGAAATAAATAGCACTGAAGTTCTCAAATGAAATATGTGAGTATATGTGCATGCAAACCTTAATTATATTTTTGTGGTATTTCTGGGTTTTATATTGTGTGGTAATTATTGAAGAGACCATTGTTTGTTTATCTTCTAATGTCCTTTCTTGTAAAGTACTACATTTACCACATTCCACCTTTCCCCTAATTAATTCAGCTCATACCCTTATGGAGCTGTTCACAGTCCAGTGAGGAAGAGTGGCACAGAACCACGTTACAGCATGGCCAGTCTCATGCCCAGAAAGTGCTACCAAAAGAACATGAACTGTAATCAATGGGCCTGCTTCTGTGTTTGAGGCACCTAAAGATCACTTGCAAAGTGGTTAGGGTCCACAATATTTCATTACCACTCTGCAAGGCTTGTGTTTGGAATCTGAGCAGCTTTAGCCCAGGAGAAGGAGTAGACCACAAGTACAGCTGCTTGGGTCATCAAGGGCCTGGAGGAGATCCCTTGAGACCTCCAGCAAGTGCCCAAAAGAAGCCAGTGCTTTACCCTTATGCTTAGTGGTTGTCTTTGAATTTACATCTTTACTTGTGAAAACATTGTCAGCTGGCTTTGACATCCATTTTTCTTCACTGATTCCAGTACCTAAAGGAATTAATTTCTTAAAACTAGTGCTAGGATGTGAAATACTGATGTTTGTTAGCTAGCTATGGAAGAGCTTTAAGAATACATAGAATTTTGAGAGCACAGAGAGCAAGAAGGTGGCCATCTGCAAGCCAAAGAGAGATACCTGAACATACCCTTCTCTTATGGCCCTCAGAAGAAACCAAACCTGCCAATACCTTGATCTTGAACTTCTAGCTTTCATAACTGAAAGAAATTGCACTTAGAGGAAGAGGACAAAGCAAAGAGAACAGAAATTTGACACTGAGAAGAGACAACTGAATATTCCACTTCTTTCCAGCCATCCAGTTATCCTTTACTGGATAAAGACAACCAACTTCAGAAAATGATGTCAGCAACATGGCTGAATAACACGTCCCTCATTTGTGCCCCTTCCCCAACCTCCCAATAATTTGGCATCCATCCATAGGCAAAAGTGCCTTTGTAGGAGCTTTAGGATCCAGCAACACACACAAGCAATCCAGGAGGAATCTTGCCCACCCATGCATTGGGTAATAAACAGACCAAGGTCCTGGCTTGGACCCAGCAGTGGCCTGTGAACAAGTTTCAACCCCTCTCAGCTGCAGTCTGCAAACCCCTAGGAAACACTAAATCTCGGGCAGTAACCCATGGACCGGAGAGGCTTTGTGTAAGTCAAAGTAACCAGCAGAAAAGTTTCAGCACACCATTGGAGCAAAAAATATGTTTAGATGCATTGAAGAGGAATAGTTTAGCCTCATCATTTCTCCCCCAAAGTGGAACACCTCCAGGCCAAGCGAGATCTCAGCTTGTGATTTCTCCTGTGGGGGGAAATGGGAGTACATAAGTGTCCAGCTTCCCCACCTTTGCAGAATGCTACCAAAGAGGCCCATTTCACTCTCATCCCATTCAGAGTACTGAATCAAGTCTGTGTGACTAGGGCATGGGAAGAAGCTGGAAGTAGCAGATATGACTTTTGGAGGCCATTAAAGGGATACACAGTCTACCAACTGCATCACAGTCTCCATTAAGAAGCTGGCTCATGAGCTTCTGGGGATGCCTTACCCGTGGATCTCCCTGACTAGCCCATGGGAAACCCCCAGTGCTCCATGCATGCATCTCTCTCTCTCTCTCTCTCACACACACACACACAACCTGTGGCTGGCTCTCTGCACTCCCAACAGCACTGAGAGCATGCTTTGGCAGACAGCTAGTGACCAGGTACAAAAAGTCTGCCCAAATTCGTGGGCCAGAGAGGTAGAGCTTTAGCCCTACCCTTGGGAAAGCAAAAAGACTGTCCACACCAAGGCTTGTCCATTGCAAAATCAAGAGAAGGCATACAAACTTAATGCTACCACAAGAGGGGTGCCTGAGCGACTCACTTGGTTAGGCATCCTACTTTGCCTCAGGTCATGATCTCACAGTTTGTGGGTTCAAGCCCCACATCAGACTCTGTGATCACAGCTCAGAGCCTGGAGCCTGCTTCAGATTCTGTGTCTCCCCCTCTCCTTACCCTTCCCCTGCTTGCACACACTCTCTCAAAAATAAATTTGCAAGATTTCTACCACAGGAGGCAGCAAGAAGCATGGAGCAGTCATATCCATACAGTCTGACAGTCTCAGATTCTCTACCAGAAGTGACCAAAGTTCCCCAAAACAGTCAAGATTGGTGGAGGTGTATTCTTTAAATACAAAGACAATGCAAACTTTAAGGAACATGAGAAATCAAGGAAATAGGACACCACTGAAAGATTATGATAATCCTCTAGTAACTGAACCCAAAGACATGGAGATCTGATTTAACTGATAATTCAAAATATTTAAGGAAGCTCAATGAGGTAAAAGAATACACAGACAATTCAACAAAATCAGGAAAACAATACATGAACAAAATGAGCAGTTTAACAAAGAGAAATCCTAAAAAGGATGAAGCATACTCTGGAGTAGAAAAATACAATGAATGAAATGAAAAATACAATAGCACCAACACCAAAGGCTCAAGCAGGAAAAAGAATCTATGAGTTAGAAGATGGAAACTCTGAAATTATCCAGTCAGGGGGAACAAAGAAAAAAGAATGAAAAAGTGTGATGAAAGCCTATGTGATCTATGGGATACCATCAAAAGAAACAATTTATAAATTATTGGAGTTGCAGGAGGAGGAGAGAGAGAAGGGAGCTAAAAGCTTATTTTTAAAAATAATGGCTAAAAACTTCCCAAATCTGGAAAGAAATTTGGATATCCATATTCATAAAGTTTATGGGTTTCCAAATCCAGAGACCTACTCCAAGACACACTATAATAAAACTACCAAAAGCCAGAGTATTAAAAGCAGCAAGAGTAAAGAAGTTTGTAACTTGGAATCCCATCTTGTCAGATTGCTCAGCAGAATCCTTACAGGCCAGGGAAGAGTGGGATGATGTATTCAAAGTGCTGAAAGAAAAAAGCTGCCAAGAGTCAGCTGCGAAGATAGACAAATAGGAGGACCCTAAGCTCACCTTATCCCACAAATACAACTAGATAACATTAATAACAGTGTGAATAACTAGAAAATGATCCAAAGACTGGCAGAACAAACTCCACAACTAAAGGCTGGGAAGAGACCACCCTGAAGAAGGTAGGAAAGGCAACAACACAGTCTGGGAGCAAAACAGACCATGGCCAACCACTATGGAGAGGGAGCTAGTGGCATGAGGGGTGAAAAACCAGACTTTTATGCTGGGGATCCCACAACTGGGGAGAATGAATCTTCATAATATTTCCATTTGAAAGTAAGAAGGAGTGCATTTCACGAGTTCTTAAAAACAGTGACTTAAAGCCTGGAATTTAAACATTCTGTGGCCTCAGCTCTGGTACAACCCTGAGGGCATCAGGAAGTTGAGTCCCTGCCCTTAAAGAGTTCAAGAAACAGCACGTGCAGATACAGCACAGATCCAGTAGTTTGAAAAATGCTGGGGTGGGAGAGTGATTTGCTGATCGCAGAGCGTGGCCAGACAGATGGGTCACGGGGACATTCCTCCAGGAGTCAGGGACAAAGGAGCTGGCAGGTGCCATTTCTCTCTTCCACTCCACAGCATAAACAATGGGCATCTTCAGGAACCAGTACCAACACTCCTTACTAATTTTCTTAGTAAGGCACGAAGCCCCATCACTTGTGCTTCAGCAGATCTGCCCTTCCCAGTCAAGCTCATCTTGGTTCCTGAACTGTGGGTCCCCCAGAAGACCCATGCAAACTCTGCCAACACTCTATCTCCAGAACTGTACATTTTGTGGGGCCTCAGTTCTTGCAGTGGTGAGTCCAGGTATCATTTCACAAGTAGATCACTGCATTAAAATGTTAAATGTTAAAACATGCCCCACCGAACACTGCCCACAGTAGGCAAAGAGAGCCTCTGCAGTCAACTGGATGGAAGGAAAAAGAAGCCAAGGCTCAACAGCAGAGAACATGCAACATACATAGGAGACACTCTCTGAAGCGCCAGGCCCTGGGGAATGGGACACTGCACTGAAGGGCACTGTAGGACCTCTTCTTCTTAAGGCTGTTCCCATTAGAGCAAGAGAAGTAGCTGACTTACTAACACAGGAAATCAGACAAAATGAGGAGACTGAGAAACATCTCCCAAATGGAAGAACAGAACCAAACCACAGCAAGAGATCAAAGCAAAATAGATATAAGTAATATGCCTGATAGAGAACTTAATGATCATAAAGACACTCAGTGGACTAGAGAAAAGAGTGGAGGACATCAGTGAGACCCTTAACACAGCGATAAAAACCAGAGATCAAGAACACAATAAATGAAATTAAAAAACACTTGATAGAATAAATAGGCTAGATGAAACAGAGGAACAAATTAACAACCTGGAAGACAGAGTAATGGAAAGTAACCAAGTTGAGCAAAGGAGAGGAAATAAAATTATGCAAATTGATAATAGTCATAGGGAACTCAGTGACTCCACAAACATAAGAATATCTACATTATGGGGATCTCCAAAGAAGAGAGAGATAAGGGGGCACTTTATTTGAAAAAATAATAGCTAAAAATCTCCCAAATCTGGGGAAGGAAATAGATCCAGATATAGAAGCCAAGAAATTTTACCAAAATTCAACCCAGGGTAATTAAAATGGCAAAAAGTGGCAATAAAGGGAAAAAAAATCTAAAGCAGCAAGAGAAAAGACAGTTACTTACAAGAGAAACCCCATAAGGCTATAAGCTGATATTTCAGCAGAAACTTTACAGGCCAGAGGGGAGTGGTATGACATATTCAAAGTACGGAAATGGGAAAAAATCTGCATGCAAGAATACTGTATCCAGGAAGGCTATCATTCAAAGTAGAAGCAAAGATAGAGTTTCTCAAACAAAAACTAAAGGAGTTCATGACCACTAAACCAGCCCTACAAGAAATACTAAAGGGGAATTTTTGAGTGGAAAGGAAGACTAAGTTAGAGAATATGAAAAGTAAAAAACACAAAGTAAAAATAGGTATTTCTGTAAAAAATTAGTCAAGGGATCCCTAAAATAAAAGGATGTAAAAATATTACACCATATACCTAAAACATGGGGTCATGGGGATAGGAGTAAAGAATGAGTTTAAACTTAAGTGACCATCAACTTCATGTAGACTGTTATATGCATAAGATATTATATATAAACCTAGTGGTAACCACAAATCAAAAATTAGTAATAGATATACAAAGAATAAAGAGAAAGGAATCCAAGCATACCACTAAAGAAAGACAACAAACCATGAAAAAGAGTAAGAAAGGATCAGAGAAAATCTATAGAAACAACCACAGAACAAGTAACAAAACAATAAATATATATGTATCAATTAATTAGAATGGAAATGGAGTAAATGCTCAAATCAGACAGGGTGACCTAGTGGATTAAAAAAAAAAAAAAAGACCCATCTATATGCTGTCTACAAGACACTAATTTCAGACCTAAAGACACTTGAAGATTGAAAGTGAGGGATGGAGAAACATTTATCATGCACATAGATGATAAAATAAAGCTGGGGTAACAATACTTATATCGGATAAAATAGACTTTAAAACAAATACAAGAGACAAAGAGGGACACTATAAATAAAGGGGACAATCCAACAAGAGGATACAAACAATTGTAAATATTTATGTATCCAACGTGAGAGCACCCAAATACATAAAACAGTTAATAACATATAAAAGAAGTAATTGATAGTAATACAATAATAGTAGGGGACTTTTAACACTCTATTTATACATCAATGTATAAGAAACAGTGGCTTTGAATGACACACTGGACCAGATGGATTTAACAGACATATTCAGAACATTCCATTGTAAAAGAGCAGAACACATATTCAAGTGCACAAGGAACATTCTCCAGAATAGATCGTATATTAAGCCACAAAATAAATCTCAACAAATTTTTTAAAAAATTTGGAAGTTATACCATGCATATTTTCTGACCACAACACTATGAAACTAGAAATTGACTACAAGAAAAAATCTTGAAAGAGCAAAAATTCACGGAGGTTAAGTAACATGCTATTAAATATTGAATAGGTCAACCAAGTAATCAAAGATGATATCAAAGATTACATGAAAACAGAGGGTTAGTTAAGATGGTGGAGGAGTAGGGCAACCCTAAGCTTGCATCCTCCCTTGAACACAGCTAGATAAATATCATTCTGAACACCCAAGAAATTGATTTGAGGATGGAGAGAACAAAGCTGTGCATCTCCAAGCAGAAAAAAATGACCACACTGTGGAAGGTAGGAACTGTTGGAGAGTTGATTTTGGGGAGAAAAGAGCCATGGGCTTTGCATAGGGGAAGGATCCCTGACCACTGAAAGAGGAAAGAGAAAGTGAAAAAACTGAAAACATGTACAGAGGGTTTCACAGGAAAAACTTCCCCAAAACCACTGACTGCGAAAAAACGAGAGTTTTGTGGGTATTTTTTGTTTTGTTTTATTTTGGTTTGGTTTTGGTTTTTTTTTGTTGTTGTTTTTTTAATAAACAGCAGAGCACAGAATCTAAAGCTTTGGAGGTCAGTGCCATCACCAGGGACACATCTGGCAGTGCTCCACTTGGAAAGGAGGGCAGAGACCCAGTAGTGGGCAGCATGGTCTAAGGATAGCCTGGGCACACAGGGAAAAACAATTCCCCTTCATGGAGTGTATTTGGTAGAGGTAATACAGCCTCTCCAGGGTCCCCATTTGCCAGCATAGGAACAAAGATGCTGGCTGAGGGCAGCAAACCTTGGCACTGGCTTTGTGTTGTGATTTACCATAAACTCTGAACTACTGCATGATCATGCACCCATCTTCTGGGACAAGCTGGCATCAGACACAGTGCAGCAAGACCCTTCCACAGAAAATCAGAGTAGGGCCACACCATGGGGGTCTCAGAAGTTTAGAGATTTGAAATACAGCCACACCTGAGATAAAACACAGAAGGGTGGTGCTACCTGGTAAACGGACAGCTCATACACAGGATAAAGGCAGGGATCTGATGGAACCCTGGGACACAGGAGTAGTGATTATTGACTTGTCTGTGAGGGCTTACTGAGGAGTGGTGGGCACAAGCTCCCCGTTCTGGAGATGAGAGAGTGGATCAAAGCTATTTTCACCCCTTGCCCACCACCCGCGAACAACTTCAGTGAGCTAAACAGTGCCATCAAGTGGAGACTGAAGCCACTGCACCAAGCCCGCCCCGCCCGCGACCTGCAGGTGCATGTTCACTAGGGAAGTCCATCTGAGAATCAGTTTAACAGGCCCCTCGTCCAGAAGACCAGCACAGACCACGTGTACACACCAAGTCTGATCATAGAATGCTGCAAAGCTTCAGCTTTAGGGGAAATAGAATCTAGCTTCCTTTTTATTATTTAATGTTTCATTTTTTTTTATGTTTATTTATTTTTGAGAGAGACAGAGACAGAATGCGAGTGGGTTGGGGCAGAGAGAGAGAAAGGAGGCACAGAATCTGAAGCAGGCTGCAAGCTCCGAGCTGTCAGCACAGAGCCTGACGCGGGGCTCAAACTCACGAGCTGTGAGATCATGACCTGAGCGGAAGTCAGATGTTCAACCAACTGAGCCACCCAGGTGCCCCTTTAATTTTTAATTTTTAATTTGTATTTTAAAAATATTTTTATTTATAAATAGTAACTATTTTAACTGTATTCTTTGGATATAGCTTCTTTTAACAAGCATACCAAAACACACCTAGGATCTAGGGGTTTTTTTTAATGTTTTGTTTTCTGGACAAAATGACAAGTTGCAGGAAGTAACCGCAAAAGAAAGAACAGAAAGTAAATTTTATGGCCAGAGATTTCATCAATACAGATATAAGTAAGATGTCTGAACTAGAATTTAAAACAACAATTATAAGGTTACTAGCTGAACTTGAAAAAAAGTACAGAAGACACTAGAGAATTCCCTACTAGAGAGATAAAAGAACTAAAATCTAGTCAGGCCAAAATTTGCAATGCTATAATCAAGATGCAAACCTGAATGTATGCCATAACAGAGAGGATGGACAAAGCAGAGGAACAAATCAGTGACCTAGAAGATAAAATTATGGAATTAAGCTGGAGATAAAGATAAAATTAAACTGAAAAGAAGAGGGAAATAAAGGTATTGGATCATGAAGGCAGACTTAGGGAACTCTGCGATTTCTTAAAATGTAATAACATTTGCATGATAGGAGTCCCAGAAGATGGAGACGAAAGGGGGAAGAAGCTTTATCTGAGCAAATTATAGCTGAAAACTTCCCTAATCTGGGGAAGGACTCAGACATCAAAATCCATGAAGCACAGAGAACTCCCATAAAATTCTTCAAAAGAAGGCCGTCACATAGACCTATCATAGTCTAATTCACAAAATACACCGACAGGAAAGAATTCTGAAAGCAGCAATGGAAAAAAAGTCCTTAACCTACAAGGGAAGACCAATCAGATTCACATATCTGTCCATAGAAAGTTGGCAGGCCAGAAGGGAATGGCAGGATATATTCAATGTGCTGAATGAGAAAAATATGCAGCCAAGAATACCTTATCCAGCAAGACAGTCATTCACAATAGAAGCATAGGTAAAGAGTTTCCCAGACAAAAACTAAAGGAGTCCATGACCACTAAACCACCTCTGCAAGAAGGGGAATCTCTGAGTGGGGAAAATAGATCAAAGGCAACAAACACCAGAAAGAAACAGAGAACATCTCCAGAAACTCCCAATTTACAGGTAACACAATGGCATTAAATTCATATCCTTCAATAATCACTCTGAATGTAAATGGACTAAATACTTCAATCAAAAGGTATCAGAATGGATTAAAAAGTGAGACCCATCTATATGCTGCATGCAAGAGACTCATTTTAGACCTAAGGACACCTGCACATTGAAACTGGGGGGATGGAGAGCCATCTATCATGTTAATGGATGTGACAACAAAGGTGGAGTAACCTTATTTCTATCAGACAAACTAGATTTTATTTTATTTTATTTTATTTTATTTTATTTTATTTTATTTTATTTTAATGTTTATTTAGTTTTGAGACAGGGAGAAACAGAGCATGAACAGGGGAGGGTCAGAGAGAGAAGGAGACACAGAATCCGAAGCAGGCTCCAGGCTCTGAGCTGTCAGCACAGGGCCCAACGTGGGGCTCGAATTCATGGACTGTGAGATCATGACCTGAGCTGAAGTCAGACGCTTAACCGACTGAGCCACCCAGGCACTCCCAGACAAACTAGATTTTAAAACAAAAACTAACAATAGATGAAGAAAGGCATTGTATCATAACTGAGTGGTCTATCCATCAAGAAGATCTAACAATTGTAAGTATTTATACCCCTAATATGAAACAATACAAATATATAAATCAATTAAACGTAAAGAAACTCATTGATAATAACACCATAATAGTAGGGGACTTCAACACCCCACTTACAACAACGGACAGATCATCTAAGCAGAAAATCAACAAGGAAACAATGGCTTTGAATGACACATTGGACCAAATGCACTTAACAGATGTATTCAGAACATTCCATCCTAAAGTAGCAGAATCACTTTTTTTGTGAGTACACATTGAACATTCTCCGGCATAGAACACATATTGGGTCACAAATTAGCCCTCAATGAGTACAAAAACATCAAGATCATACTATACATATTTTTAGATCACAAAGCTATGAAACTTGAAGTCAACCACAAGAAAAAAATTGCAAAGACAACATAAAGGTTAAAGAACACCCCACTCAAGAATGAATAGGTGGGGCACCTAGGTGGCTCAGTTGGTTAAGCGTCCAACTCTTGACTTCAGCTCAGGTTATGATCTCAAGGTCATGAGATTGAGCTCCATGTCAGGCTCTGTGTTGAGCATGGAGCCTGATTAAGATTCTCTTTCTCCCTCTGCCCCTCTCCCCTGCTTGCACTCTCTTGCTCAGTCTCTCTCAAAATAAACATTAAAAAAAAAAAAAGAATGAATGGGTCAACCAGGAAATTAAAGAAAAATTTAAAAAGTACAATGGAAGCAAATGAAAATAAAAACACGACAGTCCAAACCTTTGGGATGCAGCAAAGAAAGTATGTTGCCACATAGGCCTACCTCAAGAAGAAAAGTCTGAAATACACAACTTAACTTTACACCTTAAGGAGCTAGAAAAGAAACAGCAAATAAATCTGAAATCCAGAAGAAGGGAAAAAATAAAGATTAGAGAATAAATAAACAATATAGAAACAAAAAAATCAGTAGAATGGATCAACAAAACTAAGAGTCAGTTCTCTGAAAGAATTAATAAAATTGGTAACCCTCCAGCCAGACTTACCAAAAAGAAAAGAGAAAGGACCCAAATAAATAAAATCACGAATGAAAGAGGAGAAATAACAACCAACACCATAGAAATACAAAGAATTATAAGAATATTATGAAAAACCATATGCCAACAAATTGGGCAATCTGGAAGAAATAAATTCATAGAAGCATACAAATTACCAAAAATGAAACAGGAATAAATAGAAAATGTGAACAGACCCATAACCAGCAAATAAATTGAATCAATAATCAAAAATCTCCCAACAAACAAAAGTCCAGGGCCAGATGGCTTACCAGGGATAAAAGAGTTAATACCTATTATTCTCAAATTGCTCCAAAAAATACAAATGGAAGGAAAACTTGCAAAAATCCTTCTATGAAACCAGTATTACTTTGATTCCAAAACCAGACAAAGACCCACAATAAAGAGGAATTACACGCCAGTATCCCTGATGAACATGGATGCAAAAATTCTCAATAAGATACTAGCAAGTCAAATCCAACAGTACAGTAAAAGAATTATTCACCATGATCAAGTGGGATTTATTCTGGGGCTGCAGTCTGGTTCAATATTCACAAATAAATGTGATACACCAAATTAATAAAAGAAAGTATAAGAGCCATATGATTTTGTCAATAGATGCAGAAAAAGCTTTTGACAAAGTACAGCATCCATTCTTGATAAAAACTCTCAACAAAGAAAGGATAGATGGAACATATCTCAACATCATAAAGGGCATAAAAAAAAAAGACCCACAGCTAATATCATCCTTAATGAGGAAAAACTGAGAGCTTGTCCTCTATACTCAGGAATAAGACAAGGATGTCCACTCTCACCATTACTATTTGTCTTAGCTTCAGCAATCAAACAACAAAAAGAAATAAAAGGCATCCAAATAGCAAGGAAGAGGTCAAACTATCACTACTTGCAGACATGATACTCTATGCAGATAACCTGAAAGACTCTACAAAAAAAAAAAAAAATTGCTACAACTAATACATGAATTCAGCAAAGTCACCGGATATAGAAATCTGTCACATTTCTATACACCAACAATGAATCAGCAGAAAAAGAAATGAAAGAATCAATCCCATTTACAATTGAACCAAAAACCATAAGATATCTAGGAATAAACCTAACCAGAGATAAAAGGTCTATATTCTGAAAACTATAAAACACTTATGAAAGAAATTGAAGAAAACAAAAAAGAAATGCAAAAACATTCCATGCTCATGGATTGGAAGAACAAACATTGTTAAAATAACTATACTACCCAAAGCAATCAACACATTTAATGCAATCCCTATTAAAATACCACCAGCATTTTTCACAGAGCTATTACAAACAATCCTAAAATTTGTATGGAACTACAAAAGACCCTGAATAGCTTAAGTAATGCTGAAAAAGAAAAACAAAAGCTGGAGGCATCATAATTCCAGACTTCAAGCTATATTACAAAGCTGTAGCATCAATACAGTATGGTACTGGCACAAAAACAGACACATAAATGGACAGAACAGAAAATGCAGAAATGGACTCACAACTACACGGTCAACTAATCTCTGACAAAGGAAAGAATATCCAATGGAAAAAGGATGGTCTCTTCAACAAATGGTGTTGGGAAAACTGGACAGCAACATGCAGAAGAATGAATCTGGACCACTTTCTTACACCATACACAAAAGTAAATTCAAAATAAATGAAAGAGCTAAATGTGAGACAGGAAACCACCAAAATCTCAGAGGAGAACACAGGCAGCAACCTCTTAAACCTCAGCTGGAGGAACTTCTTACTAGACACATCTCCAGAGGCAAGGGAAACAAAAGCAAAAATGAACTACTGGGACTTCATCAAGATAAAAGGCTTCTGCACAACAAAGGAAACAAACAACACAACTAAAAGGCAGCCTAAGGAATGGGAGAAGATAGTTCCAAACAACATATCAGATAAAGGGTTAGTATCCAAAATCTATGAAGAAATTACCAAACTCAATGCCCAAAATAATCATAAGCATAATCATAATCATAATCTATTTAGGAAATGGGCAAAAGACATGAATAGACACTTTTCCAAAGAAGACATCCAGATGGCTAACAGACTTATAAAAAGATGCTCAACACCACTCATCATCAGGGAAATACAAATCAAAACCACAATGAGGTACCGCCTCACACCTCTAAGAATGGCTAAAATTAACAACACAAGAAACAACAGGTGTTGGCAAGGATGTGAAGAAAGGGAAACCGCCTTGCGCTGCTGGTGGGAATGCAAACTGGTGCTGCCACTCTGGAAGACAGTGTGGAAGTTCCTCAAAAAATTAAAATTAGAACTACCCTATGACCCAGCAATTGCACTACTAGTTATTTATCCAAAGGATACAAAAATGCTGATTCTAAGTGGCACATGCACCCCGATATTTATAGCAGTATTAGCAACAATAGCCAAATTAGGGAAAGAGCCCAAATTTTCATTGACTGATGAATGGATAAAGATATATAGATATAGACATAGATGTCATCAAAAAGAACAAAATCTTCCCATTTGCAATGGAGCTAGAGTGTATTATGCTAAGCGAAATAAGAGAAATCAAATACCATATGATTTCACTTGTATGTGGAATTTAAGAAATAAAATAAATGAACATCTGAACATATGGGAGGGGGGAAAGAAGAAAAGGAGAGAGGGAAACAAATCACAAGAGACTCTTAAAGATAGACAACAAACAGGGTTGATGGAGGGAGGTTGTTGGGGGATATTCTAGTTGGATGATGGGTATTAAGGAGAGCACTTTTTATGATAAGCACTGGGTTTTGTATGTAAGTGATGAATCACTGAATTCTACTCCTGAAACCAATATTGCAGTGTATGTCAACTAACTGGAACTTAAATAAAAAATTGAAAAAAAAAAAAATGGAAAAAAGGTTACATGAAGACAAATGAAAATGAAAACACAAGAGTCCAAAATCTTTCGGATACAGCAAAAGTGGTTCTAAGGGGAAGTTCAGAGCAATACAGGTCTATATTAAAAAGCAAGAAAAATCTCAAACAACTTACCCTTAAATCTAAAGGAACTAGAAAAGAAGAACAAATGGAATCCAAATCCAGCAAAAGAAAGGAAATAATAAAGATCAGAGCAGAAATAAGTGATATAGAAACTTAAAAAACAAAACAAAACAAAAAACAATAAACAAACAATAGAAGGGATCAATGAAGCCAGGAGCTGGTTCTTTGAAAAGATCAACAAAATTGATAAACCTCTGGCAAGACTCATGAAAAAGAAAGAGGACCCAAATAAATTACTAATGCAAGATGAAAAATAACAACCAATAACAAAGAAATACAATTGTAACAGAATATTATGAAAAACCTATATGCCAACAAATTGGACAACTTAGAAGAAATGGATAAATTCCTAAACATATAACCTACCAAAGCTAAAGCAGGAAGAAATAGAAAATTTGAACAGACCAATTACCAGCAACAAAATTGAATCAGTCATCAAAAAAAACCCCAAAAAATAAAGTCCAGGACCAGACGGCTTCACAGGCAAATTCTACCAAACATTTAAAGAAGACTTAATATCCATTTTTCTCAAACTATTCCAAAAAATACAAGAATGAAAATTTCAATTGAAATTTGAGGCCAGTATCACCCTGATACCAGAACCAGATAAAGGCACCATAAAAAAAGAGAACTACACACCAATAGCTCTCATGAATATAAACGCAAAAATCCTCAACAAAATATTGGTAAACTGAATCCAACAAAACATTAAAAAAAATCATACACCATGATCAAGTCAGACTTATTCCCAGGATGTAAGTGTAGTTCATTATTCATAAAACAATAAGTTCGATACATTACATAAATAAGAGAAAGGTTAAAAACCATATGATCATTTGAATAGATGCAGAAAAAGCATTTGACCAAGTACAACATCCATTCATAATAACCCTTCCCCGCTCCCACAAAGTTGGTGTAGAGGAATCATATCTCAACATAATGAAGGCTTTATATGAAAAACCCATGGCCAACATAATTGTGAGAACTGAGAACTACACCCCCCACCCCCACTTTTCTTAAATTGGGAACAAGACAAGGAGGTCCACTGTCACCACTTTTGTTCAATATGGTACTGGAAGTCCTAGCCACAGCATTCAGACAAGAAAAAGAAATAAAAGGCATCCATATTGGTAAAGAAGAAGTAACTTTCTTCTTTCACTTACAAACTTTCACTGTTTGTAGATGACATGATACCTTATATAGAAAACCTTTAAAACCACCAAAAAAACTAGTAGAACTGGTAAATTAATTCAGTAAAGTCACAGGATACAAATCCATGTATAGAAATCTGTTGCATTCCTATACACTAATAATGAAACAGCAGAAAGTGAAATTAAGAAAACAATCCCATTTATAATTGCATCAAAAACAATAACGTGGGAATAAACTTAACCAAAGAGTTAAGAGACCTATACTCTGAAAACTAGAAAACACTGATGAAAGAAATTGAAGATGACGCAAAGAAATGGGAAGACATTTCATGCTCTTGGATGGGAAGAAGAAACATTGAGGGGCACCTGGGTGCTTCAGTGAGTTAAGTGTCCGATTTCAGCTCAGGTCATGATCTCATGGTTCATGAGTTTAAGCCCCATGTCATGTTCTACATTGATGGTGAAGAGCCTGCCTGGGATATATTCTCTCTCTCTCTCTCTCTCTCTCTCTCTCTCTCTCTCTCTCTGTCTCTCCCCCTCGGTCTCTGCCCCTCCCCACTCTCTCTTTCAAAAAATAAATAAAAGGAAGAAGAAACATTGTTAAAATGTCTATACTACCCAAAGCAACCTACAGATTTAATATAATTCTTATGAAAATACCAATAGCATTTTTCACACAAAATAGAAAAGATAATCCTAAATTTGTATGGAACCACAAAAGACCGTGAATAGCAAAAGCAATTTTGAAAAAGAAAAACAAAACTGGAGGTATCACAATTCCAGATTTCAAATTATATTACAAAGCAGTAGTAATTAAAACATTATGATGGGGTGCCTGGCTAGTTCAGTTGGAAGAGCATGTGACTTTTGATCTTGGAATCATGAGTTTGAGCCCCACAGTGGGTATCAAGATTACTATAATAATAATAATAATAGTAATAATAATAATAATACACTTTAAAAAACAACAACACACACTGTGGTAGTGGCATACAAATAGACACAAAGATCAATGTACTACAATAGAAAGCCCAGAAATAAACCCACAATTATATGGCTAATTAACTTTTGACAAAGGGGACAAGAGTATACAATGGGAAAAACACAAGTGGTGTTGGGGAAACTGGACAGCCACTTGCAAAAGAATGAAACTGGACCACTTTCTTTCACCATACACAAAAATTAACTCAAAATCATTTAAGAACCTTAAACCATAAAAATCCTTGAAGAGAGCACAGGCAGTAATATCTGACATGGGTCATAGCAACATCTTCCTAGATATGTCTCCTGAGGTTAAGAGAAATAAAAGCAAAAACTATTGGGATTATATCAACATAAAAAGTTTCTGCACAGCAAAGGAAACCATCAACAAAACTAAAAGAAAACCTTCTGAATTGGAGGAGATATTTGCAAATGATACATCCAATAAAGGATTAGTTTCCAAAAAATTTAAGAATTTATACAACTCAATACCCAAAAAACAAATAATCCAATTAAAAATGGACAGAAGACATGAACAGACATTTTTCCAAAGATGACAGATGGACAACAGACACATAAAAAAATGCTCAACATCACTCATTATCAGGGAGATACAAATCAAAGTACAATGAGATATCACCTCATTGTCAGGATGGCTACAATCAAAAACACAAGAAACAAGTGTTGATGAGAATGTGGAGAAAAAGAAATACTGTTGCACTGCTGGTGGGAATGCAAACTGGGGCAGCCACTCTGGAAAACACTATGGAGGTTCCTCAAAAACTTTAAAATAGAACTACCCTCCAATCCAGGAATTGCACTACTGGGTATTTACCCAAAAAATACAAAAACACTAATTCAAAGGGATACATACTCCCTATGTTTATTGCAGCATCATTCACCATAGCCGAACTATGGAAGCAGCCCATGTGTCCATTGATAGACAAATGGATGAAGATGTGGCATATATACAATGGAATATTATTTAGGCATAAGAAAGGATGAGATCTTGCCATTGGCAACAACATCAATAGAACTAGAGCGTATACTACTAAGCAAAATAAGTCAGAGAAAGACAAATGCCATATGATCTCACTCATATGTGGAATTTAAGAAACAACACAAAAGGTAAGCAAAGGGAACAAAAGAAAGACAAACCAAGAAACAGACTCTTAGCTATAGAGAACTGATGGTTACCATAGGAGAGGTGGGTGGGGGAATAGGGGAAGTAGGAAATTGAAATAAAAGAGTACACACATCATGATGAATAAAATAAAATAATTTTTTTATATAAAAGAAAAGAACATGCCAACCAGGAATACTACCTGGCAAAGTTGTTCTTCAGCTACGAAAGAGATAAAGACTTTCGCAGACAAAAACTGAGGGAGTTCATCACCACTAGACCTGCCTTATAAGAAATGCTTCCAATCACAATCATAAGAGGATGTTTTGATAATTTGATTCTAGAATTCTGTTAGAAAAATACATGAAGAAATTCAGAGCATATACACTTCGACCCAAGAGTTCCATATCAGGAATTTATCTAATGTATATACTATCACATACACATATCCATCACACATACATTGCATATATGTACAAGGATATTCAATGCAACACCGTAGTAACAATAGAGTAGAAAATAACCTTAAAATTCATTAGCAAGGAACTAGTTAAGTGACATATTTATGTGTTAAAACTACATAGCCTATTTAAACATTATGTAGACTGATGATAAGTATTGATGCAAATTTTACATCATTGTAGAACAATCTCCAAAATCTACTTTTAAGTAAAGGGCATGTGTGCAGAAAAATGTTTATAGTCTGTTTCTATTTTTATTTTATTATTTTTAATATAATTTATTGTTAAATTGGCTAAAATACAGTGTGTAAAGTCTGCTCTTGGTTTTTGGGATAGATTCCCATGGTTCATCGCTTAGATACAATCCCCAGTGCTCATCCCAACGAGGGCCCTCCTCCATGCCCATCACCCATTTTCCCCTCTCCCCCACTCCTCCATCAACCCTTAAGGAGAGGAGATGGGTAGTACATATACATACAGGTATATACACACTTGCATAGTCACATAATATCTCTGGTAGGCTACACAAGAAACTGGTAAGAGTGGTGACATCTGAAGGACTGAGGATCAGGAGTGAAAAAGAGACTCATATTTACTGCATACTCTTGCATTGTGTGGATTTTTCTGCCATATGCACATAATCAATTATTCTTGCCTTTTGAGGGCATATTGTTTTATTTAGTATAAGAATCCTAGGTTTATTCAATAACTATTTTTTAATTGTTTTGCAGAGTCAATATTTTATTTCATTCAAAAATGAAATAAAAAAAGGTATACAGCAAAGTCTTCTTCCTACCCATGACTCCTATCCCTGTAGTTCTCCCCCACCAGAGATAACTATATTCAGTTTCTTTTATACAAGTTTATGCATATGTAAGCAAATACAAACACATATATTCTCCTTGTCCTTCATCCTTTTTTTTACAAAGACAAATTACTATTATATAAACAAATCTGCACAATGGCTATTTTTACTTAGTAACATACCTTAGAACGAAAATTACAACCCACAAAAAGTAGACTAGACATCTTAAAAATTAAATACTCTTGTGCTTTGAAGTATGCCATGAAGAAAGTGAAAAGACAACCCACAGAATGGGAGAAAATTTTTGCAAATCATAAATCTGATAAGAGACGTGTAACCTAGAACATATAAAGACCTCTTAAAATTCAATAATAAAAAAAATTCTGACTTCCAGAGAAGACATTGGAGTAGGAGGATCCCAAGCTCACCTCCTCCTAGGATTACACCAAATAACTGCCATATCAGTGGAAATAAACCAGAAAACAACCTGAAGACTGGCAAAACTGACTCTACAGCTAAATGTAGAGAAGAGGCCACATCAAAGATAGTAGGAAGGGCAGAGACACAGTCAGGACCTGTGTCTGACCTATGGGACTGTCCACCAGTGAGAGGGATACCCTGGGTGTGGAGAGGGGAGAGGATCAGATCCCACACCAGACACAAAGAAGCCATACTGGAAGATGAATCCCAGTAACATTTGTCTTTGAAACCAGAGGGGCCTAACTTTATGAGTTCTTATAATCAGTGGGACCTAACACCTGGAAATTTATAAATCAGCAGGCTCAGAGGGCAATAGGAAACTAAGTCTTCACCCTTAAAGAGACGGCACAATAAACAACCCCACTGAGATACAGCATAGAAACAGTTTCAAAGTACCTCCGGTATACAGAGATTTATTTACTAATCTCAGAGCATGTGCTGGAGGGGCAGGAACTTTTGGGAGACTTCTTCAAGAACAAAAGAGTTAGTGGGTACCATTTCCTCCCCTGCACCCTAACCTTGACACACAAACACTTATGGGAACGAGTACAGCATGAATATTCTCACCTAGCTCGCTAACATCATGTCCCACTCCTGTGCTCTTCTGTGGATCTGCCCTCCTCCATCGTGGTCTGGGCAGGAGTTTTTCCAGGGTGGCTCCATGTCCCCTTTCACAGTGGACTGGTGCAGATCTTGCTGGCATTGTATTACCCACCCCTGCATTCCTCTGCAGATCTGCCCCCTTCAACACTTCTTAAGCAAGAGACCATCCAAAGCAGTGCCATAAGGCTAGCAGGGTACAAGCAATCCCAACAAGGGTCAGCACCACCCAAAGTGACTCCTACCCTGGAGAGAGGTAAGATAACCACAGTCACCAGTCAGACTGTAGATTCAGCTGTGGCAATGGGCAGGGGACAGATAACTGGTATGATTCCAGACCCTGCCCTACCAACAAAAGCTTCACAGGAGACTACAGAGGGAAAGCACCCTGCAGTTTGATGCTACCAGCGCTCTGGCAAACACCTGCTCTGACCCAACTCAAATCCAAGGCTGACCCAGATTGGCTTGCTAACAACACAGGGACCAAATCTTGCCCACAACCAGGCAAATAGAACCATTTAAGATGACTGAACTGAAGGCAAATGTAGCTCAGTCACAACATTAGGGAATACACAAAGTAAATAGGAGACACCCCTGAAGTGCCAGGTTCTGGTAAACAGGAACACTGAACTATAGGACACTACAGAACCTCTTCCTCATAAGTACACTACTCTCAAGGGCCGGAGATGTAATTGACTTTCCTAACACAGAGAAACACAGAGTTAGACAAAATGAGGAGACAGAGGAATATATCCCAAATAAAAGAACAGGAACAAATCACAGCAAGATAGCTAAATGAAATGGAGATAATATGCCTGATAGAGAATTTAAAGTATTGGTCATAAAAATTCTCATTGGCCTTGAGAACAGAGTGGAGGATCTCATTGAGACGCTCTGCAAAGAACCAATCATAGATGAAGAGCTCAATAACTGATATTAAAAATACACTAGAGGAAATAAATAGACTAGAGGTAGCAGAATAGATCAGCGACCTGAAGGACAGAGTAATGGAAAGTAAGTGAACTGAACAGGAGAGAGAAAAAAGAATGAAAAATGAAAATAGATTAAAGGAACCAGTGACACCATCATGCATAGTAACTTTCTCATTGTAGGGATCCCAGAAAAAGAGAGAGAAGGGGGCAGAAATCTTATTTGAAGCAATAGTAGCTGAAAAGTTCATGAATCTGGGGGAGGAAACAGAAATCCCGATCCAGATGGCAAGGAAAGCCTCCAATAAAACAAACCCAAGGAGGTCCACACTAAGACACATAGTAATTAAAATGGCAAAAAAGTAGAGATCAAGAGAAAAATTTTAAAGCAGTAAGAGAAAAGAAAACAGTTACATACAGGGGAACCCTATGAGATGATTTTTTAGCAGAAACTTTGCAGGTGAGAAAGGAAGGGCATGATATATTCAAGGCGTTGAAAGAAAACCTGCAACTGAGAATACCCTATCTAACAAGGTATCATTCAGAATAGATGGAGAGTTTCCCAAACACAAGTTAAAGGAATTCATTGGCACTAAACCAGCCTTCCAAGAAATGTTAAAGGGGACTTTTTGAATGGAAAGACCATAAACAGGAGTAAGAAAAGTAATAAGCACAAAAACAGGAAAAATAAGAATATTTGTAAAAATCAGTCAATGGATTCACAAAATAAAAGAACGTAAAGTGTGACACCATATACCTAAAATGTGGGGGAGGGGGGAGGGAGAAGAGTAAAAATTTAATGCTTTTAGAATGGGTTCAAACTTAAGTGGCCATCAACTTAATATAGACTGCCATGTGCATAAGATGTTATATATAAACGTATTGGTAACCACAAATCAAAACCTAGAACAGATATGCAAAAAATAAAGAGAAAGGAATCCAGGTATATCATTGAAGAAAGCCAACAAACTGTGAGAGAATAAAGCAAGAGAAGAAAGTAACAGAAGAACTACAAAAACAACCATAAAACAAGTAACAATATGGAAATAAATGCATACTATCAATAGCCAAATATGGAAGCACCCCAGTGTCCACTGATACATGAATGGATTAAGAAGATGTGAGACATATATACATACACATTCACACATACACACACTGGAATATTGCTCAGCCATAAAAAAGAATGAAATCTTGCCATTTGCAACAACATGGAAGAATCTAGAGAATATAATGTTAAGTGAAATCAAAGAAAGACAAATACTATATTATTTCACTCATATGTGGAATTTAAGAAACAAAAGAGACAAACCAAAAATAAGACTTTTAAATATGGAGAACAAACTGATGATTACTAGAGAAGAATTGGGAGAGGGGAATGAGTGAAATAGGCAAGGTGTATTAAGAGTACTCTTTACCACAATGAGCCCTGAGTAATACATAGAATTGTTGAATCACCATATTGTGTACCTAAAACCAATATAACAATGTATGTTAAGTATACTGGAATAAAAATTTTTAAAAAGTGAGTAGAAATGTGGAAGGACTTTTAAAGGTCAGCAAGTTTAATAAGCTTATCTTAGATTTAGGAGGGATCCCTTGTAGTTTTTTGAACTAAGGAATGAGAAATTAAAGCTGTGCTTCAAGAAACGTTAACTGGAAATTGAACTGAGATATTTCATTTGATCCCACTGGGACTTGGTGAGTCTGATTATACCAAGTATCATACTTGATATAGTTGTGCAACTTAGAGAACAATTCCTGTTGCAAGGAACTTAGTCTGGTGGAATCAAGAAACTGATTTTTAAAAGTCTGACTCAGTAAAATGTTAATAGCAGAATTGGTCTCAGCTTATATTATCATGGAGTAGCTGTTCTGTGCTGCCAGTGTAGTTCCACCGTAGCAAGAGATGGAGTCTGTCATGATTTTACACGACTAACGTGGGTTCTGTGATTCACACAGGATGCTTTAAAGTCTATCCCCAAATCACAGGAATCCTGTTGTATCATATAAATTTAGATGAATTTTATTTTTTTAAATGCTATTTGAGAAAGAGAAAGAGAAAGAGAGAAAAAGAGAGAGAGAGAGAATGCACCCAGAATGAGCACAAGAGTGGGGAAGGGGCAGAAAGAGGAAGAGAGAGAATCCCAAATAGGCTTCATGCTGTCAGCAAGAGCAGAGCCTGATACAGGGCTCAGTCTCACAACCATGAGATCATGACCTGAGCCAGAATCAAGGGTCAGATGCTTAACTGACTGAGCCACCCAGGCACCCCTAGATGAATTTTAAACAGCAGCATCTGTATTTCATTTTTCTGCATTTGTTCCCCTCTAAATTAGATTTCCATCTATCCTTAGGAAGCCTCACCCCTCTTTTACTGCATTCTTACCACCCCACATCTTCTCCTAATTATGCCCACCTGGTGGCTCCTTCTCTAAAATGCTTGTATTCCTTTGTCCTGCATGTCCCTGACACTTTGCTCTGCAGGTCTTTCTATAACAGGCTTGCTTAATCAAAATTATAGTCAACTTGAAGACACAAAAAATAATATGGAAAATTTTTAAAAATTGTAAATGCTGAAAGGAGTTCAAGCTGAAATAAATGTAATTAGTAACACACTAGTAAAAGTAAGTATAAAGCCAAATTCAGAATACTCCCATTGTAATATGGTTGAGTATTAATCACATAAGACTAGTATAAAGGTTAAAGGACAAGAGTATTTAAAAGTAATTATAACTACAATAACTTATTAATGAATACACAATATAAAAAGAGGTAAATTGTAACATCAAAAACTCAGAAGTGGGAGGAAAAAAGGATAGAGTTTTTGTATGCAATTGAAGTTGTTATCAGCATAGGTGGCTGCATCTATGTTTTATGTAAACCTTATGGTAACCACAAAGCACAAGCCTACAGAAGATTTACAAAAGAGAAGTGAATCAATGCATATCTCCATG
The DNA here is from genome assembly GCF_027475565.1 of Acinonyx jubatus. Taxonomy (NCBI): domain Eukaryota; kingdom Metazoa; phylum Chordata; class Mammalia; order Carnivora; family Felidae; genus Acinonyx; species Acinonyx jubatus. The sequence continues at coordinate 42,008,430 of NC_069383.1, forward strand.
GTAAATTATCAATTTACAAAGGAAGGAAACAAGAGAGGGAATAAGAAACAAGGAAAATACAAAACAGCTAGAAAACATTACAATGACATTAATACATCCTTACCTATAAATAATCACACCAAACAAAAGGCATAGACTGGCCTTTTGGATAGATTAAGGAAAGATTAAGGATAGATTAAAAAAACAACATCCAGCTATATGATGCCTACAAGAAACGTATTTCAGGTTTACTGTTTATTTTTTTGAGACAGACACAGAGCATGAACAGGGAGGGGCAGAGACAGAGAGGGAGACACAGAATCCAAAGCAGGCTCCAGGCTCCGAGCAGTCATTACAGACCCCAACACGGGGCTCAAACTCATAGACCATGAGATATTACCTGAGCTGAAGTCAGACACTTAACTGACTGAGCCACCCAGGCTCCCCCAACTTTAAGAACACACATAGGCTCCAAGTGAAGGTAAGGAAAAAAAGATATTCCATGTAACTATAAACCAAAAGAGAACAGAGGTAACCAATATCAGACGAAATAGACTTTAAACCCAAAATGGTAATGAGACAAAGATCATCATATACTGATAAAGGGGTCAATTCAAGAGGATTTAACAGTCATAACTCAACATTGAAGCACCTAAATATATTAGGCAAATACACACATGAATAGAGAAATAGACAACAATACAGTAACAGTAGGGGACTTTCAATATTCCACTTGCAACGATGGATAGATTATCCAGACAGACAGAAAATCAATAAGGAAACACTGGACTTGAACTACACCTTAGAGAGAACTGGCCTAAAAGACATATACAGAACATTCCATCCAACAACAATAGAATACACATTCTTCTCAAGTGCACACAGAACATTCTTCAGGATAGATCATATAATACATCACAAAACACATCTTAGCAAAGTTAAGAACACTGATATAGTACCAAGTAACTTTTCTAACCAAAATGGTATGAAATTAGAAATTAATAAGAGGAGGAAAACTGGAAAATTCACAAATACGTGGAAATTCAACAACATGCTCCTGAAAAACCAATGGGTCTAAGAAGAAATCAAAGGGAAATTTAAAAAATACCTTTCAAACAAATGAAAATGGGAATACAACATAACAAAATTTGCTGGATCCAAAATTTATGGGATCCAGCAAAAGCAGTTCTAGGAAAGATGTTTATAATGATAAATGCTTACATTAATAGAAAAGAAATCTTGAACAACCTGATTTTCCACCTCAAGGCACTAGAAAAACAACAGACTAAGCTCAAAGTTAACAAAAGGAAAGAAATAACAAAGATCAGAGCAGAAATAAATTAGAGACCAAAAAATAGTAGAAAAAAATCCAACAAAACTAAGAGCTGGTTTTTTGAAAAGATAAACAAAATTGACAAACTTTTAGCTAGACTAAGAAAAAAGAAGAATCAAATAAAATCAGAAATGAAAGGCACATAATTGATACCACAGAAACACAAAGGATCATAGGAGACTATTATGAACACTTATATACCAACAGATTGGATAACCTAGAAGAAATGGGTAAATTCCTAGAGACATAGAACCCACAAAGACTGAATAAGCAAGAAATGGAAAATCTGAATATAGAACAATAATTAAGGAGATTGAATAAGTCATAAAAAAAATCTAAGAAAGAAAAGCCCAGGACCACATCATTTTCCTGGTGAATTCTACCAGACATTTAAAGAAGAATTAATGCCATTCCTTCTCAAACTCTTCTAAAAAATTGAAGAGGGAACATTCCCAAACTCATTCTGCAAGGCTAATAATACTCTACTACCAAAGGCAGATAAGGATTCTTCAAGAACAAAACTACAGGCCAATCTCCCTGATGAGTACAGTTGCAAAAATTCTCAAAAAATATTAGCAAAGAAAATTCAACATAACATTAAAAGGATCACACATTCGTGATCAAGTGGGATGGATGGTTCAACACACACAAATTAGTAAATGTGATATATCAAATTAATAGAATACAAGATAAAAATCATATGATCATCACAATAGATTCAGAAAAAATATCTGACTAACTTCAACATCCTTCGTGATAAAAAACTAAAAAAATAGGGTATAGAAGGAATGAATCTCAACATTATAAAGGCCGCATATGAGAAGCCCAAAGTCAACATCATACTTCACGAGAAAAGTTTAAAAGCTTATCCTGTAAGGAGGCATCTGGGTGGCTCAGTCAGTTAAGCATCTGACTTTAGCTCAGGTCATGATCTTGCCATTCCCAAGTTCAAGCCCCGTGTTGGGCCCTGTGCTGACAGCTCAGAGCCTGGAGCCTGCTTCAGATTTTGTGTTTCTTTCTCTCTAACCCTCCCCCACTCATGCTCTGTTCACCCCCCCTCAAAAATAAATAAACATTAAAAAAGCTTTTTAAAGCTTATCCTCTAAGATCAGGAACAAGACAAGAATGTCCAGTTTCACCACCCCCATTCAACATAGTACTGGAAGTCTAGCCAGAGCAATCAGGCAAGAAAAAAAAAAAAGCATCTAACTTGGAAATGAAGAAACAAAACTGTCTTTATTTGTAGATATGATCTTATATACAGAAAATCTTAAAGACTCCACCAAAAAACTATTACAACTAATCAACATATTCAGTCAAGTTGCAAGATACCAGAAATCAGTTGTGTGTCTCTATACACTAACAATGAAATATCTGAAAAAAAGAAAGCAATCCCATTCACAATATCGCCAAAAATGACAAAATACTTAGGAATAGATTAACCAAGGAGTTCTATATACCTAAAACAACAAGACTTTCATGAAAGAAATTGAAGAGACACTAATAAATGGAAAAACAGCTGTTTATGGATCATAAAAATTTATATTGTTAAAATGTCTGTATTACCCTAAGCCATCTATAGATTCAATGCAATCCCTATCAAAATTCCAGTGTGAAAAGCCCAGGACCCAGAGTATTTTTCCCACACAGAAATAGAAAAAAAATAATCCTAAAATTCACATAAAACAACAAAAGACCCTGAATAGCCAAAGCAATACTGAGGAAGGACAAAAAGCCAGAAGCATCACACTTCCTGATTTCCATCTATACTACAAAGCTATAGTAATCAAAACAGTATGGTACTGGCATAAAAATAGACACATGGACCAATAGAACAGAATGGAGAGCCCAGAATACTCAATGGGAAAAGGGTGGTCTCTTCAACAAACAGTGTTGGGAAAACTGGATATCCACATGCAGAAGAATAAAATTGGATGTCTTTCTTTCTTAAACCACTCACAAAAATTAACTCAGAATGGATTAAACACTTAAACACAAGTCTTGAAACCAAAAAAATTCTAAACAAAATAAAATGTAGGGAAAAAGCTCCTTGACACTGGTCTTGGCACTAATTTTTTTGGATAGGACACCAAAAGTAGAAACAAGAGAAAAAATAAGCGGGTCTGCATCCAACTGAAAAGCTCCTGCACAACAAGAGACAACAAAATGAAACAGCAACCTATGGAATGGGAGAAAATCTCTGCACATCATGTATCTGATAAGGGGATAATGTCCAAAATACACAAGGAGCTCACACAACTCAGTGGCAAAAAATACAATCTGATTTTAAAATGAACAAAAGAACTGAACATTTTTTTCCAAAGAAGACATAAAAATTGACAAGATGTAAATGAAAAGGCGTTCAACATCACTAATCATCAGGGAAATGCAAATCAAAACCACAATGAGATACCACCACCTACCTGTTAGAATGACTGTTATCAGAAAGACAAGAGGTAATGAGTTGGCAAGGATATGGAGAAAAGGGACTTGTACAATGTTGGTGAGAACATAAATCAGTTCAGCAAGTACTGAAGCATTTTTCATAATAGCCAAGATGCCAAGATATGCAAATAACCTAAGTGTCTGTCAAAAGATGAATGAATAAAGATGTGATACACACACACACACACACACACACACACACACACACACACACACTGGAATACTATTCAGCTAGGAGGAAGAAGAAAATCCTGTCATTTGCAACAACATGGATGAGCCCTGAGGGCATTATGCCAAGTGAAATAAATCAGAGAAAGAAAATATTCTGTGATTATCACTTATATGTAGAATCTAAAAAAGCTAAACCCATGGAAACAGAATAGAACGATGGTTACCAGGAATGGGGGTGGGGAGATATTAAAGGATACAAACTTCCAGTTAGTTCTGAAAGGTCTAAAGTACAGCATGGTGACTATAGTAAACAAAACTGTATACTTGAAAGGTGCTGAGAGAACAGACCTTAAATGTTCTCACCACAAAAAAGAAATGGTAATTATGTAAGGTGATTGAGGTGTTAAGAATCTTACTCTAGTAATTATTTCATAATATATAAATGTATTAAGTCATCAATCACACTGTATACCTCAATATTATATGTGAATCATATCTCAATAAATCTGGGGAAAACAAGACAACCAGCTTCACTAGTTTGTGTGTGTATGTGTGTTGTATCCCTGAGATATTTTATGCATATCTATCAAATGTGATACCAAATATGTAAAAACACTTTGCCTTATTTTTTTAGCACAAATGGTAAATTAATACACATATTTTTCTGTATTTTGATTTTTCCATTTTATATATCAGATTATTCTAACACATGAACTCTTCAAATAAAGTTTTGAGGGTTTGTTCTTTTAAAAAAATAGGTGGAATTTCAGTGGGTGATAACTTCAAGAGATTGTGGAATGCTGGACATTATTTTTTCCAATATGGGGATGAGATAAACCTGAAAAAATCACAAACACCATTTATATCAAAGTTCTTAACAGCAGCAAGTATGTGGTTATCTCAGGTGTAAATATCTCAAATTTAGATAAAACAGATGTTTGTTTCTCTTTCCCTTTAAAAATAAACTCTATCAGGGGCACCTGGGTAGCTCAGTTGGTTAAGCGGTCTGACTTCGGCTCAGGTCATGATCTCATGGTCCGTGAGTTTGAGCTCTGCCATCGGGCTCAGTGTTGACAACTCAGAGCCTGGAGCCTGCTTCAGATTCTGTCTCCTTCTCTCTCTGCCCCTCCCCTGCTCACCCTCTATCTCTCTCTGTCTCTGTTTCATAAATAAATAAACAAACATTAAAAAAAATAACCACTATCATATTTACTATTCTTCTTTGTTAATTACTGTATTATCTCCCAGGAAATTAAGTATCTTGGATCTTACAGGTAAATGGGTCTTCCTGGATTTAGGAAGACCTAATTCTCTCTCTAGTGAGTTATTTGAGTAGTGGGAGTGGAGTGAAATTTGAGTGCCACTCCACAGCTGTCCACTTGAGGGAGGACGAGCTCTTTTCCCTTCTCTCTGGCTCTTCCTTCCCTTATTTTATTTTAGGCTGGAGACCCCCTAGATGATTAATCTTGCTGGTTAACCCTTAAATTTAAGCCCAGACCTACACTCTAACTTTAAGCAAGCATAATTCTCCTAGGAAATATTTGTATATCCCTTTAAAGAGCTCAAGAGAAGTAGTTACTAAAGTCTCCTGCAGGCCTATTCCAAAATTGGGTGCCTTCTTCTGTCCAATCTAAATCTCTAATAAGTTTTCATAAAAGTTCCTTGAGTTGGGCTAAAAGCCAATATTCATACTGTGTATAAATATATGAAGTATATTGTATGCTAAAGTATATTAAATACTATTTACAGTCTTGAGGGATATCTTCAGTAGTATTTCAATATGTCTATTTAAAAAAAGCAACACCTATGTGAGATAAGAGCAATTTGAAATTCAAATGCTATTTTACCTTACCACTGCTTCCTAACACAACTACCTAAGACACTTCCTAGAAAAACCAGTGTTTTCCTTTTAGAGAAATGAGAGAGAAGATACCAGATCCTCCAGTCAAAGAGATTTCTCAGCTCAACAGCTAACAGTGGCCCACAAACTGAGGTCCCCATTGTTTCTGATCACAGACAAGGCTAGGGAATTCACGATTTCTGACCTCAAGCCCCACCTTGATGTACCACACCTCTGTGGCATCTTTAGATCTTCTGTCCCAGACCCCAGATACCCAGTAACAGTGCACCCTTCAAACCCTTTAAGCTTCTGGACTGTCTTCAATGAAACAGTGGAAAGCAGACAAAGGCCTTCACCTCCCTAACTCCATACCCCCAGGTAAACAGGGTCCTGAAAACTGGGATTCTGGAGGGTCTGTGGGAAGGCAACTGAGGCATTTAGGGGTTACATAAGTGACTAGATTTGTCAGGGACAAGCCCAGGCTTTGAGAACATGAGCATACTGTATGTTGAGGATAGGAATTAGAGCCCTTGCCTCCAGGGTCTGTCTGGAAGCTGCCTGCAAAGGCTCTCAGGTCTGATCCCATAAATTCACTGGGTCTAGCTGGCCTCATCACCGAAACTACTCAGTCCAACTGCTGCTTGCATGTAGGCCCATGAGACTCCTTAGTGTGATAAACATGAAAAGATTGGACTTCTAAAAGATTCTCTGGTAATTTAAACTTGGATAAATAAGTGGTGAACCATGACGTTCAGAAAAATTCAGAAGGAAAATTAAACAAATTCCTAGAGCTCCAGTTGTTTACCAGTTCTACAAATAGTGGGCATTTACTCGACATCAGTCTTTGAAACCTGGTCTTGGGTTTGGTAATTAAAGTAATGAAGAGACCCCGTTGGCATCAACAAGCCAAGGGCTCAGACACTTAATCCGGCAGTCACAGTAATAATGCTTCCGATGCCTGTCAACTTTGATCCTTCGCTTGTTCAGTAACTGTTGATCTCCGACATAGATTCCGGGACTATTCATAGTTACTGTCCCCACCGAAGGAATCTCTTACCTACTCATTAAAAGCCACACTAAAATTCTAATAAACTGCCACATTCCTTCTTGATCCTTTAGTCACCCCCCCACCCCCATCGCTAGCTTTAGTATTATTTATAGTAGGCTCAGCTGTGTTTCTAGGCACTTAAAGACCCTCCTTCATTGCCATTTCTTAAGGTGGGATCCACCTTCATGGATCCTGCTGGGCTCAGTGCTCTATCATCAGACTCTCTGGACTACAGATTAGGAGCCTGCTTGCCAGAAAGCTCCTGGGTGCTTCTTCCATGCAATGGAGTGGGAGGCCCACTGACCTGGAAAGAATTTCCCCTTGCTTGATAGCTGGGTCAGACATAACACTTTAGAGAAGAAGGTAAGGTGACGGCGTGGGAAATGCGGTATACAAGGTGCCCCCCAGCTCCCAGCAAATCTGTGCTTGTGGCTGGCCTCATCCTGGCATTTCCTTGCTTCCTGGCCTTGGGCTTTTCAAGTCAGTGAATGGAGCAGGGGTTATGTGGAGGGGGGTGCGGGGGGATGGTTAGCCAGGATTCATTAGCTACTTTTAAAGCAAAGAATAGGGATAGTGTCCTGTTGGCCCTTCTTTCCAGAGAAAGCCATCTCTGGAATCTCTGTTTAAAAATGCCACCTCAGCACATCTCAGAACCCAGAAGAAAGAAACTACCACAGGAAACACAGCGGGCCTGGGCCCAGTAGCCTGACACCTTCCTCCAGCTGCCAAGTCAGGCTCTGTCCAAGGCTACAGGTTCTGATGCTATCACGCAATGCCAGCCAGTTGCACTCCCTCATCACAGTAAAACCGGAGTCCTTTCTGCTCCCTGCCCTCCACAATAATCACTTAATTAAATAATTCATCATAACGAAAGTCAGCAGGGTGCCTGGGCAAGTCCATATTCCAACACAGACTATTAACTGGAACCCAGCTTGCTCAGCAGACACTTTTTTTTTTTAAGTTTATTTTGAGAGAGGGAGAGAGACAGAATATGAGCAGGGGAGGGGTAGAGAGAGAGAGGGAGAGAATCCCAAGCAGGCTTCATGCTGTCAGTGTAGAGCCCGACTGGGGGCATAAACTCACAAACCATGAGATCACGACCTGAGCCAAAATCAAGAGTCAGCTGCTTAACTGACTCAGCCACGGGCCCCAGCAGACACTATTATTAAGCATCCCCACAACCCAAAGCAGCAAGTGAAGCCTGCCTCGTGTGATTTGACCCCAAACTCAGGAAAACACAAGCAGATGGGAAAGGTCTGAGGCTGTATCTCTGTCTCACTTCTCCCTCCTTCCCCAGCCATAGGCAACCACCGTCACACAAGGACAGAACTCTCCAGAGATGAAGTAGCACGCACTTTTTTTTCTGCTGCTCTCTTTTACAGGCCTTTGAACTTCACTGCTCCCATGGGCCTGAATTGTCCATGTTACCAAACCCTAGCTGGCCACCCAGATGCTCAGATAAAAGGGGAGGAGCTGGAGACACCCTTGGAGGCAACAGCCAGAGGCCCCAGGGTCCCCCCAGACCACACCTCCCTGCTGCCTTCAGATCTTGTCCTTGCTGTTTGGGGCTGTGATGGCTGAGGGACCCGGCCACCCCTGACTCTCTCCCACCTGTTTTCCTCAGTCTGTGTGCTGCTGGGGCAAGACCAACGCTGAGTCACTCTCGGCTACTCGGCCTCCCAAGAGGTTTCTGGAAAGCAGGATGTCACAGCAGAAGCTCCTTGGCCTGTCCCTTTTGCATTACTTCAACCTGCCTTTGTCAAGGCCACTTGTTTTCTTTCCATAATCTTCCTTGTCTGCTTGACATGTCCCAGGCCAACTGTAGTCCTTAATCACTGTGAAACCAGAGTCCCTTGTCTCTTACCTACGCTGTGCCTCAGTTTCTTCATCTGTAAAAGAACACACAAACAATAGTACCAACTTCACTGGACTCTTCTGAGGAATAAAAGCAGTTAAAAGTGTAAGGTGCTTAGGACAGGAAGGAGCCAATAAGCGAGGGCAAGGATTATTTAAGATAAGTGAGCAGTGCAGAAGCCATTAATTCCTTTCCTTTGAAAGCAAACCCTGTGACAGTCACCTGTGATGCGCACTTACCTCCCATCGCACAATGGTGGAGACATATGCCAGGCTGGGTTCTCCCTTGAGTGGGACGGTGTCTGTGTGGGAGCAGGGGAGGAGAACTCCAACTGTTAGATCCAAAGAAACACAAAGAAAACCACCTCCCTCTGGCTTTGAAAGAATGCAGCCCTCTCTTGAGGGCCACGCCCTTTTTGCTTCCCTTGACATCTTCCAAGCAGTAGTGAGGGAGTCATAGCTTGGGCCCAATTATTCGTGGCACAGGAGGGCTTCTGGCTAGCCTCCTAGTCAGTCCCACTAAGTCTGCTGACAGTAAAGGACAAGGCTGGTGGGGCAGAACTGAGAGAGGCAGCCCTACTGAAGGGCTCCTGCACAGAGAGAGGACGAGAGCTCTCGGATAACAGGACCTCTGTGGGACAGTTGTCAGGAGAGGAAGGTTCCATTGGGGCAGGAGAGGAGGGGCTCTGGTCGCCTGCAGTGCTCCTGTGAGCGAGGCCCAGGGAGGATGCCAGGGCTTCGGCTTGGTGCCTGGGGCTTTCCGGTTCCCTAGTGCTTAATCCTCTTAAACATCCTCTTGGCTTTTCCAACAAAGTGGCTTCGCAGTGGGGTCCCTTCTCCAACAATCCTGGTGGGAGAAGAAAGAAAAGAATGGGGAGGGAAAGAAGAATCTGATGGAAATGTTACATTTGTGCACAGAGCTGGAGATGGGGTGGAAGGAAACTCTGGAGAAGGGTAGGGCTTAGTAACAATCCACGGGGGCAGTGGGGGACAGATACATTCCATCCAATGGACTCTCATTCAGCAATACCAAGAAATGAGCTGTCAGGCCATGAGGAGACAGAGAGGAAATTTAAACACGGGTTGCTAAGAGAAGAAACCAACCCGATAAGGCTACAGACTGTATGACTCCAACTATATGGCGTCTGGAAAAGGCAAAACTGTGGAGACAGTAGAAAGACCAGTGGTTGCCAGGGGGAGGGGATGAACAGGCAGAGCACAGAGGAGTTTTGGATCGAAGTAGATAGATGTCTTTATACATTTGTCAAAACCCATGGAATGTACAGAGTGAACCCTAATGTAAACTCTGGACCTCGGTTAATAATAATGTACAATACTGTTCCGTCAGTGGTAACAAATATACCACAGTGATGTTAACAACTTGGGCAACTCTTCCGGGGGAGTACGGGAACTCCTGTGTTTTCTGCTCTGGTTTCCTACAAACCTGAAACTACTCTTAAAAATAAAATCTATTAAGGCACCTGGGTAGCTCAGTTGGTTAAGCATCCGACTCGTGATTTCGGCTCAGGTCATGATCTCACTGTTCATGGGTTCGAGCCCTATATTGGACTCTGTGCTGATGGTGTACAGCCTGCTTGGGATTCTATCTTCCTCTCAGCCCCTCCCCTGCTTGCTGTCTCGCTCTCTCAAAATAAATAAGCATTAAAAAAATTAAAAATAAAAATAAAATCTATTGAAGACAGCAAAAACGAGAAGAAAGAAAACAAAGCAAAGCAAAACCCAAGCCCAAACCATCCCCCAAAGCAAAAACCAGGAGGGCTGGGTCTCGAACTAGAAGAGCTGCCTCAGCACACAGCTTCCTGAGCAATGGCTTGGACCTTAGGAGCTAAAGCTGAGGCCACTCTGCATATGAGGTGTGGCTGCTGAGTCTGCCTCCAGCTCAAACAGAATGGCCTTCATCAGGGCCATTTAACTGGCTTTCTTTTCCCTTCCTCTCACTTAAGAAGCCTTTCTTTCCATAGTTTTGGTGCAAAAGTCAGCCTGGCTAAAAGGATTGGGGCAGCTGGCTGGCAAATGCTGGTGGAGGTTTGCACTCTAGATGAGGCACCAAAAAAGGTTTGCTCAGCTGGGAAGTTGAGCTCACCCTTTCCTCCCTGCCATGTTGTTTCCTTCTAACTAGAGCTCTTTGGGTCAAGGCTCAGCCATCACAGACTCCGTGCCTCCAGTGGTCCAGTCTGAGTCCAAGGGAGAGGCACTACTCACCCTCCTACTGGAGAGACGGTCCCTCGGAGCGGGCATGGCTGAGGCCCAGGGACGCTCAGAGCCCCAAGGAAGGCCTTCCTTCCTGGGCCCATGATCAGTGATGCTCCTTGGAGTTGCGCAGTCCCAAAGATGGTCTCTGGTGGAAAATGGGCCTCTTTCACTGCATCCAGCCCCAGACCCGAGTCACAGGGATCACACTGTGTGGTGACAACAGTTTCTGGGTGCTGGTCTGCATCAGGTTTTCAGTGAGGAAGAAGAACAAACCCTCAGCTCCCATGGTGACCTGGAATAACCCAGGTGATCCAGGCTCATGACTCACACATTCACTATCAACCGTGCTACTTACACAGCACTGCTGTTGGCAAGTGTAGAGTTGATATGTGGGCCTGGACTTTGGGCTGGGTTTGGATTCCATCTGTTTACTTACCGGTTGTGTAAGCTGCAGGAGGTTAAGCTCTCTAAGCCTTCGTTCCTTTGGCTGTGAAGTGGGTGTTATAATCCTGGTCTCACGGGAGACCTCAGGGAGAACCACGCCATCTAAGGGGAGGGCCCCTGGTGGCGGTTAACATGTGCTTGCCCCCCTGCCCGACCGCCCCCCAAAATAGACCCTCCCTCAATACTCCCAGGCTGAGCTTCCTGCGGACCCAGAATCAACAGATATTCCTCAGAAGCACTATCAGGAAGCTCTAGGGCTAGGGATCTGACTGAAAAGTGACGAGGGCGGGGAGGGAGGAAATGATATCACCCTGATAGAATTCTTGTCCAGCACAGGAACCTCTGCCGAGCGTCCAGAGGCACAAGTGGGGCTCAGTGTACAGGACAGTCTAACCAAGGGCTCAGAAGACGAAGAACAGGCTGGGAGGGAGAAGGTCACAGAATGAATTTTATGGTGATCTCAGGGGGTCGACAGGGATGCGAGAGGCATCGCTGCAACGTGGGGTGCAAAGGAGCAGGCTCCCCGGATGACGGTGTCACAGAGGCACGGGAGTGGGCACAAAACACCCAGGCCAGGGAGCACCTGGCCCCTTCCCCCAGGACTCTCACTGCAACCAGGCATGTTCATCTCTGTTTATTTTTTTCAGAACAAAACTAAAAATCACCACTCAAAATATTTGAGGAGAGTGCTCAGCTCAATCACAGTTAAAAGTTTTATGTAATTTGCAGCCAGAGCATCATGGACCGGTGGTCAGAAAGGAGAGCTTCTGGCATTGCTCGGACAGGGCCTGGCAGCCTGAGACGGCCCTCTCTTGCCCTGTCAGCCCCGCTACTGTCCTCTGTATGCTGCCACCCAGGGCGGCAGCTGGCCAGCCCGAGTCTGCTGAGGTGGATGGCATCCACACGTTAGAAGCCATCTTAGTTCCCCACTGTGCTTCCGATTTGACCATCCGGTACCTCCCTCCCCCATTAGGGGTCCAAAAATGTCCACAAAGAAGGCAGGCAGGTCGAGGCCCAGGTGCTAGTGTTGTCAGGATGAAGACTGAGACAAAGTTCTGAGTCCTCGTCTTCACCTGGAAGGGCGAACTCCCTGCCCGGGCCTTCCGGGTCACAGGTGAAAAAACAGATTTGGTGCCATCATCGCTCGTGTTTAATGTTGGCTTCGCTTCGCTCCAAAGTGACCCCGTTGCCATTCCGAGGGCATTCCTTCTTGTTCCAATCCTTTTCAGTGTAAAATTCGGCTAGCACGGGGCAGTGCTCAGAAGCCACTCCTCCCCAGGACCAGTTATCTGGAATCCAAGGGTTCGTGAGGCCTTCTCTCACTACAGCCCAGTGACCTGGAGAGACAGAGGGAAAAGAGACGCAGAGATGAGGCCTGGGGCTGGGTGGGGTCCCGGCTGGCAAGAAGAGGCCTCTGTTCGATGTCTGCAAAGTCAGGATTCCCTGGTGATACTCCTCAGATAACCAGCTTGCCTGTGCAAACAAAATGTTCCAGCCAATTTGGTTTCCTGGACAAGTGAGGGCTTACCATGTAGGTACTGAACACCCCCCCACACACACACCCTCCAAGTCTAGGCCTCCCGCCCATTCACGTATCGGCCTATGGTTGACCTCCTCCTTACTATACACCTTTTCTAATCTGAGCAGCAAGAGTAAATACATTTGAAATAAGGTCAAATATCTCTCAAAGATGTCCAAAGTCAAAGTTTTATTTCACAAAGCAAAGGCAGTAAGTGGGGGAGGGAGGTGAAGGAGTTCTACAGGAAAGAGTAAAAAGGAAAAAGTTCTTACAGAGGCTTATGAGCAAGTAAAAGTATCTTAAAATAATGCTTTAGGGGGTGCCTGGGTGGCTCAGTCAGTTAAGCGTCCGACTTTGGTTCAGGTCATGATCTCATGGTTCATGAGTTCAAGCCCCGCATCAGGCTCTGTGCAGACAGCTCAGAGCCTGGCGCCTGCTTCAGATTCTGTGTTTCTCTCTCTGCCCCTCCCCTGCTCACCCTTGTCTCTCTCAAAAATAAACACTAAAAAAAATTAAAAAAAAAACTCTAATGCTTTAGAAACATATAAAGCACAAGTATATTTGAAAAACAGTGAGGGGCGCCTGGGTGGCTCAGCCAGTTAAGCGTCCAACTTCGGTTCAGGTCATGATCTCAGGGCAGTTCATGAGTTTGAGCTGTGCTGACAGCTCGAGCCTGGAGCTTCCTTTGGATTCTGTGTCTTCCTCTCTCTTCCCCTCCTCCGCTCGTGCCCTGTCTCTCTCTAACGTTACAAAAAAACGAAAAAAACAAAAACACAAACAGTAACAGAATAGTTAACAGAATAGTTACAGAAGCGAGCGTAGTGAGGGAGCACGGCCAGAGACCTCCAGTGAGAAGCGAGGTCACATTAGTGGAAGCGCGAACAGGTCTGGGCTGAGCCACGGCCTGCCCACGTGACATTTCCATGATGGTGGCCACTCTTCCCTGTACCTTTGTCTCTAGCTTCGCAGCAAGGGGACGGATGAAATGATTCCTACCTTCCTTCTGGCCCTGTGTTCTCAACTGTCCAGCTCTCCTGATGAGAGCCGCTCTCTGCAGGCACCTCCTGGCAGCTGGGCAGGCTGTGGCCGCTCTCCGGCCCACCGCACATTTTCTGCAAGCTGCATCTCGCCTAGTGTGAGGACGGTCACTCCCCCTGAGACCCGCTTCCCTCGTCCTTCAGATCCTCCCCGACACAGTCCAACAGGCAACCGGCACCCAGACAGAGGTAGAAGCTGGTGACACAGTCTGGACTGGTGAGAAGATCTCAGCCCTGGCTGCCCGTTAGGCTTCTACAGAGGCGACCCCAGAATTGCACTTTCACCAATGTGGAATGTCTCCCTGAAGTATAATATGTGTAACACGTTGGGACTGAGTGAAACAACCACGCAGGATTGAGGACCACTGTTCTCGACATTCATCAAAAAACCTTACCGTCACTGTCGTATTTCCGACCGATTGCTTCCTGACCCAAAGTCTGCTCAGCAGACTCGGTCGGGGGCTGCGTTGTGGCACTCAGATTCCCTACCATACCCTGATCCTCATACAGTCTGTGAGAAGCATGTCCCCTGTCCTACCGTGACGCTCTGAGACATGTCTGCTCATCCTCAGTGGCTGTCCCTCACCCAGACAGTGCGGCAGGAAGCCTCAGGCCACAGCACGGTGCCTGAATGTTATGGTGCTTAAGGAGTGTCTGCTAAATGACTGAGTGTCCTTAAATTAAAGTAAGCTATCAGTTCATCTCTGAATCGGTACCCTGCTGGCCTAGAAACAGGTTTGCCTGAGACACAGTCAGTTTGCCACTCCTGAAGATCAGTGAATGCCTCTTCATTATTTTTCACAGCCCCTCTTAGCCCTTAAAAGTGGCTCTGTTTGAATGATAATTATACAGGCACCTAAACGATACATAATCCTGTCAATACCCACGGAGGTGGTAAGAACTCCTGGCCAGAGTTATCCAACCAAAGGACCTGGAACTATGAGTTCAGACGGGTCTCTCTTACACCATTTCTGAACAGGAAAAAGAACGAGTGACTTCTGCTTTACCTGTGAAAACCTTCTTTAAGCTTTTACTGATCCAGATGTTGTCCAAAGACTTTGAGCCTTGGGGGTTCTTGGTGCTGATGTTGGTGAAGGTGTGTGCAGGGACCAGGTGGTAGAATTTTTCTTTCCTTAAGATATCATAGTCACTGCTGTCAGGTCCCTGGCCAAAATCTCCTAAAACAATCATATCTTTTTCCCCTGGAGGTAGAACAAAGAAAATCAGGTATTTAAGAGGTTGTGGGAGGTAAACCCAATATTGACTATAACCCACTAAGTGGGATCCTGATTCTCTGATTGGACTCCCCAGGGTTAGGAATGCATATGGTTCTCATTCTTCCAATTTTTCCCAATACCGCGTACAACAAACAAACATAAAACCAAAATACGCGCAAAAGTTTAAGAGTAGGTTTGTAACCCGTTTGGAAAAGGAAAGATACATGAAGCAGAGATCGCCTCTGTTCCAGCTCAGGTGTTCCAAATCTCATGGCAGAAAAAGCCTGAGGGTCTTGTCCAGATATTTAACAAGAGCTGGAAAAAACATTTATTGGGCACAGTGGGGGAAAAAACATGCAAATAATACAAGAGGGTGGCCATCTACAAGTCAAGGAAATCATCCCTCTGACACCTTGATCTCAGACTTCCAACCTCCAGAACTGTGAAGAAATACATTCCTATTGTCAAAGCCACCCAGAATATAGTATTTTGTCACGGCAGTGCTAGCAGACTAATACAGGGCCAGAGTGAGAGGTTTTTCCCCTTATTTTCAACATTTCTACCATTGTTTGATGTTCACTAAAGCAACTTAATCATCACGAAGTACTGAGTCATCACAAAGTACTTCCCGGAGGGAGGAGACATTCTGAGAGGACAGTGGACCCCAGCTAGGCTCTGGGATTCCCACACTTCTGCCGTCTCGAGATTCCCTTCAGGGGAGCCACATTATCGTGGCTAGCAGGGTGTCTGTCCTAGCTTTCAAGGGAGTCTTTAAGAAAGGCAGTTCATAAACAAGAGCCCAAGGTATCCGAGACCTGCAGAAAGTCTTTCTCTGGGACACCAACGTGTTTCAGCAATAATGGCTAGAGGCAAAGAAATCTGAAGTGAAATGACAAAAGCCACCAGCAGAGGGCACTCGTACACTGCAGATGACACCCGCTCTGGGGACCATGAGGGACAAAAGGGGGTGTGATGGAAGACCCTCCTGGGGTTCCACCTGTGGCCTACAGAGATGTAATGGTACCCCTAGGCTGTATGTCAACAACATCTCAACATGACTTGAGAAATCAGTGCCAACTTCAACAGGAAAGCAGACTTGAGAATAAAATGAACAACTCCTACCTGGCCAGTGCTAAGGCCATCCATGAGCCTTCATCCTGGCCATCCATGAGGCTTCACCTGGTATTGGACCTTCTCCACAGGTAAGAAGCTAAGTCTCTGAGAGACTGAGTGGCTTGCCAGCCCTCAAGCTCACGGCTCTTCATAAAGGGCTAGAATGCGAGAGCCATGAGGACGTGGGCGGCTGTTCATCACAAAACCCCATGTGCCTGGAACAGTGCCTGCTGCACGGCAGACCCTCAATAAGCACGTATGGAACAAATGGGTGAATGAGGCATGAGGAAAGCCCCCAGAATTAAGGTGTACTTTTTGAAAGGAGAAAAGACAAGGATGCTACGTTTACTAAATAACAAGAAAAGCCGAAGGTTAGGAGAAATGAGGCAGGACGTTCCCATATAACGAGACACGTTTTCATTGGGACGCAGACCCAAAAAAGTTTGGGCCAAAAGGGATTCTGAAACCAGGAGAGATGCTGGTGTCAGAGGTCAGCAGACACAGCTCCGTGTCACTTCAGGAATGACAACACCACAGCTCTTTCTGAATGCGCACATCCAGGTCTCTCACAACTCATCTGCTTTTGGTTAAATTGCTCTCCGTGATGGGGCGTCTGGGTGGCTCGGACAGTTACACATCTGACTCTTGCATTTCGGCTCAGGTCTCTTGGCTTTGTGGGTTCAAGCACCACGTTGGGCTCTGTGCTGGCAGCAAGCACAGTCGTTGCCTCCGAGAATCCACAGGTGCACAGAGGCCTGAATTCTCCTAAAAAGCCATCCGCCTGGGATGGGATCCTTAGTTCCCAGGAGCGGCAGGGAGGATGCTTGGGGCTGACTTCCTCAGATAGTTCCTAGATTTACAGGACGCCAGTGACAATAGCAGGAGCTGGTTGCCACTGAGGGATAGTCCTACCCAGATGCCAAGCCATACTATGCACCCTGTTTCACGCTGAGTTCACAGAGAGAGCTCCAGGGGGGTCTGAAAGAAAGCCATCTCATCAGAGGACTGGCACACCACACGCTGAGGTCAACCCAGATGCGCATTCCAGACAAAGGCAGAAAGGCCCAGAGTTCGCTAATCAAATTGGCTCTGTTTGCTCTGATAGCTGTGGAATAAAAGATTAGTCTTTGTTTTAGCTCAGCCACGTCTGCTAATAATCAATTTGCCCTTGCACCTTGGGCACGCTCGAGAACTTCCTGAACCCTTGGGTCTGCTGTGTCACCAGTTAACAACTGGATATTAGTTATAAGCACAAGGGCACTGGGAACATGAGTCACTGTCCATACCCGGACAAGTCAAGGCGAGCCGGGCTATGGGTCAACAGTCCCTTGGCAACTCGGAATGAAAACCTGACCGCGCTCTGGATGTCAGAAAAAACAGTGAGATGTTATCAGAGAAGTTATGAACTGGCATCTTTTTTTTCCTGCTTCCGTGTACAGACAAGGAAAAGCTTGAGGTCGAGAACAGAAACGTCCACAGATTTTAAATGCTATGAAGTCATCTTTTTAATAGGCTAGAGACAAGCTGTGGGTGAACAATTTCCCACAGAGCTGCTTCTTGGATGGAGTATCTCAGCTTAGACATCTTAGTGACTTTTTTTTTAGCCTGAAGACCCCTGATTTAAGTAGAATGCTAGTCACAGCACATCCTGGTTCACAATGTAAGTTGCCTATCAACATCCACAGCAGCATTATTCACAACAGCCAAAAGATGGAAACCAGGTATTCACCAACCAATGAATGGATAAACAAAATGCAGTATATATACACAACAGAACAGTATTTGGCCTTAAAAAGGAAGGAATTTTTTTTGAGAGACAGAGAGAGAGCATGTGCATGTGAGCAAGGGGCAGAGAGAGAGAGAGAGAGAAAGAGATAGAGAAGCTTCTATTAGGGGCTCGCCTGAAGCGGGGCTCACACTCACCTGATGTGGGGCCCAAACTCACGAACAGTGAGATCATGACCCGAGCCAAAGTCAGATGCTTAACGACCGAGCCACCCAGGCACCCAAAATGGAAGGAAATTGTGACACATACTACAACATGGATGAACCATAAAGACACGATATAAGTGAAGTAAGCCAGCCACGAGAGGACAAATACCGCATGAATCCATTTGTACGAGGTACCTAGAGTGCTCCAATTCATAGAGACAGAAAGTAGAACCGTGGCTGCTGGGGGCTGGGGAAGGAGGCGGTGGGGAGCTCGTGTTGAACAGGCACAGAGTTTCGGTTTGGGAAGATGAAGAAGTCTTGCAGACGGATGGACATCATGGTTGTAAAACCATGTAAATGTACGTACTGCCACCAAACGCTTAAAAAAAACGGTAAATGGTAAGTGTCTGTTACCTATGTTTTACTACAATCAAAAAGTCTTTTTCAAATGTAAAGCTCTAATTTGACCAAATTATTTTTATAGCCGAATTCTCATGAGTCACCCCTGTGAGGGGCCAATCTAACATGGACAAGGCTTAGAAAACTAGAGACTATTGGTGAAAACTCAAGAACACGTTAAGACAATTCTGGGCCTCCGGCTGTCAACGCCCACCTAGAGAAGGGCAGGGCTCTGAAAAGCCCAGCCAAAAAGCCCAGTCTTTACAGCAGCGTTAACTCTTCCTTCTGGTCAACCCTGCACAGGGGAAATTTTCTGTATTGCTGCGGCAGAGCCTGGAAACAGAGAGCCCACTTCCTACTGAAGCTCTGCTCTTTTCACTGCTCTCTTAATCCTCTGGTATGTTTTGAGTCAGCTCGTGTCCGCTGAGCCCTCACTGTGTGCCCGGTACATCCACAGATCACCACCATGCCTCCCCAGCTGCCCCTGTTGAGGTGAGCGCTGGCCAGTCCCTGACTGGACGGGCTACAAGTAGTGTGGTGATTTCCCTGAGGTCCTACAGCGACTGAAGGAGCCAAGATTAAATGTGGGTTTTCTGAGAGCTCCGGGCTGATCTGCATCCCAGCAGGGAGAAAAAATCTACCTTGTGCTAATCAGGACTTTCCCAGTCACCAACTGTCTTTCCTTCACAAGACGAGCACGTGCCAATCTGCAGGTGGCATCACCACAGCAGCAGCTGAACGCAGGAGGACTTGTCACGGGGGAGGGTGTCGTCACTTTTTTCCCCCCTTAATCCTTTCCATCAAAGAGAGGCTGAAAAGCCCCAAAGCTGACAGTGTGAAGTGTGCATGGTAGGCCCAGAGATGGAGGTGTCACCATGCACAGGGGTGGCTGGGCTCCACGAGATGCAGGGGCTGTGACAGACGGTCTTCTGTGCCCCCAGCATGCACTGCTGCTGACAGCCCTGTCAGCCTAAGGGATCGGAGGGATGCTCCTAAGAGGCAGCCCCCTGCCTGCCCCCTGCAGAAATGGGACTTGTCGGCCCAGCCGAGGATAAAGACAATCTCCTACCTTTCAGGGTTTCCTGCAAGGTCTGTGCAAAGGTAGCCAAGCGGTGGCTCTCACTGTGATTCCTGCTTGGATTGTCGCCCCCTGGGAGGATCATGGATGCCAGGTGAAGGTTCACAAGGGTCAAGTCATTGCTTCCCACCTAGGCAAGAAGAAACAAAGCAACAGGGACAGGCTCAGATGCTCATATTTCCTGTATTCGTTGCTTCTGACTTAGGAACAGCTTCCTGCACGATGTTGACAACAGCAAACACAAACAAGGCAAGCTCACACTCCACGAGATAATGCAAGACAGATCGCGCTTGGATTCTTTTGAGGCCCCTGTAGGACATCACACCCCCATTCCAACTTAGGGTCTGGAAAACCAGGTGCATCTGGAAAGGTCAGGTTTTGTTTTTTGTTTTCTCCTTGTAAGCAACCACAAAACAGGAGGCGGTGGTTCCCGCAGCTCGTGGTTAAACAAGGCTGGGGTCTTACCCTCTAGGGCCAGACCTTGATCCCTCTGCCAGGACCCACCGCTGGGACCCACTTCCTCCCCCACCCCACACACATCCCACCTACCCGCCCCCTTTGTGTTCTCTTCTCTCTGGAGACCCCTGCTCACTTTCACCAGATTTCAAAGGAACAGGAAAGCTGGCTGAAGCCTGGCAGCACGGGATACGTCGCAGCCCTGGGTCCCCAGGGCAGGTGTCGTGGTGGGCAGGTACAGAAACACACAGAGATGGGTCTCCTGGGCATGGCAGATTCACTCAGCTGCTCGGGTTTTGGCAATCCTGCCCTTCCATTTGTCATGGTGACAAACGCTAAATACTGCCAGGAAGGACAGGGGTGCAGGGGGAGCCCCCAGGAAGTGAAGGCTTCACTTCATTTCATCTTACAGACATGACCCCAGTTCACCATCACCACCACCCAGCCTGGAGAGCCCTCTGCAGCTGTGGATCTGACCACAGAGAAACCACCTTAAGGCCACAGGCAGGGAAACCCTGCCTAGGAGGAGAACCTGGAGCCTGCTCCAGATTCTGTGTCTCCCTCGCTCTGCCCCTCCCCCACTCGCACTCCTTCTCTCTCTCAAAAATGAATAAACGTTAAAAAATAAATAAACAAAATTGGAGACACCGGTTGGTCTGGCTGTTGCCCTGCTAGGTCAAAGCAAGTGCGGCCACTTTACATAAAACAGAAATCCAGGGCAGCACTAGGAGGTTTTAAAAAATCTGGCAGATTTTGCACATCAATCTCCTAAGCACAACCACAGGCACCCCCAGGCGTGCGTGTGCACACAGAACCCCAGCAACTTTGCAGCCGGGGGCAGAGCCTGGTCCAGATCCCGGCTGCAACCAACACAGCTCCCAGCACAGAGGCTGCCCCTGCCACATGCCGCCAGAGACCGTGCTGTGATTTGAGGCAACTCTCAGGCTCCAGAACTGCTCTGGAGCACACAGAAGTGGGGGGGGGGGCAGGGGGTGCTCAAACACCCAGCAGGTAGCTTGCTAGGCTCTGTGGCAAGGGACCACTCTTGCCTGACCCTGCATTTCACAGGTAAGTGCCATGGGGATAAGGTCAATTCAGTGCCAACTGGGAGATCTATTTTGGCTGCTGGCTTTTTTTTTCCTCCTAATGCCCAGCTTCTGTTTGTTGTTCATGACGTATCCCAGGTGCATCCCGAGGAATCAAAGAGACAGCTCAGATCAGTCCCCCTGCTCCTATGGATGCTCACGTAGGGAAGGGCTCATCTGGAGAGGTCAGTGGTGGGGCTGCCCTGACTCCACAACCCAGAAGCTCCTCTTGAACCCCTCCAAACCCAGATGACCCCCTGAGGGTCTTCCCCTCCCCACCCCCAGCCCCCTACCCCACCCTTCCACCTCCTGGTAAGGAGAAGCATATCCTCAGAACCCATTCTGCTGTCCTCTAATCCAGTGATCTCCAAATGCCAGAGGAATGAAGAAGCACTGAAGGTACCTTTGAAAAACAGGCAGTCCTGGGCCCTATCCCAGAAATTCTGTGTGTTTGGGGGACGGTCCAGGAATCCCTGATTTTAAGACAAGCCCCCCAGGCGATTCTGACGCGCGTTAGGTTTGGGAGCCAGCCATTTGATCTTCTGTGCCCAGATGCCAGAGTTATCAGAGCTAGAGTCCTCACCGCCCCCCACCCCCAATCCCTCTCATTCCTGTTCTGGACAAGTTCACCGGCCAAGGGAACCCCAGGAGGACATGCTGACCTGACCCTCAAAGAGAATGAAATCAAGACAAAAAGATGAGGCCGCTCTGGATCACAGTTTAGAAAGGGACCCTTCCCCCCCCCCCCCAGCTTTTAGAAGTAGACCTTCACAGAAACATGGAATGGTACCTTGAACCTCGCAAGGTACGGGCTGGGACCCGTGGGCTTCCCATGCCCGTTGCCAGGTGAACTTTCCTGTGAGGTGGCGTCTCTCAGCTCCACCCCGGCCGCAGAGTCCCACAGGAATCCAGAGAATCCAGCCCCCTGCGGGAGAGGAACAGCTATCAGTCTCAATCAGGATTCAGCCCCACGCTGGGAGAAGAGGCAGGGGAAACCAGGAGGAGGAGGAGACACGTTGGGGGGGGGGAGGGGGGGACGGTTGGTTCTGCACTGGGTCCTGAGATCACATGCACAGGGACTGTTTCAGAAACAAAAGCACACCCCTAAAGCCACAGCACATTCCTCCTTGCCCCCAGCCCCAAATTTCCCACGCTGCCAATTTCAGAGTTTTATGTGGAGCCAGAGGGGCCTAGGCTGTTATCTCTTTGGGGGTGAAGTGAAGGGAGGCTCCAACTAAGCACAGAATTATCTTTTTAATCATCACATCCCTATGACAGACACTCATATCCCTGTCTACCAGGCAGGGGGTCAGCTGCTCAGAGAGGTCAAGTAACTTCCCTAAAATCCCACAGCTGGTAAGCAGCAATGTTGAAAATCAAATAGAAGACTCTCAGCGGTAGACTTTGGTTACCAATTAGTGGCTGCGTACATCAGTACCTAGCACCTAGCAAACCCTCAGATATTTGCTGGATGAATGGAGGTCAGTGCTAAGAGTCACAATGATTTAGAAGTGGTCAAGGGCCCTCTGCGGGTGGACAGGTCTGCAGCCCCGGTGCAGGGCCCCATGAGGGCCAGAGAGTCGTGTCAGGAGTGTCCCAGGGCTTGGTGCTAAACGCTGCCATCTCCGGCTTCAGAATCTGCCAGCTTCTCACTGTTATCCCTGGGGGCCTTCTGCAAAGAGGAAAAGCTTCCTCTCCCACCCCACTCCAGCATCTAGAGGCTCTGCCGCCCTAGATTGGCAGCGGGACCCGTGGCATCGCTGGAGGGGCCGGTGGTGCTCGTTGCGAAAAGAGAGGAAGTGACTCTGCACAACCTAAGTGGCCTCTGCTGAGTCCCCAACATCGGCTGGACCCCAGCCGCACGCCTTGCTGGGCTCAGCACCTCAACTAGACCAACTTGTGTTGAGGAGGAGGGAAGGGGTGAACAGGGAACTGTGTTCTGCATGCTTTGCTATTTATAGAACCATAGGCCTGCCCGCCCACTGGAGAGAGCACCAGCTTAAGAATCGGAAGAGCCAGATCTCAGGGCCACCTGTGTCACTCAGCTGTGGGACTACGGGAGCCCCCCCCCCCACTTTTCTAAACCTGTTTCCTTGGGTACAAAGTGAGGGAAACGGGATTTGCCCTTTTGGTTTGGGAGGGTTATCCCTCCTTTACTGCTTCTCAAGCAGTGGTGCCAGAGTAACCTTCCTAAAGTACCGTTCAGGTGGTCAGCTCTGCCGAAGAACCTTCAGTGGCTCCCCAGTGTGCTCGACCCACTGCCCGAGGGGCCCTCCCGGTAGGCACCTTCCTGTTCAATGTGGCCTTTCACACCTGCTCACCCACGTTCCCAGCAGGACCGGGTGTTTCTGGGAGCGTCTCCCAGCCCCGGGACCCAGGAGGCCCCACCTCCAGAAGAACTGCTGTGCCTCCAAGCTGGGCCACGGGAGATCAGGTGTTAGAGCCAGAGCCCTAAAATGGGGTTCGGGGCTGACTCCACCTGGCGGCGGCTAGAGGACTTTGGGGCAAGTCGTTTTGTCTTTACAGATCGCAATTTCTCATGTGCAGCTGTCCCTCCAGCTGTGGGGCGAGGACCTGAGAATTGAGGAGAGGCGCGTGGACGTCACTGCAGGCATGGGGCAGACGGCAGGTGCAGCTACCCCTCTCCCATCTCCGTCTCGGGTAGAGATCGAACGTGTGCCACTCACAGATACAATTTATCAAACAGTGTTTAAAGAATTTTTAGGTTATCTGCCCATATTTAAGATTCAGTAAATGTCGCATTAAAATCCAGGTATGTGCATCTTTTGAGAGACCAGAAGATTTGTCCACACGAGGCCCACAACCCTCCACGGCAACATGTGCGTGGGCACAGCCTTGCAGCCTGACACAGCCTGCTGCCTCACGTGGACGCTGCCAGGCCCTGGCCTGTGTGCAGTTAATAAAGCATTTCAATGCACATTATCTTTTTAAATCCTACAGCCACCCAGTGACTTAAGGAAGGGGCTATTGCTCCCATTTTAGAAATGAAGGAACAGAGGCTGAGAAGGTTAAGTGGCTTGAACTCGGGTCTCCTTGCAACAGCACACTGTTCTCCAATGGCCTTGATGCCCCAAGCTGGAGCAGGGTTTCCTGCCTCGTCCTTCCAACAGGCTGTGAGCTCCCAGAGGGAGGGGCTCCATCAGCTCAGGTTGAATCCCTGCCCTGGGCTCACAGGCAGGGCTGTGTCACCAGGTCTGTTTTTCTTACCGATGTCTATCTGGCATGTAGCAAAGTACCTGGCATGCAGTAACCTTTCTAATTTTTCAGCGGACAAATAAAGAGTGTTAAATGGACTATAAGATCCTAATGAACCCACCTAAAAGATACTGTTTTTTTTTTTAATTTTTTTTTCAACGTTTATTTATTTTTGGGACAGAGAGAGACAGAGCATGAACGGGGGAGGGGCAGAGAGAGAGGGAGACACAGAATCGGAAACAGGCTCCAGGCTCTGAGCCATCAGCCCGAGCCCGACGCGGGGCTCGAACTCACGGACCGCGAGATCGTGACCTGGCTGAAGTCGGACGCTTAACCGACTGCGCCACCCAGGCGCCCCAAGATACTATTTTTTTAAAAAAGGCAAGGTGTGGGCGGGGCAAGGGGGGCTGCGCCTGGGTGGCTCAGTTGGTTAAGCGTCTGACTCTTAGTTTCGGCTCAGGTAGTGATCTCACGGTTTCACGATTTCAAGTCCCACATCAGGCTCCGTGCGGACAGTGTGGAGCCTGCTTGGGATTCTCGCTCTCCCTCTCTCTGCCCCTCACCCACTCATGCTCACTCTCTCGCTCTCAAAATAAATAACATTAAAGAAAAAGGCAAGGTGGTAGTGTTATTTCTACGTAGACTGAGTAGGAACAACCAAGGGCTACAGAGGTAAAGACTAGACACATTCCAAGTTGGCTTAATTTCCAGCCTATGGGGAAAGTACACTGGCTATCGCCTACAGTAACAATTTACACTCCAAAACATAAATCCCAGAGAAATAAGATTTATATCACCTTTTTAAGTCGTGGCTAAAAAAAGAGAACTTATTGTCAATAATTAATCAGATAACTTTAAGCCAGTATATATTTATAATTTAAAAGTTCCAAATCTCAATATCCCTCACATAAATGCTATTTGTGTGTTTATAAACATGTTGGATATACTAGAGAGAAAGAAATACAACATCTGCATTTATAGAAAAACTATGTGATGACACAATCTCCAACTCAAGATTAGCTACCAGAACTCTATTTTAAAATCTAAAACCCCACTAATATCAAACATTCCAAATGAGTAAAAACCTCAGTCTTGAATAGATCTGTCAGAGTGAAAACATACCCTTACAGTGATTTACCCACAGCCACAGGGGAAATACCAACGAAAGAAGACTCAAAATTAAAATCTGCTCAAAATGTCCACAGAACATTTCCATGTGCACAATTTCTACCACCAAAAGCAAATGCTTCGCCTATGAATTAAGTGAATTTGAAGTTTTCAGTCAATGAACAATGGGCTCTCCACAAACTTGGCAGAGGATAGAACTGTGGCGACAGGATTAAGAGGACAAAGGACAGAAATACCCCATTTGCAGCCTTGGCTCCAGACAGGATTTCTCCTCTCCTCCCAACACCCCAAACCCCCGTTTCCGCCTGGGCAGCCGTCCATTCCCGATCGAAACATGAAGCAAGAACCAGGGCATTTTGCAACGAATAGCAAAGAGCTAAGAAATGTGCAGCAACACAAAATTGCACCAGGGATGTTGGCAAAGGAAAGTTTTAAATGTCTGTGATTAGGGAAAAGAAAGGTTTCCACAAAACGGAGATAAAATCCAAGTTTTGCAGACGAAGGTACCTTCTGGAGAGGCGTGGAGGGCATCTCGGCGACAACGGCCTTCCAGCATCCCCGGGGCTGCTTCCACTTGCGGATGTTGGGCAGGAGAGGCTGGTTTAGCTCCATACAGAACTGCAAAGACAGAGCACCAGTTGGTGTGTGTTCGTACCGAAAGCACACCCAGCTGGGGGCAGCCGGAGGAGCCAGGAAATGCCTGAGCCTGACTCATCAGCCTTATTCAGAGGCTTGTCGGGCTTCATCTCTGTTCTTAGGGTTACGTGAAGACGCAGAGGACTAAAAAAGCCCCACAAATTAAAAAGCAAACTACCTATAAACGCACAATTATCACCTGGGGTCGGGGGGGGGACTCTCAGTTCATAGTAATCAATTCGCTTTGTAGCATTCTAGCACAGATAGCTCAAAACAAGCTGTCAGAATCCTTTCGATCCTTGTAAAACCGGTGGTTTCAAGGTCCCAGGAGGGTCTAGATACCAAACGTGGAGGAAGGAAGAGGAATACGTGGGGGTCTTTTCTCCCCCCGAGCCTAGCTCACAGGTGGAAAAGCCACCCCCCCCCCCCCACATCTAGAACCACCATATGTTCGCTTTGATGCTCTTCCGAGAAGAAAGCCCCGCTGTCATGGCTCCGACACCCCACGTGTGTTTATAGGCTGTGCTGCTTTTCGCTTGCGCGGCTCCTCCAAAATGGCATGGGAACCACAGAGGGACTTGATCACCAAGGCAAAAGACAACTGCACTGGCCAAGTAAATGAAGGGTTAACAAACTACGTGCTCCCAAAGAGGTGGACCAGCTCCTCGAACTCACGCCTCGGTCACAAGCCAGCCCCTTGACGACGGTTCCTTTGAGGGGGCCCCAGCGTTTGTCACATTTGGGTTTCGTTTGTGAGATGCTCCAGCATCGGATTCCGCCCCTTCTGGGGGGACACCGTGTGTCATGCAAGTCGGAGCATGCCAGTCACCCGTTTCTGTGTCCGGCCCTACAAAGTGAGTCTTCTGGCTCCCCTGGGCGCCTCTCCACCCCCTCTCCGGTGAGCTGTCCTCAACTAACCTCACTTCGCTCCAGTGCTTCAGCTTACACCTCTGTCCCGAAGGCCCCCAAACTGTACCTGCGGCTCAGATTTCTCTCCCAAGGTGTGAACGGCATTTCGACAACCTTTTTAACATTTCTACCTGAATGTCTCCACAGAACCACAAGCCCAACGGGGTCACAAAGGGACCTGCCGTTCCCCTCCCCCCATGTCTATCTCAGTTCCCGGTATTTCCATCCTTAGAGCTGCTCTGACTCGTCCCTCTCCTCCTCCGGCCTGGCCCGCTGATTCCACCGCCTCACAGGTCTGGAGCTCCCTCTTTTTGTTCTCTAGTCCCCTGACCGTGGCCTGTTTCAGAGCCCCATCTTCTCTCACCTGGGTCACCAGCAGAGCTGTGAAGTCTTCCTGCCTCTCTGTCATTCAGTCACCCTCCATGTGTCCTCTGGCTAAGTTGTGATGGCCATGCTGACAGCTGCGATCCCTGTGGTTCCTAAAGTACAGTCCGGGGCCCAGGAGCTTCAACATCACCTGGGAGTTTGTTAGAAAGCCCCTGGCCAGGGTCTGGTCCTAGACCGACTGGATCGGAAAGGCGAGTGAGGCCCGGTGCCCTGTTGTTAACGAGCCCGCCCTGCAGGTGATTCGGATCCCTGCGAAGGTTGGAGAATTGCAGCTGGCCAGGCCCTCATCACAAGCCTCTGCCCCAGAGGCAGGCAGTGCTGTGGGCAAACAGCTGTCAGCTGCCAGCCCTCTGCAGGAGCACCTCAGGTGCAGAGAGCTGCATTCCTGGCCCTCCTGGGCGGGGCCTCACACTGCTTAGCTTTAGGAGGGAAGATGAGCATCCCTCCCTGGGCAAGGGAGGAAGCATGGCAGGAGGTCTGCTTTAGATACGTGCCATTCTCTCTCAAAATAAATAAACTTAAAGAAAAAAAAAGAAGAGCAGGGGCGCCTGGGGGGCTCCATTGGTTAAGCATCCTACTCTTGATTTCGGCTCAGGTCATGATCTCACGGTTCATGAGATCAAGCCCCGCATTGCACTCTGTGGTGACAGTGGGCAGAGCCTGCTTGGGTTTCGGTCTCTCTCTGTCTGCCCCTCCCCAGCTCGTGCTTGCACGCTCTATCTCAAAATAAATAAACTTTCAAAAATCTTAAAGAAACAAAAAAGAGATGTGCTGTTCTTGGGGTTCTGCCTTTACAGTTAGACCGTTAAGTGTCTGCCTTTCCCTGATAGCAGATAACATAAAGAACAGAGACTGTACCCAAGTCACCTTTAAAAAAATTGTTTTATTAAGTTTATTTATTTTGAGAGAGAGAGAGAGAGAGAGAGAGAATCCCAAGCAGCCTCCGCAATGTCAGCGCAGAGCCTGATGCAGGGCTCAACTCACGAACTGTGAGGTCATGACCTGAGCCAAAATCAAGAATCAAGCCCTCAACCGACTGAGCCACCCGGCACCTCCCAGAGTCGCCTTTATAAAGCTCAGCTGACACTGAGCACGGTGCCCCCTGACACTCACCAAGCCTCTGCTGGTGAACCAGGAAACCAGGGAGGACGGCACTCCCCAGTCCGTGTATGACACACAAATTGGGGGCGGGGGGACTGCTCCTTGCAGCTGATTATCTAAATAATTGCCTCAATTTTAACCTCACTTTGAGTTTGCCTGAGAAGTGTTCTCTTTGGGATTTGATCATTAGGGCTTTTATCGGTTCCCGACCATGGACAGTGTGCTATTCCTAATGAGGGCCTTCACCCCAGATGAATCCCCTTGGCCAGATGGTCTTGGCTGGAAGCCATCCTTGGATGGGAAATGAAGCACTTTGGAAAATGCAGCCGGAATGTATTGACTATAACTTTAGGGAATCTAGCGAGGAAATGGACTCCACAAAGGGTCCAATTTCCTGCCAGGGAATCATTTGCTTGCTGAGTGATCATTAGAGCTGAATCTGAGAATCATTAAAAAGGAGAGAAGCTCCGAAAGTCCATCTGGTGCTTCGCTCTTCTCCACGCAGGGAGTCCCGCACCTGGCTGCTCACCCAAATCTCTCAGGATGCACCCTGGGGAGGCTCTATTTTTAGATACCCCCTCCGGTGATTAGCCAGCCACCCAGATTAGAGAACCCGCAGGACCCTGCTATGCTGGGAACTGCAACATGTAGGAGCCACAAATCACATCTTTCCTAACCCTCAGAGAGCCTTCAGATACCTGAAGACAGGTGAATCTCCCGTTCACGCTGTAAACGCCAGCCCCACTTAAACACTCCCATTCCGGGCAACGCCACTGTGATCGGAAGGGTTAGCATGCGAAGGAAGAAGGGACACAGGCTTCCATTGCTCTCCATGCTTATGACTCTCAGAGAAGGCCTTTGGAGCCTATAGTCAGCTAGTCAAAGTGTGATCATCGGTATCGTCTGGAAATTCATGAAACATGCATATTCCCAGGCCCCTCTCAACCTACTGAGTAACTCCAGGCGGGGGGCCAGGTGATCTTCATTTAAACAGCCCCTCCAGGTGCCTTGGATACAATTTTAAAGCTGGTGTTATCAGATGAGGGAAAGACATTCTCCTTTTGTTTTCTATCTAAAAGCTTTTCTTTCGTGGGTAAACTCTAGGAGATTTAAGGAACCCTAATTCCTGACCTTTAAGGGCTACCTATATTTTGTACATCTGAAGCCTTGATCTTGATAACCTCTCTCAGCCCACAGAGTAGACGATCCCCCCGCTATGCCCTCTTATTCAGTATCTCATATTATCAGAGACAATTAATAGTTTAAGGAACCAGGGGAAAATTATTTATGGCTAGAAGCGTTCTATGCCCACATCTGCACGCACAGACCTCAGTGCTAGGTAAGGGGTAGGACTGTCTTCTATTTCTAGGGCTGAAAAAAGAATTGCCAGTTTGTTAACTTAGTTGACTGCACTACCAGTTCACAGCAACACTGAAGAGCACCTTTTAGATTCCTGCTACTCAGAGTGTGGTCCGTGGACCGTCAGCGCTGACCTCACTTGGGAGTCTGTCAGAAATGCAAAGTCTCAGGCTCACCCCAGACCTACTGCCTTGAAATCAGCATTTTCTCAGGACCTCAGAGTGATTTACAAGCTTGGCAAGTCTGAGAAGGCTGCTTCGGAGCCTTCCTTGTTTTGTAGACATCGTCCCTATTACCTGCCCCAGCTGGCCTGCATGAGGCGAACACCCTACCAGTTATTCGTGAGTGAACTACAGCACAGAAAGGTTAAGCCATATGTGAGTTTCCAGTCAAGATCACACGGTGGAGAAGAGTTAGAGGAGGGTCTGAACTGAGGTCTGCTTCCCACTGCTCTATCTCCTGGCCAGGCAGGTATAAGAGACGGAGTAGGGCAGGCTCCCAGATGAGGCCAGCCCACCTTACTGGACGGATCCTTGGGTCCTTCCTCCTGAAAACTTCACAGGAAAACAAAAGCAACCTCTGAGAGCCCTCCCTCTGAACTCTGCCTAAAATTGTTTTATTTAGAACAGCTGGTTCTCAAATTTTCTGCTTCGTCCACATATCAGCAGGTAGAAACAATACTCTTCTAAGTAAAAGAGGCTCACCGGGGCAGAAAGGGTGGAAATGGGGGGTGTGTAGGGTTGGGACAAAATCTCCCAGGGAGCTGACCTGCACAACCCAAAACTACGACCCTACAAACGTATTTCTAGAATCCTGGGGGCTAGCCCACCATCTGCCTCCATCAAAATCACACTGGTTCTTGTTTTTAAAAGCACAGATTTGTGAACTCCATCCCTCACAGAATCGGAATCTCTGAGGTTAGGGCCAATCTGTGCATTTCTCACAGGATCCCCGATCAGCTTTGAAGCGTGAGCAACTCAGACAAGGCTCTGCAATTGCTTATTTTGAACTCAGCCTTCATATTTTTCATACCTGTGGTCTGGAAAGACAGTTTTCATTATTCAAAACAAACCTACCATTTCAGCTATCACCCCCACACCGTGCAAGCATCTGACTGGGCCTCTTCTCAGATAATCCCATGAGGTAACACATGAAGGGAGCCCAGCGCACAGGAGGCATGTGACAGATACTTGCTGAATGGATGAATCAGAGAGGTCTCCTGAGGATCCCACCTTATGGCTTCTCTCTCCCAAGATGAGTTACAAGAACGACCGTAGGCTGGACTTGTTTCTCTAGCTTCAGACCAAACATGGGTGATACCGTCATTCTTTCGCACCCACCCCACTGCCAGCTTCATCAACACCAAACCCCTCTGCTCTTTGGCTCAGCAATCATGGGACTCAGTGTCAGAGATTTTAACTCCAATCTACAAGATGCCCAAGGCATAGGCATTCAGAAATGCCAAGTCCTAAGAGAAAAGACTCTTGGCTATGTTTCAGATGTGCTGCGCCCTGGGTCTGCCCTGGATCAGCTGACTCAGCTTGTCTCTGCAGTGACAGAAGGGTTCCAAGGCTTGAGACCAACCGCGATTTGTTTGTGGACCTTTGGACTTTATTTTTTTCTTTCTTTCTACTCCTCCCCCTTCCTGAAACAAATATTCCTTGCTCATCCGGTCCTGAGTGAGAAACACAAATAGGAAAAGCAATCTAATTTCACTCGGTGGCCTGTCCAGCCACCACCAAGCTCAGTGGTCCTTTCGTCTTCCCCGTTCAGTTAACTTAAAATACCTGTGAGCTAGGTATTAAGATGTGTTACAGCGGTGCCCACAGAGTTAGCTGGAGACAGACTATTAGGACTACTGGCAGGCATTTTCAAAAGCAAACTCCAAATGGCCACCCTTATCCTGCATCCTGGATGGCGGGGGAGGGGTGTCCTCACTTGGAACCCTCTGGGTCAAATTTCCAGATAAAGTTGCTTTGTTTTGAGTTGGTTGTTTTTGCTTGTTTTATGGATTCTGGAGGTGACCTCCTGGACAGTGAGTTTTCCACATGTGAACCGCTAGTTTTCTCTGCACACTCAATGACAGCTTCTGAAAACGCAGTATATGATGGATAAAGCAGCACAGGTGAGCTTCCTTAAAAAAGATAAATTGCCATCATAAAATAAAGAAGTCCCTGACTCAGACCATGCAAGGTCAAGAGACTGAACTTTCATTTGGATGCCACAGGCATGGGAGCAAATGACAGAGACAACAGTTTCTGTACCGTTAATTGTAAGCAAGGGCTTATCTTTGCCAGCATCTCCAAGGGCGGAAATGCCATGGACAATAATAGAAGCCAGCACATCTATGGGTATCTGTAAATGATCCCATTTGGAGTGAAACCAAAGAATGGTTGAGGTCATTAAAAAACGTCACTGTACTCTAAAAGAAAACACCAACGCAAAAGCAAATTACATCTCAGTATCAACTCAATAAGAACCATGTTTGGCCTTCTAAGCGTAACAAGCCTATTGCAAAGTTTTCCTGGGATATTTATTTAGCCTTTAGAATGTTGATATTTCGAAGGTCGATGGGGCAGCGACGTACTCAGTTAACTTGCTTGGTTCTCCTAGGAGCTAAGTGCCTTAATGGTTATCAGCGGTCTTAATGGCCCTGGCACGCCTCTTTGCAGAGCAAGGGCTCACACACACAGTGTAACATGGACACAAAGCAAAAGCAAAAAGTCTTTCAACCTCCTCTTTGTCTCAATCTGTCCAGAAGAGATAAAGTTTGCTCGGTGGCTTATGCCCTATGTTCCCAAAGAGCCAGGATTATCATAGAAGAAAGAAGCCCCTGTCTTAGGTCCATGCAAACACAGGCACGTATCCCTGAGGGGAGACAGGTGCAATGTGGGACAGAGAGCAGTATAGGGTGAGGGTTCTCCAGGGCTCTGAGCACCTCTGACTTTACTGCTACAGCACTGCCTACAGGGCCTTCCCTACAGGGTCAGGAATCTGCAGAGGGGGAGCGTCGGTCATTCTCTCTGCTCCTTGGGGGCTCATTGAGCAACTACCATATTCCAACATTAAAAGGAAGAACTGGCCTTGGTTTCTTCTAGCTTCACAAGTTTCCTCAGTGGGCCACCTTCATGGGCTAGAAGAAGAGGAGGAGCTTTGAGACCCTAGGTCTTGGTCTCCCTATCCATCAAGTGCAGGGATGGGAGGAGATGACCCCGTCCAAGGGCATTTCCAGCTCCAAAACCATACGATTCTGGAATTCTAGGAGGCGAGGATGAGAAAAGAGGGAAAGGCGGAGGGGGGAGGGGTGAAGGAAGCATAGGGAGAGGAAATATAAGATTCTTATAAACTCCTCTCTCCCTCTTTCTCTGTGATAATTGCTGTATGAACTCCACGGAGAAGCTGATTGCGTTGAGAGGACACTGAACTATCCAAAGGCCTTTCCCCCAAACCATGAGAGTGGATTCCACTCTTCCAAAAAACGGCATCAGCTTTCTTTCATGTCCCCTTGGCTCCACCCGGAAGACCCCTCGCTAAACTGCCTGGAATAAGAGCATACTCTTAATAGGTAGTAATTCTAATAGGTTAAGTTTGGCTAAGTCCAACAATAGTCAGAAACACAGATGGCCAGTAACCTACAGCCCAGTCAGCTTCTGAAACCGGTAAAAAAGTAAGAGCCCCGGAGGGGGAAGGGAAGGGCAGGGGAAGTAAGTGCCAATAATTTGACAGACACTTTTCACAGATTATCACATTTACTCCTACTGATAACCTCGCGAGGCAGGTAATAATGCTCCCGTTTGACCCCTGAGGAAACCAGGCACCATGGCAAGGTCACTCACTGCCAGCAAGTGGGCCACGTGGGATGGGAACCGGGTCTGGCCAGCTCTAATGCCGAAACGCACAGAGGGGAGAAAGCCCAGAAAACACAAGCCCGCCAACCGATCTAGGCGATGGTGTATGTGGTGCAGGCACCGTACCACACGCGTTCCAAATCTGGGGTTCTCTGGAACTGAGTCAGTTTCATCATCAGTGCCCCCAGGGTCCCGGGGACACAGAGTTCTGGAGAGGTCACCACATCAGACCACAGCTTACCTCCTGGCAGGGACCAGGCACTGGCGGGGCGTGCCCATTCTGTAACCTAGAGCCAAGCACTCAGAGCTTCATAAGGCAGCCCCTGCTCTAAAGCTCAGGCCCCATCCTTCCTCATCAGCAGGGAGAGGCAGTGAACTTACAGCCCCTTCATCACTCGGCCCAGGGGCCACTTCCAGATCAGCTCCATGAACACGCTCTTTCCATGGGCACCCGAAAGGAATTCTGGGCGAGTGTTCATCCTTGTTTAAACATTATCATGCTGAGGAAGATCAAAAGCAAACAGAGACATTTCCTCAGCCTCCACAAACAGCTAATCATTAGCTGCTTTTACAGAGTCAAGGGAAGGGACACCCACAGGCACTCCTGTCAACAGAACGGCTCCTGGTTCTGGTAACCTCTCCTCTGTGTTCTCCCAAGTTACTTATCATGGGTTTCCTGAACAAGATGGTTAAAAATGACAAAGGGGGGGGGGGTGCCTGGGTGGCTCAGTCAGTTAAGCATACGACTTCAGCTCAGGTCACGATCTCGTGGTTCGTGGGTTCCAGCCCCACCTTGGGCTCTGTGCTGACAGCTCAGAGCCTGGAGCCTGCTTCGGATTCTGCGTCTCCCTCTCTCTCTGCCCGTCCTCTGCTCATGCTCTGTTTCCGTCTCTCAAAAAATAAATAAATGTTAAAAAAAAATTTTTTTAATAATAAAAAATAACAAAGGGCTAAAAAGCCTTTCAAGGACAATCAAAACATTTTTCTGCAAGGGGAACTGTAAAATGGAGAGCAGAGGGAGGGGGAGATTTCATAGAGGTGGAAGTTAGGTTAGGAGGAGACGGAGCCACACGGGGCACGGGGTCCCACACTGCCACACTGCCACCACCCTCACCACCATCCTCATCATCCCTCACTGTCGCCCTTCAGGGACACTTCCAAAGGTTCTCGTCTTCTCCAAAGGTCTTCGGATGTGAAGACTCTTCATCTCAGCTAGGAGCGAAGACTGTGATAGTTTTGTGGCTTTTTTCCCCCTTCTCTTTAAATTGAGGCTTATGTCTGGATATAAACGAACACAAGCTCATTATAGGATAATTTGTAAAGTAGAGAAACACAGAAAAATCTAAGCAGAATACCACTGGGCAGGACAAGCACTGCCAACCTTTTGTGGATTTCCCTGCAGGCTATTTCCTATGGAGTTTGTTACTACATCTGTCTGTCCGTATAGATGCACACGGTTTTGCGTTCTGCTTTTCCTGCTTACCACTGTGCCACAGGATTACAACACCTTCTAAATTCACGCCATGAGCCATCTGACATGTTATGATATGGACAGGGCAAGCCATACCACGGTGGTGGAGGTTTCGTTACTTGGAAGAAATTTCTGCTTGAGGCTCATTTCATTTCACTGTCAACATCTTAAAATCACCTAACAAAGTGGTTGTAAGACCGATTCTACCCTCACCTGCTCAAAATGATTTCATCCACAGGTGTAAATAAAAATCCCGAGTAAGTTAGCATTTAAAATTATAATGTGTTCATTTTTGAAAATGCATCAGGAGGTCTTTGTTTATTTAAATATATATACCTGTGATAAACACACAGCAGTACAGGGCCCCAGAGTGCATTAAACCCCTGAAATGTACAATCAGAAGGGAAGTGACACTTTCTTTTTTTAACCCCCTGATATAAGAGATGGGAGTTTTTAAAAATAGTTTCTTTCATCTTAAGATAAGTAACTTTCACCTTTATTTTTTCCCTCTAGCTTTGTTTTTTAATAAAATGTCTCTCTAGAGAATTTGTCCTGCTGTCCGTCTATCTGTTAGGACCCTCAGGCGTGTACAGAAGGTGGGGGCGATCGCCAGGTCAGAACTCAATGGGATGTCTACTCCGCTCTGGTGCCTTAACCCAAGCTGTGATGTTAAATGGGGTCATGTTCATTATTCAAGGATGAGATTAGGAACACAGACTCTAGAAAAAGGCTGCATACATCCAGACTTCGGCTCTACCACTTATCAAGAGTTTCGACTCTGGGCAAATGACTATTCACCTGCTCCACACCTCAGTTTCCCCATCTGTAACAAGAGGACACAAATTGTTCCTGCCTTACCAGTTTGCTGTTTCTTAATTTTTTAAAAACATTTATTCATTTCTGAGAGACAGAGAGTAAACTGGGGAGGGGTAGAGAGAGAGGCAGGCTCCAGGCTCTGAGCTGTCAGAGCCTGGAGATTGAATCGGAAGCTGGCTCCAGGCTCTGAGATGTCAGCACAGAGCCTGATACGGGGCTCGAACCCACAAACCACGAGATCATGACCTGAGCTGAAGTCAGACGCTTAACCAACTGAGCCACCCAGGTGTCCTTGCCATTTCTAAAGCAGGTAGCACAGGGCTTGGCACACAGCAAGGCTCCTGTGTGTTCTTGTGGCTGTTCTAAGATTGGGCCACTCCACCATGACAAGGCCATGGAAGGAGGGTCCCCGCCTTCAACTTTCCACACACGATGGCACAATTCTCAAAGCAAACCAGCTGAGGAAGTGAGCAGGGGCAGGGGCCAGGGCCAAAAGCCAACACATCGCAAGCTGGGACATAGAGACCACTGAAATACAGCCCTGCAGATATGGACAGAAAGACGGGAAACTAGTTGCTAATATTCTTCTCTGGTGAAGAGGAAAGAGGAGTCATGCAAGCATTCAATAAAAATGTAACAAGCATTAACTGTGTGTGTATCCTGGGTCAGGCTCTGGAGCTATAATGGTGAGCATTAGAAGCATGGTCCCCTGCCCTCCCTGAGCTTGCAGTCTATGTATGAGGGGCAGGGGGTGATGTAAGCACACTTTAAAAAAATAATTATATTTATGATACTTTTATTGAGGTCATTCTAGTGCCAAGTACTGAACACACATGAATTCATTTTGTTCTCAAAATAGCTTCCTAAGGTAGGTTTTATTATGATCCTCATTTGATGGATGAGAAAACACAGGCAACAGAGAGGCTAATTAACTTGCCCAAGATCACACAGCCAGTAAGAGGCAGTGCTAGCATTTGAACCCAGGCAGTCTGACTCCGGAACCCATGTTCTGTGTATAGCCTTCTTTTGTCTCTGTCGACACAGTTATTAATCAAATAATCATCCACACACAAAACTGTGGCTGAGACGTGGGCCACAAAGGAGTGGTTCTAGGAGCCTGTGGCATCCATGACAGTGGCAGTGGGGGTGGGGGTAAGGGGGGTTTGACTTAGTCATGGACGGCTTCCCTGAAGAGGTGATGCTTGAGCTCAGAACCCAAGGATGAGTCAGAGTTAACTGGTTAAAGAGGAGGGGAGAGCAACCCAGGCAGCCGGACAGCACATGCAAAGGGCCTGTGGTGGGACAGACATGGAGAATTTGTAGGACAGAAAGGTGAATGTGGCTACAGCACAGAGGATGAGGGGCAGAATGGTGGAATGAGCCTCAAGGGATGTCAGAGCCTGACCATGCAGAGCTCTGTCTGCCCTGAAGGGAGTTTGTTCCTCCTCCTGTGAACAAT
Source organism: Acinonyx jubatus (assembly GCF_027475565.1). Classification (NCBI taxonomy): domain Eukaryota; kingdom Metazoa; phylum Chordata; class Mammalia; order Carnivora; family Felidae; genus Acinonyx; species Acinonyx jubatus. The sequence goes on from NC_069383.1 coordinate 42,045,924, forward strand.
CCTAAAATTGACGGAGGGCACAAAGAGATCTGCATTTTTACACGGGTGTAGAGCTGTAGTATACAGTGTGGGCTGGAGAAGGGCCGACAGCCTGTAAGATATGGGGACAGCTTGACTAAAAGGAAAGTAATCACAGTCTGAAAGATAATTAAGAAGGAAGCATAACTTGGCTTTAAAAAAATGAAAACAGGTACTTAAACCAATACGACCGAGTACGGGAATATTCACAGCAGCACTATTCACAACAGCCAAAAGATAGAACCAGCTCAAATGTCTGTCAACCAATGAACAATAAACAAAACGTGCTGTATCCATACAATGCACCACCAGCGACCCACAGGAAAGGGATGACCTATTAATACCTGCTACGACATGGGTGAACCTCAAAAATACACTGAGTGACAAAGCCAGACACAAAAGGCCCCAAATTGTAGGATTCCATGTACATGAAATGCCCTGAATAGGGAAATCCATAGAGACGGAAAGCAGACCGGTGGTTGCCAGGGGACGAGAGGAAGAGGATACTAGGTTTCCTTCTGGATGACGAAAATGTCTTGAACGAGACGGATGTGATGGTTGCACAACACTGTGAATGCAGTAAATGCCATCGGATGACACACTTTCAAGTGAACTCTGCAATGGTTACTTTTTTGGTATGTGAATTTTACATCAATAATAAAGAAAGTGAGGGCACCTGGGTGGCTCAGTCGGTTGAGGGTCCAACTTCGGCTCAGGTCATGATCTTGTGGTTCATGAGTTCGAGCCCCACATCGGGCTCACTGTTGTCAGTGCAGAGCTCACTTTGGATCCTCTGTCCCCCTCCCTCTCTGCCCTTCCCCTGCTCTCTCTCTCTCTTTCTCTCTCTCTCTCTCAAAAATAAATAACACATTTAAAACAATACTAAAGAAAGTGACTTGGACAATGAATTGGATGTTGAAAGTAAAGCAGAGGAACCACTCTGTTCATTCAACACACACCAGGCGCTACACCAGGCTACAGCTGTGCCTGCTGGCTGTCCCTCAGGAGCCGTCCATCAGGGTGTCAGTTCCACCCCAGGGAGGCCACCTCTGCACAGGGACAATCCAGTGTTTCACCACATGGTCACTGAGCACCTGGAAGAGGAGAACACCACCCAGCAATTCCTGGAATAGAGGCTCTCTGAAGCTCAAAAAAGACATTTTTAGGGCAAATAAAATAAATACTTTGTCCCAAATTAGCACTAAACTGGTGAGTAATGATTGAAACTAATTATTCTAAGTGGAAAGCAGGTCTGAAAATAGCAATGCGTTTTGGAGGATTTTGCAGCTATTTTAGGAGAGTGTAGGAAAGCTGCAGGCAGAGTGAAGGACCCCAAGTCAGAGCAGAAACACCGTGATGGCCATGCCAGGGTTTGCCCTGAATATGCCGCTCCGTAGATTCTAACATTTTTACCTGGCTCGAGAAACATGCCAAGGACGAAGGTTGAAACAGTTTCATTTGTCACTTCCTAATGAAATGCTGAACTGCAATTTTGCTGTGAGATGTCAACCGTATATGTTACGATGTTTTACTTGTAGGCAAAAAGGCACCTGACCCAAGCTTGTAAGGTGACAGTAACATTTCCTAAGACAAACCATGTTGGTTTAGCCTACCGGAGCTCTTCCCTTTCTAGAATTTTCTTCCGTTTTAGATATTTTCAGGTGACAGGCTCAAAGAATGGGTAAGATGGGTACCAATTGGGGAAACAGTGTTTCTAAACCCCCCTCCCCCCAAAAAAACCATCCAACAGTACAATGTATTAATAAGAGTTTTTTAAAAAAATCTTTAATGTTTATTTATTTTTGAGAGAGAGAGACAGACCATGAGCAGGTGCGGGGCAGAGAGAGAGGGAGACACCGAATCCAAAGCAGGCTCCAGGCTCTGAGCCATCAGCCCAGAGCCCGACGCGGGGCTCGAACTCACGGACTGTGAGATCATGACCCGAGCTGAAGTCAGACGCTTAACCGGCTGAGCCACCCAGGCGAGTATTTTTACTTCTGAGGTTTCAGATATGACAACAGAAAGGGTTGGGGACACAGAAAAGGAAGATGGGAGGAGAGGAAAAGCCGAGACAAGAAAATAATTCATTCAAAGAAAATTCACTCATTCACTCTTAGACTCACTCTAGGCTGCAGAGCAACCAGCACTTTCCTGTGTGTTCCTGTGAAGCATCCAGAGTTATTTAGGAACCGTTACATTAAACACAAAATTAGTTCTTATGGACCCCCAGGGAAATCGCTCTGGTTGCCATTTTTCTTACAGAATGCCAGCCTTCAGCTGTTCTAAATGGTGTTTATGCAGCCTGCCGTCCTTAGCAGCCATAATCATAAAAATAAAGACTTCAAAGCCGTGGGTGAAAGTATTACTGATTCATGACTTATTTTATTTTGATTTGCATCATGCCAAATCCTACGCTTTAAAGCCTTCATATTTCCTAAATTATTTCAGGGCAAACCACACAGATTTGATTGTTCTTTTCCGTGTGGGCAGCAAGGGATGGAGAGACCTGTGATTTTTTCACTCCCAGGCACGTGATGACAGCAAGAACTATATAGGTGGCAGTTCATGAAATAGCATTCTCATTTTGGAGAATGTCCTGAGACTCATCACTTCTCAGTTTTCTGTGCTAATAGGAGAAATGGAAAGCCAAATCCCCAAACTATCTTTTAGTCAACCTCCCTTCCCATTACATTTTTGGCCAGAGGCACTTAAAAATAGCCTAACTGCCAGAGGTTAGTTTCACAGGCTCTAGAGCTCCTTTCAAACTACTGGGAGTGGGTAGAGTACAAGCAAACGGGGCACTGCGAAGCGTTACAAAAATCAAGTTGCACACCTGGCAAGGGCCGTGTCCTGGATGCCAGAACAGTGTTCTGCAGGGCACAAAGAGAAGTCCACGGTAATGAGTTGTAACCACAACAGCGCTTGGTACTAGACAGCTCACCACGGGGCAAACACTACCACTGGCTCGGACCCACGTCATGGCTCGAGAAATGGGGAATGTGGGGCTGGAGGGATTAGGATCACCCAGAGGGCAAGGGGCTGAGCCAGGACCCAAATCCATGTCTATCTGACCCCATTGTGCCCTTCAGCTTCCTGCTGTGGCAAGTACAAGGTGAGGAGTCACATGATCCATCTTGTGTTTTAGAAGGGTTATCTGGTAAGCTTACAAATGAGGAACTGAAACAAAATTAAATTACAGAGACCAAATCATCCTTTTATATGTTTTTTCAAAAGTGGTGTTTTTTTATTGTTTTGTTTTGTTTTGAGAGAGAGAGAGAGAGAGAAAGCATGAGCAGGGAGCAGGGGAGGGACAGAGAGAGAGGGAGGGACGGAGAGAGGGAGGAAGGGTGGGGGAGAGAGAGAGAGAGAGAGAGAGAGAGAGAGAGAATCCCAAGCAGGTTCTGCACTGTCAGCGTAGAGCCCGATGCAGAGCTTGATCTCACGAACCGTGAAATCATAAACTGAGCCTAAATCAAGAGTCGGATGCTTAACTGACTGAGCCACCCAGGAGCCCCCTTTGATGTACCTTAATTTTTCTTTCTGCTTCCAAGCTTTCTAGAAATCTCACTTCTCTAGCCATGGTATAAATACTGATCAACTGACTTGAACTTTATTCAGGTAGAAGCTATGCAAGTGCATGCACACACACACATTGCGTTTTTTCATAAATAAAAGCAAATTAAGTGCTGTTACTAAATAAATTAAGTACCAAAAACAACATTAAAAAAAATGTCCCGGCCACATCCTGAAATGAAGCCTAAAAATACATGTTACTTCTTCCCCTCTTATTTTCAAATATAGCCACACAAATGAAGTGCATGGCAAGGATGTCTGGTAAGGACAAATAAAATGAACAATCGATATGTAGCGATTTATTCTTCAACTAGAGGTTTCAGCCAGGTGGACAGAAGAAGGGAAGACAAATCTTGCCTGATACAGAAGATCTGCAGTAATACAGTCACAATTTTGTAATCAACATGGGGAAAGGCTTTAATCTCCCTCCACTGCTCCCACCCGCCTCTCCAGAGCTGGTGCAAATGCTGAAAATTCAGGCAAAAAAACAGAACTTGTCACTTTCCCTTCCAAGTTCAGCTCTTTGGCTTGTAAAGCCAAAGCTCTGGGGATCTTGCTTTAGTCCTGGGCACTTCTGATTCCTGTGGATCCCCAGGGCTGGACACATCAGGAAGATGCTCCGTGTCTCAATAATGACACTACAGAGCCACTTAAAAAAACCTCTTGACTGGCTAGTGGTGTAGGAAGCCACCAACAGATAACTAGGAAAGCAGGTAATTTTAGAATAATGCATATATGGGAAGCTACTTTGTTTTCTCTGGCTGCCTTCTTTGAACCTAGTTAATTCTGTCTGTGAAAACGGGTCTGCATTTCATGGACCAGAGTTAGGTAGGACAGGCTGGGGGCGAGGCAAGGAGTGTAGGACAGCAGACTCAGAATGCAGAGGAGGAACCAAGTCTAGGATCTAGAAAGAGGTCTTGGATTGTGTTCACAAGGGATGTCAGTACACTTTTCTGAAATTCTACCAAGATTAGATCAAAGTCTCTGAAAGCAGGTTGGATGCTTTCCCAGAAGTTTGGAATCTTGTTAAGGCCCAAGCTCACCATTTCAGTGCCTCCTGAAGGTTAATAAAAAAAAATATTTTATCAGCTGTAGGAATTACTCATTCTAAATGGGTAGTTAACAATCTGATAGATTTCTCCACTGAATTAATTCAAGCCTTAGTGACCAGCTCAATCAGGACAATTTTACCTGCTGAGAACACGAGAATAAATGTTTTTAGCGACAGAGCAAAACAGTTTTACCTGCCTGCCCTTCTGTTTCATTTTAAATGACAAACTAACCTTAACTTTGCCTCTGTTTCATTTTAAATGACAAACTAACCCTAACTTTACTAAGTACACAGTCATGCTCTTAAGAAATGAATGAATGAATCATTCGTGAAAAGTCTCAGAATTCTCTAAAGAAGTGAATTGAAAGTTCTCTCAGTACCAACTCATTGTTAGCATTTCCTGATAACAGAAGCATTTGAGGGTGGACTAAATAAGACAGGAAATTGCATGTAACTCCTGTCACATGGCTAAGTGAATGTTTGTACAAGGTGGTGGCTACATGCAACAATTTTGAAGGGAGTGCAGTGAGTTGAGCACACTTTCTCTCTGTTGAAAAGAAAATAGAGGGGCGCCTGGGTGGCTTGGTCGGTTGAGCATCCGGCTTCAGCTCAGGTCATGATCTCACAGTCTGTGGGCTCGAGCCCCACGTCAGGCTCTGTGCTGACAGCTCAGAGTCTGGAGCCTGTTTCCAATCCTGTGTCTCCCTCTCTCTCTGCCCCTCCCCCACTCTCACTTTGTCTCACTCTGTCTCTCAAAAATAAATAAATATTTTTAAAAATTTAAAAATAAATAAATAAATAAAAAAGAAAAGAAAATAGAGTCAAGAGACCAACAAGATCAGAGGAGAAAGTGCTTAGGATATACTGAAGGACAAACAGAGCCTTTCAAGTACTGAAAAAAATCCCAGAGCAAGCCTCTTCCCCTCTTCCCAGCCAACAGATGGTCTAGGACAGCAGTTTTTAAACATTTTTGACCATGAGCCATAGCAATAAATACATTTTTATATGGCAATCTGGTATATTCTATTTGTCTGCCTGCCAACTGTGTATGTATGCATGGAAGTATGTATGTATCCATGTACCTATCCATCTATCCATTCATCCATCCATCCACCCACTCACCCCTCCACCCATTTGTATATGCATGTAAGATAATGATGCCAAATAGTAATGTGAACCCACAGGAACAAATGAAGAAAACTGGAAATAGTAAATAATAAGGTTAATGGAGCTACTGCTATAAATAGATACTTTTTCTCCTTTCTTCTCTCATCTTCTTTAAAAGACATAATAGTATATAAAGTAATGACTATAATAATGTCTAGTTGGGTCTGTAGCATAGTAGTTAAATGTAACATGTGTAGTAGCAACAGCTTCGAAAGAGAGAAGAGGGAATTCAGCTATATAGAAATAATGTTTTATCTCTTACTAAGTTAGTACAAATCTGAAATAAGTTAGTATAAATCTAATAAATTAACATTTATATGGCAAATTCAACAGCAACTACTAAGAAAATAACTCAGAAAGCATAGTGAAAAAAATCATTATGGAAATTAAAATGCTACAGTAGAAAGTATGCACTTTATGCAAACGAAAGCAGTGAAACAGGGAAAAAAGGAACAAAAAGACATAAGATATAGAAAACAAAAAGTAAAATGGGAGCTGTAAATGTGACTGTATCAATAATAACATGAAATGTGAATGGATTAAAAAACCCAATCAAAAGGCAGAGACTATCAAATTGGGTAAAAAAACAATATCCAACTTATCCTGGGAACAGGAGATACAGATAAGATTATGAGTAGGTTGAAAGTAAAAAGACAGAATAAGACACATGATGCAAACAGCAACCATAAGGAAGCTGGAGTGGCTAAACTAATGTTAGAAAAATAGACTTTAAAATGAAAGCTGTTACAAGAGATAAAGAGGGACATTTTATATTAACAAAAGGATCGTTCAATCAGAAAGACATAACCATTATAAATATATATGAAACAAATAAAAAAACTCCCAAATACATGAGACAAAACCTGACAGAATTGAAGGAAGGAACAATAGTTGGGAACTTCAATACTCCACTTTCAGTAATGGTTAGAACAATTAAACATAAGATCAACAGAAAATAAAAGACTTAGGCAATAATATCAACCAAACAGACCTATAAACATTTACATAACACTCAGCCAAACAACCCCAGATACACATTCTTCTCAAGTGTACATAGAACATTCTCCAGAAGAGACCACATTCTAGGCCATAAAACAAGCTTTGATGCTTTTGAAAGAACTGAAGTCTGGCTCAGTCAGTTAAGTGGCCAACTCTTGATTTCAACTTAGGTCTGATCTCAGGGTACATGGGTTCAAGCCCTGCATTAAGAGTCTCTCTCTCTCTCCCTCTCTCTCCCTCCCCCACTTGTGCTCATGCCCTCTGTCTCAAAATAAATAAACATCTAAAAAAAGGAAAGAAAAAACAAAAGGACTGACGTCAAGTAAAGCATGTTCTCTGACTGCAGTGGAATGGAATAAAATTAGAAGTCAACAGCAGAAAGAATTTTGGGAAATCCACAAATAAATGGAAATTAAACAACACACTTGTAAATTACCATGGAAAGAAAGAAGAAGTCACAAGGGAAACTACAAACTCTGAGATTAATAAAAATAAAGATGCAACATACCCAAACTTATGGGTGTAATCTAAAACGGCACTTAGAAGAAAAATTTATAGCTGTAGATGTTTATATCAGTAAGGAAGAAAGGTCTGAAATCAATAACTTAAGTTTCTACTTGCAGACACGGGCTGGTGGGGGGGTGGGGGGGGAAGAAAATCAAACCCAAAGCAAGGAGAAGGAAAGAAATAAGAAAGATCAGAGCAGAAATGAATGAAATAGAAGATAAAACACAATGGAGCAAATTAAAAACTCAAAAGTTCTTTGAAAAGCACAACAAAAAAATGAGAAACCTTTAGGTAGACTGACGAAGGGGGAAAAAAAAGAGAGAGAGAAGACTCGTGATTTCCTGCCTGAACTCTAGCTGCTCACACAGACTGGGCAATGCAATCAGGGGGAAAAGCTAAACAGATGTGGATCTCGCCCAGCGCTGGTTTCTTATTTCCAGGGTTGACTGCTCTCCAGTTTCTGCCTGCTTTTGGTAGCTCTTTGTGCTTTCAAATAGTTGTTTGCATTTTACCCAGAGTTTATAATTGTTATTTGAGGGAAGTTTATACTGATATAAGCTGCACTGCCATTTCCAGAACTGGAGACTCCAGATACCCTCTTGAAGAGGAAAGAGGGCATCTCAAGCAAAGAGTTACCACAGGAAAAATATTAACATGGACACGCTATGTTTAAATCATGGGTTGGATAAGTGCACAAGACCAGCCTATCATTTATAAGCCACTAGAAGAGGCCAGCAAAAGGCTCTCTACTTAATAATACAATTCTTAGCAAAACACAGAGAGTGGTGATTTTTCAAGGCCCTCTTCACTTTGAAGCCTGAATGAAATCATCTTTCTGCTTTTGTTATAGGCCTCGTGTTGGCCTCTGCCTGAGCTTGAGATCCAAACAGACATGCTAAGATTTCTCCTCTTTTCCTCTATAAATATATAATCAATTAGGAGACTAAGAAATAATGAACTTAGAGTATGAAGCCAAAGTAACGGAACCACCCAGAAGAACAGCCCCAGGGACAACCGTGGGTAGAAGGCAATAGTGGGTTCAGACGCACCTAGATAAGACAAGCTTCTGATACAATCTCTTTCCTTTTCCCACTCCCAAATTCCTAGCGTTATATCTAAATGGCTTCAAAATGCTATGAAATGTTTGTTAACATAAAATCATTACGCATTCATTATAAAAACAGAACTGTTGTACAGAAATTACTAAAAATGGGTAAGTGCCTATAAAATTCTTAAGTTCTATATCAAACCAGTTCATAGTTTTTTTTTAAGAAAAGCAAAAAAAGAAGAAGAAGAAGAAGAAGGAGGAGGAGGAGGAGGAGGAGGAGGAGGAGGAAGAGGAGGAGGAGGAGGAGGAGGAGGAGGAGGAGGAGGAGGAGGAGGAGGAGAAGGCGGCTTACATAAAAATGCTTTGGCTTAGAAGCCGGCCAGGGTAAGCTATGATTTGTTAGATGAACTGGGCCAGAGGTCAGGTTCCTAAGGGTGCAGGAGAGATGAGGAAGTGTGAAGGCTGACCGTGGAGGGGGGAGAGTTTACATTCAAGAAAACTACCAGCACACGAAAGAAGAGAAATAGGACAGTAGCAAAGAGGAAAGTAGGACAAGTAGGGACACATTTCAGGTTTGGGGACCTGCTACCACAGATTGTTTAACCCCTCCCTTCCCACTGAGCACTGAACTGCCGTTCATTATTCGTAATTAGAAAGCATGACAGAACACGCTTGCTATTTTCTGTTTTTATGGATCATTTCCTTAAGAAACGCTTCCACGAACGGGATCACTGGCACAGGGCAGAGGCATCTCAAAGGTTGACAAAATACACTGCCCAAGAGCTTATGGAAGGACAGTGCCTCATCACCACCCCTCCCCAGCAATGAATGCCGACACTGGTTTTATCGGCACTTTCAACATCTTACAGCATTGCCTAAAATACTTTGCTAATGTACTAAATGTGAAAGAATCTCTTGTTTAATTTGCATATCTTTGATAGCTAATAAAGCTAAAGGGGATGTAAGAATCTTATTTGGGACTCTACATTTTGCTCACTCCATACAAAAGCTTTTCATAAAGACAGAAAGGTAGTGGGAGCCCCGAAACGTACACGGTATCTTGTGATTCTAAAAAAAAAAAGAGAAAATACATCTCTCTCTTTTTTTTAAATGAACTGTGAAGTCTGGCCCATAATTCACCAAGATGCTCCATTTTCTGGCAGCGAAGGTGCCTGGGGGGACCCCAGCCAACAGCCCTTTGCAGAACGGGGGTGGGGCCCAAGTGTGCAGTTGTTGAAGCAGAGCCGGTGAGGGGGTGGTTGTGGCAGCCGGGCAGTGGGCCTGAGCCAGACTCCACGCGGCGAACAGGGCAGCCTGTGCTTCACTCACAGAGGCCTCCGTTTCTGCTTCCCGGCCCCTCAAGGAAGGTAAAAAGCTGCCTGCTGGAAGGGATTTGGCCAGAAACATGACTACCGTGAGTTTAATCATGCTTAGACACTGATATGGCTCAACCCACTTAAAAAAAACAAACAAACAAAAAAACAACTAACAGATACATGAATACAGACCATTCAAGATGGCATTCAGATTAAGCTCAGACTACATGAAGGACCAGGCAGGGGAGAAAAAATAAACCCAGAGAGCTGAAGAATCTCATTCTGATATTTTTAAATGAAGACAGAGTGCTATTTTTTAAAAGGTATTTTTAAGTAGACTTTACGTGAAGATTCTCGAAGCTATTCATGTTGACGCTGAACCTAAATGAAGGAGGTGTCTGCTGCATGTTCTCTACTGCCTCCTTGGCAGGTCCTTGGACCCCCATGGCCCTCACACAGCTGCGAGTTCCTCCACTCTTGGATGCTCCCCTGGTACTGTCCACATCCGGAGCCCTGAACCTCTAGCTGCCTCCTCCTTCAATCCCAGCCCACATTCTGTTTCCCCTGCTGGACCAAAGGGTCCTCGGGGGAGACAAACATTATATGCTTGTGTCTGTTTTGCTACAAGTCATGCTGTTCAAAGACCTGAGTCTCAGCTCTCCCTCGTCTGGCCAGGGCCCGAGCCTGTGGGTCTGCTCCCACTCCTGCGATATGCAGAGATAGAAGCTTCCACAAAGTCCGCTAAAGCTAATGTCCAGACTAAAGGAGATCACGGGAGATAGGCAGTGGCTGGAAGGGAGCTCTGGAATGGAGTCCCATCCACTGGGGTCCACTCTTGGTTCTACAACACAACTGCTATGGGCCCTGGGCCAGGAGGACATTTCAGCTCCTTTGGTCTCCATGTCCTATCCGCAAAATGGCAGGGTAAGATTCCATGGTTTGAACAGTCTCTCTCAGCCCTGGCATTCTGAGATGTTATATATGCCATTCGAATGCATTTACGAGTGCATTCGAAAGAAATGCAAAGAGAACTCTACCCTCTTTGGTATGCAGTGCAACTTAGGCACAATGTTAAGTACTCAATTGTTGCACAAACTAAATTAAGTGGAAGTCCAAATCACAGTAAAAAAAAACCTCCAAATGCGTGGAATGGCAGAGCTAGAACTTATGTATGTACCTGTGTGTGTGTTCAGAAAACACCAGCACCGGTTATAGATCTAAGCATTTAGCATCCTTAGGTCACAGACACACATTGATGTGACTGTTATTTACGTCCTTTTTCTTTCTGAGAATTCCCGGGAAGCTACTAACTTCCAATTCCAATGTCGCCCACCCCTAGGGTTCAGCTGCAAAAGTCCCTGACCACCACGTGCAAATATCCAGTTCAAGTTTTCTGCATTCAGGCTTGCTAGTGAAATGTATGCGCTTCATCTCGCATGTAAGGTACCAAAAGAGGTCCAGGGATCATCCACAGCACCTGTAAGAAAACTAGACTCAGAGTCAGGCTGCAAAGCTGAAATTCTATGAAAAATATCCAGCAGCAGGCATTTTGTCCTGGTCAATCTGGCAAACAGGGAGAGGGCAGGGGTGGGAATTCCTTTTTTTAACATCCTCTAATGCCATCAGCTCAATCTCAAGTCGGGCTTCTCCAAAAAGGAGGAGAAAGAGGTATCAGTGATGATGATGATGATCACGACGACGACACCAGGGATGACATCAGTAGCAGGGACAGCATTAGCTACCATTGCTCTGATGCTTACTCCCTACAAAATCTCTTTTAACTCATATACTGTCTTGTTTAATTCTCATAAAAAAATCTCAGTGAGGTAGGTATTACTGTGATCTCCACTCACGTTAAAAAAGAAACCAAGTCTGATCAATAACTTGCCCAAGAGATCTCCTAGCTGGTAAATGTCAGAGCTGGATTCAACCCCAGTCTATGGACCCTCGGAACCAGGGTTCCAGGAGACACAGCACGGACTCGGTCAGCTTGTGATTAATGGCTGAGTCATGGCCTGTAGAGGCTGGGATGGGGATAACACGGGCAATGGTCATGAGCTGGGTGGCCTGAGCCTCACACGGGCAGCTTTTCAGGCAGACTTGGATCCTGGGTTGGGTCGGCCGGTGCTCTGCCCTCTGGCCCGTCCAGTAAGAGGGTGACTCCAGCTGGAGCAAACGGCCAAGCTATTGTTTGCAACTTTGCAGGAAGCTATTTGAAAGGGTCATTGAAAAATGATCTTACTAAATCAAGCTGTACCAATATTTTTATTTCCTTTCATGCAATGCCACATTGAAAGGCATTAGATGGGCCTGTTTATAGAGCCTGGGAAACAAATCTGTGTGCCTTAAGTTCAGAAAAACAAAAGCATCTCACACTTAAAGCAAAGAGAACACAGAGAACGGGATGGTGTGCATCCTTCTCAGAGCAAGTCCTTGCTCTTGGCACCCGATAGATGCTTGATGACAAAGCCCATCTAAATCCAAAACATTTATCAGAGAAATGTCACATGTCCTGACATTTATGCAAATTAAATAATCTTCCCATGGTTCCAAGGTTTTTTAAGACAAAAAATTGGTAGAGAAACTTAGCTTATTAATTGTATGGCTTATAGATTTTTTTTAAGTTTGTTTTTAAGTTTTAAATTTATTTATTTAATTTTGAGAGACACAGAGACAGTGTGAGCAGGGGAGGGGCAGAGAGAGAGGGAGAGAGATCCCAAGCAGGCTCTGCACTGTCAGCACAGAGCCTGATACAGGGTTTGAACACATGAAATTGTGAGATCATGGCCTGAGCTGAAACCAAGAGTCAGACGCTTAACCAAGTGAGTCACCCAAGTGCCCCAATAGCTTATTTTCTACATAAATGACAAATGACTGTCACTTGTCCAGGAAATGGCTTAATGTAGTATCTTTAGAGAAGAGAAATTGAGAGATCTTATCCTACCTGGGGTCCCCAACCTCCACCCCAATCTACTGCACTTAAGACAAATAATATTAGAAGAAGCAAAAACTAGAAGCCTACTGATCTGTGTGCAAGGGTCACTGGGCATGAACTCACCATCCCTTCTCCCCAGAAAGTGTGTTTTAATGGTGAGTAGGGCACATGAAACACAGAGGCCCCGAAACCCACTAGGAAGTAGAGAAAATACTAGAAAACAGGGTATGAGAAAAAGAATTTCCCCTCTTCACAATGGGATCAGGGATCAACTAAGAAAATAAAACCCAAGAGTTTTAGGATGGGAAGGAACCAGAGAGATCAGTTTTATGTAAAGAAAGGGGATCCAAAGAAGGTCCTCTGCCAGGTCCAACAGCCAAACAGGGGCGAGGCTGGGAGGGGACCTCAGCTCTCCCATAAGAGAGCCTCCCCTGAGCTGGCCCTGTGTGCTGCAGAAGCCAGGAAAGCCTTGGCACTTTTACGACAGACAGGCTTTCTACCTGAAACCAGGGGAAGTAGAAGCCAGGCAAATTTGAAGCTAAAATACAAAGACCATAATGCACTATTAGGGAGAAAAAGCACTAGAAATCTTACTGGCTAGGACACTCCAAAACACTGCTGCTTCTCTTCTGCCTTTTATATTATGTTTTACATAATATGATTATTTGACTGGTCATATTGAACCTGCAAGTACCTGTGAGGGAAATGACCCCTCAATAGCTTATATCTTACAAGAGAAAGGCATTCAGGTAACGGGTTCCCATTCTTGGGTCTGTGCCTGGAAGTGACTAGTTCCACCATGGCAGGATCTCAGGAGTCCAGTAATCGCAAACCCCAAAAGCAGATTGCCATTGGAAGCCCAGCGGTGAAGATAGTCGAAGAGGTTTGAGGTTTGTAGGATGTGTCTCACTGAGGCCTTTCTGGCTCTACCTATTAAATTAAATAAGACAGGGCGCCTGGGTGGCTCAGTCGGTTAAGCATCTGACTTCAGCTCAGGTCATGATCCCACAATTCGTGGGCTCGAGCCCCACGTCGGGCTCTGTGCTGACAGCTCAGAGCCTGGAGCCTGCTTCCGATTCTGTGTCCCTTTCTCTTTCTACTCCTCCCCCGCTCACTCTCTCTCTCTCTCTCTCTCTCAAAAAATAAACACTTAAAAAAATAAAAATAAATAAATTAAGACTATTTTCTAAATGAAAGGAAGAAGCAGGAAAACTAAAGATAAAAACTGGGTTCTTACCAATAGAATGATGTTTAATTCTCTTTTGGTGTAAAAGGAAAAAACAGAGCTTAATTGGCCACAGAAGCAAAAGTCTGACACCTCAGAAGTTCTCTATTAAGATGGACTAGTCGATAGCAGAGATGGTGACAATGAATGATTCTCCTCAGGACAACTTCTTGGACTTCAGTGCCCACAACTCAATGGGTCTTGTTCGAATGCAGACTGATTCTGGGGGCGCCTGGGTGGCTCAGTGAAGTGTCTGACTCTTGATTTCAGCTCGGATCATGGTACCTCAGTTGTGAGATCTAGCCCCATGTCAGGCTCCACACTGATAGCACAGAAACTGCTTGGGATTCTCTCTCTTCTCTCTCTGCCCCTCCCCCCTGTTCACGCGCTCTCTCTCTCTTTCTCTCTCTCTCTCTCTCAAAAGAAATAAACACTAAAAAAAAAGAATGCAGACTGATTCCGGTGTCTGGGTAGAGACTGAGATTCTGCCTTTCTAATAAGCTTCAGACGCTGCTGATCTACAGATCACACTTGCAGTAGCAATGCTCTCCTGCTTACTAAGAACTCATCTTGGTGGTTCTTTAACTTATCCAGGTGGATGAGAATCCATATGTCACAAGGCTCTTTGGGAATGTATCTTATTCCAGCATATGAACTGGGCCAATCTTGCTGCAGAAGATGGTACCGTGGCAGGTAATATACCATGTGTCACTCAAAGTGCCACTGACTACCAAGCTCGTGTCAACTGGCTGTTTCTGGACTTTCCTCAAAATGTTTCCTACTTGGGGGCACCTGGGTGGCTCAGTCAGTTAAGCGTCCCACTTTGGCTCAGATCACGATCTCATAGTTCGTGGGCTCAAGCCCTGCGTCGGGCTCTGTGCTGACAGCTCAGAGCCCGGAGCCTGCTTCAGATTCTGTCTCCTTCTCTCTGCCCTCCTCGGCTGGCACTCTGGCTCTCTCTCTCAAAAATAAATAAACTTACAATGTTTCTTTCCTACTTGTCTGGCACATAGAAAGCTCAACAGAGGCCCGTAGTATAAATGAATGAATGAACGAATGAACAAAGGAAAGATGGAAGGAAGGAGGACACTAAGTGAACTTGGCTCCCACCCTGCCTCTGTGCATATTTGGACCATCTTGTAAATCTTTCTACTTGTCATGTATGGAGATAGGGGAACAATTCAAAACCATCATCAGCCTTGGTGAGAAACGGGAAGGAGGAGGAGATGGGGAAATAATGCGTGTAGCCAGTAACTTATGGGGATCATTGAGCCCCGGGCACAGAGTTAAGTCCTTCACATTGACATAACTTCATCTTCTCAAAACCTCTGTGAACTGGGGATTATAAAGATTTCCACATTATAGACTGAGAAACTGAAGTACAAGAGGGTTACTAACCCAAGACACCCCA
Organism: Acinonyx jubatus; assembly: GCF_027475565.1. Lineage (NCBI taxonomy): Eukaryota > Metazoa > Chordata > Mammalia > Carnivora > Felidae > Acinonyx > Acinonyx jubatus. The sequence continues at coordinate 42,061,174 of NC_069383.1, forward strand.
GTGAGGAAGGAGGAGGCAGGCTCTGGGCCCAGGCTGCTTGAGCTGCACATTATACACCCCTCTTCACAGCAGCCTCAACACTTAACCCTCAGGGCAGCACTGCTACCCCCCACAGCAAGCCCTGACCCCCTTCTCTGCTATATTCCACAAGCAGTTAGCACCCCAAATTGGCTTGCCTGTGCGGCTTCTCCAAACTGAATATTAACACAGCATTAAAGACCTAATTGTTGCCTGTGTTTTTATTATACTGATACACCTTAGCACACGGACTCCACATGTTTATGAGCTTTGTCGGGTGGTTTCTGCAGTTTCCCTAATTGAAGAGCAAAACAAACAAACAAACAAACAAAAAACTGTAGAGAATACTGAGAAGAAAAACTGTTTTTGGAGAGCGCACTTTTACAAGGTTTCAAGAACATACAAAGAATCTTCATATACTCCTTCACCCGGAAGGGCCACCCGCCTGCACTCTGCCCCATTTGCTTTATCATTTATACTTGCTCTTTCCCCCTCTGGCTCACATATGCACACATAGATCTCCACTATTTTGTTCTGAATCATTGGAGAATAAGTTATAAACAGCACACCCCTTGATTCCGAAATACCCCAGTGTATAATTCCTAAGAATAAGTCCATTCTCTTACACGTACTAGTCATCGACTCCGGGAAAAGTTCACGTTGATCTAATACTTTAATCTAATCTACAATCCACATCCAACATTGTCATTTGGCCCAAGGATGCCTTTTCGAGCTGGACCTCATACGTTTTAATGGCTGGATGTCTATTAAGAATTAATACAAGTAATTAAGAATTAATATGAGTCGAGTGCTTTGGCATTTAGAAAGCCCTTCCACGACACCAACTCATTTGGTTCTCATGGTGCTTCTCTGAGGTCAGGCAGGCAGCATTATCCCTGTGATGAAAATGAGGCTGAAGGAATGTTACATTCAGAGACAGAGCTCAGCATCCCCTCCCCTCACATCACTGCTTGGTGCTTAAACACTTTGTTTTCATGCCAACCAGCAGACTGATCGCCAATCCAAACATTTAAAATTCTATAAATACAATAATATTGCTTCACTGTTTATATCTCTAACCACTTTCTTTTATGTTAACATTATAGATTCTAATTACTGCCCATAGCTACATACTGAGGAAGAGTCTGAGGTGCCCCAGGAGAGCAGCTTGGTATGAGTTGGGAGGCCCATGGGCTGGCCCTTGGCCTTGCCCAATCTGTTTTCCAGAGCCTGCACCACCATGTGCATAGAACTTGAACTCATAACTGGCAAAGGATCCCCAGATGTGTGCTTGGCTTGATCACAGAAAGCTGAGACACTGGATATCTCTTCCAGAACACAGTGAAACCTAAGTTTCAGGTGGGGAGGGAATTTGCTAATCTTCACAAACAGCCTAGAAAGATCAAACTCGTGAACTTGCCTGCCGAACAGAAGCACTGATTTCGGAAATGGAACCAAGAGGTTCAAATCTTTACTCTGCCACTTAGCTAATTTTCCTTGGGCAAGTTACCTAACTTCGCTGGGCCTCCATTCTACCGTCCGTAAGCCCAGATGGCAACAGCCACAAGCAGAAATGATGTGCGGCGGCCAGCATGGAGTCTGGCCCATTGCACGGTGTTAAGAGGAACAGAAAGCCTGCATGGCGAGTCCCTGCTATCACACAACCCCGAAGGAGCCTTGCAAGGCTGAGTTTGTAACAGGATGTGAGCAATGTGGGGAGTTTTGGTGAAAATTCTGTATGGTTCTCTGACTGTTAAGAACACAAACAGAGCCACTCTGCAGTAAGTGCTGTCCCTGGCGACAGGAAGCTGAATTTTTCCTGCGTGTGGCACTCCGCTCTAAGTTAGTGAACGTGGGGTAGAAAGAATAAAGTATTTACCTTTTCCAGGGCCTCTCTGTCAAGTAGTTCCTGCACAGCTAGAAGCTTGATGCTGTAAGAAAAAATGGAAACCACACTTGAGAACAAATCATTTCACGTCACCAAGCATTAGCCAAGTCCCGAGAACAAAAGTTTGACGTGTCAGCCTGCATTTCTGCTTAGTCCCATCCAAAATCAACCTCTGCTTTGAATTGAAATAACCAATTCAGAACTATTAAAAATATTTCTAAATTGTACAGCTGATTTCATCATATGATCCAGAAATTTCACTTCTGGGCACATACCCAAAAGAGTTGAAAATAGGAACTGGAACAGATACTTGCACACCCATGTTCATAGAGGCATTAGTCACAACAGCCAAAAGGTAGAAACAACTGAAATGTCCATCAATGGATGCATGGATAAACAAATATGGTGTATACACGCAATAGGATTATTTCTTTTTAATGTTTATTCTATTTTTAAGAGCAAATGTGAGCAGGGGAGGGGCAGAAAGATCCGAAGTAGGCTCTGAGCTGACAGCAGTGAGCCTGATGTGGGGCTCAAACTCATGAACTTTGAGATCATGACCTAAGCTGAAGTCAGACGCTCAACTGACTGAGTCACCCAGGTGACCCTGCATGCAATGGAATTATTATTCAGCCTTAAAAAGAAGGAAATTCTGGCCCATGCTATAACACAGAGGAACCTTGAAGACATTATGCTGAATGAAAAGCCAGACACAGAAGGACAAGTATTGTTATGATTCCACTTATATCAGATACCTAGAGTAGTCAAATTCAAAGAGACAGAAAGTAGAATGGTGGTTACCAGGGATGGGGGAGGAGGGAAAGGGGAGCTGTTGTTTAGTGGGTACAGGGTTTCAGTCGGGGATGACCAAAAAGTTCTGAAGATCGATGGCGGTGATGGCTGCACGTTGATATAGATGTACTGAGATGCATGCCTATACATGGTTAAATTAATAAATTTTATGTTATGTACATTTCACCAAAAAAATTCTAAAAATCATGATAGCGGCTTCATGTAAGGAATATGAACAAATTCAGAGGAATATAAAGAAGAAAACAGTTGCCCATGTTTAGAATTAGTCTTCCCTTGATGTCCTTTTGATGATAACAAGCCAACAGCTAAATTCGCTGCTTATAAACATGGACGGCTCAGCTGCTCATCTGTTTACCACACAGTGATCAAGCCCTACAATATGTGGGTGGCCAAGGGTACCCAGGACTGGGACATGGTCCCAGCCCAGGAGGAGCTCACAGCCTCTTGGAGGCCACAGTCAGACCACAGTCAGAATACAATGTGCAGGGTACCAAGTAGACAGGCCAAGATGCAGAGAGAAGCCTGGCCCTGGCAGAGAACAAGGAAGGCTTCCTGGAGGAGGGTCTGGCTAGCCTTGACCTGGGAGAAAGGCGACCCACAGAGGGACAGCAGAGGCAAAGGCACCAAGCCTAGAGTAGGGGTGTGGAGTGTACACAACCCGCCCGTTTCCAGTTTAGGGGCCAGAGCTGTAGCCAGCAACTCAGATGAGAGAATTCAGAAGTGGATGCAGGATTTACAGGGAAGATATCTTTCCCTCATGGCATGCTGCTTTTGACATGTCTGTGGACACATGGAAGGACTCATCAGTACATGGACTCATCAGTACATGGAAGGAAGCATGAGAGCTCACTGAGATTGTTCGGGGAGTGGGCCAGCTTCCGATGGTACATGACGCTCCCTCCCCACTGAGCTCATCTGTTTATGGCCACTGGCCACTGTGTTCTCTACCTCCAGCCAACCTGCACGGGTTCTCCAGAGTAGAAATGTCCCCACTGCCCACCTATACCAGGAGCCTCCCTCCAAGGGGGTCATGCTCATGTTAAGATTCACCTTAATTTACAGAATTCTTTTTTTTTTTAATTTTTTTTAACATTTATTCATTTTTGAGAGAGAAATAGAGAGTGCAAGTGGGGGATGGGGCAGAGAGCGAGGGAGACACAGAACCTGAAGCAGGCTCCAGGCTCTGAGCTGTCAGCACAGAGGCCCAATGCGGGGCTCAAACCCAGGAGCTGTGAGATCATGACCTGAGCTGAAGTCGGATGCTTAACTGACTGAGCCACCCAGGCGCCCCCAGAATTCTTTAAAGTATCTCCATATGACTAAGCAAGCACATCCAACCAAATGCAATGGTTTACATAAAAGCAACTCCAAGAAGCACAATAAAAGTTTTAAAGCTTATAAGACACTGTGACCACTGCTAACAATTTAGCAAATATAGGAGCTCAGAGGACTCTGGGCATTCCCTCTGCTCCAACCACACTGACTCTCCTTCATCTCTTGGACATTAGTTTTGTTGTTTGTCTGGCTTGGGTCTTGCGCAAGATCTTTCCAACACTGACGCTGTTATATTGTGTCATTCTGGGCCAGATGTGAAGGCCACGTCCTCTAAGCAGCATTCTCTGGACACCGAGGTCAAGCAGTGTCCCTGATGATCACATTTTATTTTCTTCAGTGCACTTGCTGATCTCTTAAAGCATTTATTTCTTGGGGTGCTCTTGCTTGTCTCTTTCCAAGCAGCATGGAAGCTCCTGGCACCTGGGGGCTCGAGGGTTTTCTCACTACTACATTTGCAATGTCTATCACTGGCACGTGGAAAGCACTCAAGGAACATTCACTGACCGACTAGCAGGGCCCAGTCGATATTACAGCTGACCCATTCCAGCTTGGATCTACTGGCCAGGCCTTAGTTTCTCCCTCTGAAACAGAATGCCTCAAACAAGAATACTGTGTGTGTTTTCCCTTGGTGACAGGCACAACATTCCTGTGCAAATGCCTGCCATTAATGGGACGTGCCTGGTGGCCGGTCAAAGTCACTGGCTACTCCTCAGCACATTCTGATTCCCAACACATGAATCTAAATTCCAGGCCACCAATTTGGATGGCGACTTACATGCTGGGTTAGGGATTTCCAGTTGCAGCTCAAGTTTCAGAAGCTTAAATTGCTTCTGAAATAAGCACTGGAAAATATTTCTACCAGAGGAAATTTTTCAGTGGTCTCTTGTTCCTGCCCTTATCCCTGGCTATGAAGTCTGACTCCAGATCAGATATCAGACATCCACCGAGTAGAGGAAAGGTTTAAACACTGTTAAGATCTTCAGCTCTCTTTTCCTCTCTGCTTGCAAAGATACTGCCCTCAAGCAACTGTAGAACATGAGCTGAAAATCAACAGTTTCAGGCTCTACAGGAAAATGAAATTAAAACAGGGGCGCCTGGGTGGCTCAGTCAGTTGAGGGTCCAACTCTTGATTTCAGCTCAGGTCATAATCCCAGGGTCATGGGATCAAGTCCTGCATTGGGCTCTGCAATGAGTGTGGAGCCTGCTTAAGATTCTCTCTCTCTCCCCTGCCCCTCCCCCGACACTCTCGCTCAAAAAAAAAAAAAAAAAATCAATGGATTCTCATTTAAGTCAAAGCCTGAAGGATTCCTGTTCTCATTGCCTTCCTTTGCTCTTGAATGGGGGTGGCAAATATGTGGCATGCCTATCGCCCCTCCCCAACCCTCTCCACCTCTTTCCATAAACTCTGCCCCATTTAACTTAGACACAGGTTCAGGATCCTTCTCAACACTCCAGTAAGGCACAACCAATCTACTCAGGTTGGCACATGAGATTACACTGATTTAACATCTACTCTAAAACTAATACCAAAGGGTATTAACATATGGACGGGTCAGAAAAAAACAGAGGCATCCCCACACTACTAAAACGCAGCACCGTGAGATGAGATTGCTTTACGGGCAGGGGGAGAAAAGATGGAGAGAAGGTGAAAGGACACTCAAATCCATACGGCTTGAGTTTCAAAATGGAAAGAACACATGCTAGTAAGTGAATGCTACAGCGGCTTGTAACATGGGATTTCTTCAGGGAGCTGTGGGGCTTTTTTCCTCCTTAGAGCTGTAGTCTTTAAGAGTATATGAGATGCTTCCTGTTATATAACTATTCCTAATGTTTTTTCTTACTTTATTGGAAACTCTCCAAGTTTGGGGTATTTATTTCAGTATTTATGGTATCAGATTCTTCTAACACATCAGATAGTCCCTGGGATGAAATGTCATTCAGACCAAGGAGCAACAAACCCTTTTACCAAATCCTCCAACTGGCATTTCTTAGCCTCATCTCTCAGTCTGTTTTTTTTTTTTTTAATTTTTCTTAATGTTTATTTATTTGGAGGGGGCAGAGAGAGGGAGACACAGAATCAGAAGCAGGCTCCAAGCTCCAAGCTGTCAGCACAGAGCCTGACACTGGGCTCTAACCCACGAATCCCAAGATCATGACCTGAGCTGAAGTCAGATGCTTAACTGACTGAGCCACCCAGGTGCCCCTGTCAGTCTGTTTTATTCCTCCCTCCCTCTCTCCCTTCTTCCTCCTCTCCCTCCTTCTGTCCTTTTGCTACTTCCATGAATGTATATTGAATACCTCCTATATTTCAGAAACTGCCAGGCACCACAGTGACAAAGATGAACACATACTGTCTCTGCCCTCAAAGAGGCTAGGATTCTGCTTTGGCATGTGCTGGGGAGATGTGTCCCTGAGACTCTCCTGCTTCTGTGGACCGGCAGAGCTGGACTAAAGAGGACATATCTGTTGGGCTGCCTGGGGCTTGGCCAGCATCCTCTGAAAACAGCAGGGCTCCCATCAGATGGAATGACATACAATTTCTTTTTCTGCACTCCATTGAGAACAGAGGTAAATAACAAATGCAGCTGGCAGTGCGATTTACTTAGAAAAATGACAACTTTATGGACAAGTTCTGAAGTCTAAATAGACGACACTTAGACCTAGAATGCATGCAATTAATGTTTGTTTAACTAAGCTACGAGGAGTAAGGTAATTGAGGGCAAGGTCTTATTCAGCTGGATAGAGCCTGGTACAGTGAGGTCTATCAAGGAACTAGAGGTGGCAATGGGGAAAGTGCCACCAAAGTGCTTTTGGTGACACCAAAAGCAGGGAAGAAAAGCAGTAAAGTTGAAGAGACAGAAGTTGGAGGGCACCTCTGCAGTCTCGGGTGGCTTAGGACTGCAGAATGAACCTTGATGGCCCCGAAAAGGCAGATAAGAGGCAGATAAGATAAAAGACAGATAGCTCTATGGGTGCTATAAAAACACTTAAAGGACAGCTCCCAACTATGCAGAAACTCATGCAGCCAGAACAGATTATAGCCTGAAGGGGCATCAGAATCAAGAATTCACTCTAGCTCCCTTTCTCTGAGGATTTTGGCACGGAGTTTCCACTGCATTTGTGAAGTGACACATGATAGCGCACGAGACACAGCAGCATTCGATAAATGCATAAAGGATGGATATATAATATGGTGGAGCCATTCACCCACCACATGGATAAAATATTTAAGGGTTATGTATTATGCACCAGGCACTATTGGGCGCTGGGGATTCCGTGATGAGCAAGCACAGCATCTGCCTTCAAACTCCTGAGTGTAATGGAGGAACCAGGTATGTACATCAGCCACAAGACGAGCACTCTCAAGGATGCCATAAGGCCCTTTGGAAGGGCATTACACAAAGCTGGCAGCTCCCTGGGAAGTGACTTCTAGACCAACGCCTACAGGCTTGCAAGGCTGAGAGGTCGAGTGGGAGGAAAAGCATGAGCCAAGGAACCGGGGGACAGAGTGAACATGGCCCACCGCCACCCCAAGACTGAACACAGACCAGGGAACACAGGGGCAGGGGAGGGTGGGATAGATGCTGAAAAATGATTCTGCAGAAACAAGTGAGGCCAGGCCTGCTTAGAGGGTTTGTTAAGCCACATTAAGGAGTTTGGACCGCACCTTTTTTTTTTTTTTTTTTTTTTTAGTTTGAGAGAGAGAGAGAGACAGAGCGCAAGCAGAGGAGGGGCAGAGGGAGAGAGAGAATTCCAAGCAGGCTCCATGCTCAGTGCAGAGCCCGACTTGGGCCTCAATCCCACCACTGTGAGATCACCACCTGAGCCAAAATCAAGAGTCAATTGCTTAACTGACTGAGCCAACCAGGTGCCCCCGGACTGCACCTTGAGGGCAAGGAGTAGCTAGGGATGAGCTAGGGCAGTGGTGTTGTAGAGGGCCCAAGACACTCAAGATGCCCAATAAAGGTATAAAAATGGCTCTGGTGTGAATGACTTGGGGTGGGTCAGGTCAGGGTGGGGACAAGAGTGGAGGCAGTGAGACCTGAGCTCTGCACCTGGCATACCAGCCCAAATTGTCTCTGGGACAGGGAGCCAGACAAGTGAAGGAGGGGTTTCTGCTTGCGTCTTCAGCATCTGAATCTCCGTGACAGCAGAAAGGACACTGCAGGCAGCCTTCCAGCAAGGGACAGGGGTCCCAAGAGCAGAATCGGGAGAGGAGGTGGAATCGCAGCCAGTGGCCACAGGTAATGACGACTCACTATCCACATGTCCCCCCACAGGACATGGGAGCCACTTAGGAACAGAAACTATGTCAACCCAGTTGTCTGAATGCTTCTCCCTTTTTCTTTGAAGGAAGGCTCCACACTAACTTCCCCTGAACAAAGTAAGGGAGAGCTCTCTCTTGGTCATCAAATTTTAGAAGAGGCCATGGATGTTAGATGCAAACTTGTTTTCCCTGATGCTTTATTTTCTTCCACCATTAGCTCAGGGCTGGGCAAACACAGCAGACATCCGCCTCTGGATATTAGTGAGAACAGGCCGCAGGGAGAAGGCAGGCTCTCAGGGAAGGCACTGCTTTTCTCAGATATGTCCTCTTCAGCATCTCCTCCCGTCGCCGCCAAGCACCTGCTCGCCATCTCATCCTTCCTTTCCAAAGCCAGGCGCTGAACTAGAACATCAGCACCAGATCAATCTATGTGGTATTTAGCTTGGGTAGCTGTTCTTGGCAGGTCTGAAAAAAGTGGTCTGCCAAACGGTGGGCAGGAAACTTCTCTGATGACAGTCTCATGGTTTCTGTGCTATTTAGGTTTTCAACTGCTTGAATCAATTACAGTAATTTCTATTTCTTACAAATTTCTTAGAATATTGACCAAACCATTCAGATTTTCAGATTTTGAGCACAGAATGGTACCAACCATCACTCTTAACTTAAAAACAACCTCTGCTTCTGTGCTTATGTCCTCTTCCTGGTTCTTTAATGCATGTAAATATTTTTTCTCATTTAAAAAATTAGATTTGTGAGAAATCAGTCTACTTTGTTGGTCTTCTGGAAAAAATACCTCCAGGATTCATCAATCCTACCTTTTTTTTTTTCCTAATTAAGTAGGTCAACATTTACCTTCATTAATTCCTTTCTCCAAATGTCTACTGTTTTCTTTTGTTTCTCTATTTACCTTCTTGAGTGGGGTATTCATATTTATATTTCTTATATAAAAGCCATGAATTTTTCTCTACGTAAATATTCATCTTTGTTTCAAATTTCATTATGTACCTTCCTTGTTACCTTCCACCAAATCTACAGTTGCAATTTGGGTCTCTTATTGGAGCCCACGGTTCTTTGGATTGTATTTTTCTATCTCTAAGTAATTGGGATTCAAATTTTATCATTTTGTATTTTCTATAATTCTACTGCACTGAAGTTAAAGGAAGCACCCTGTACATTTTCTGTTTTTTAAAATCTCTTGATAATTTTTGCAGGGTCTATTTTATGATCCTTTTCTACTTCCTAGGTTTGAGTAGTTCTGGAACTTTTTTTTTTTTTTTTTGATCTCCCAGTGTGTACCTTTAAGTTTTCATATTAGTGTGGGGGATTAGGGAAGGGCTCTGCAGTCAGTCTCCCTGGTGTACAAGCTTAAGGAACTTTAAGAATAGTAAGTGGGAGGCAGGGAAGGGACCTGGCATCCACCCCTGTGACCTTGACCAGAGATGACACAGGAGAAGTATTTAGCACACTGCTTAGCTCAGGGTAAACTACCATCAGTGGTGGATATTGGTACTAATATTGTTCAGAGCCTTTCTTTAGCTATTAATACTCCTCTAAAGATCAGAATAAAGAAAGAAACACCTTTTTTGTGCTACCAACCCATTTCCAGACAAGCGCAACAAACCTTTATCTCCTGCTCTCCTTTTGATGTCATTTAACAATAGGCTACAGTTTACTTCTCAGGCAAGGTCACTTTGTCATTGTTCCATTCTATAGCTCTTCTTAAGGACAATTTCTGACACTCATATTTGCTTGATAACCAGACTTAAAATAATAATTTAAATTGCTCTCTACGTCTACTGATTCCTGGGCTTGTGCTACCTCTTCCTGAGCAGTATTTTGTTTTATCTCCCGAACTTCTACAACATATCTTTAAAGTAAATTTTAAAGTAGGAGCCCCTGGGTGGCTCAGTCAATTGAGCGTTTGGCTCTTGATTTAGGCTCAGGTCATGATCCCAGGGTTGTGGGATCAAGCCCACGTTGGGCTCTGCACTGAGCATGCAGCCTGCTTTGGACGCGCGCGCTCTCTCTCTCTCTCCTTCTCTCTCTCTCTCTCCCTCTGCCCCTCTCTCCCACTCATGCTCTTCTCTTTCTAAAATAAAAAATAAATTTAAAAAAATAATAAAGGAACATGTTTATATGTTTTCCAAGCCCCTGCATGTCCAAGAATGTCTTTCTGATCAGCTTCATACACAAAAGACAACTCAGCTGAGTGTGAAATTGTTAGGTTACAACATAACTACCCAAACTGCATAGATGGTTTGCAAACTTACTTGATAATCAGAAGAACTTTTAATGTGTCCTATTTACAGAACCCACCTGGGGAGGAGTGATAGAGGGGCTGGGAAAATACCTGAATTCAAAACAAGACAAAACAAAACTCTCAGCGTTCTAATCTTCCAACAGCTTCCATAGACATAGATTCTCTATTACAAAGAACAAGCCTAAAGTCAACCTGATTTTTGTTACCCTTTTCCCTGTTTGGATTCTTGTTAACTTCCCCATCCCCCTTCATCCTTGTTATTCCCTGTGTTTCCCAGGCTATGCCCAGATGGGGGCCTCTTTTCCATGACAATGTTCAGAATGTGGTGAGCCAGCGCCTAATTCTCACACCCAGTCTCTATGTAGCTCTGGGAGGTAGCTGATGCCAGATCACTGATCTCTGTAATCACCAACACCAACAATCTAAATATGGGCTATCGGTTTGGTTTTCCACATCTATAACCTTGTCTCTTCTTTTTTCTTTTTCTTTCTTGTATTTTCCAGAATGATTTCTCAAAGTTTTTCCCCCCCATAACTCACATCACTGATTTGATTTCCCATAGCACTTGTATTAGTTTTCTGGGGCTGCTCTAACAAATTGTCACAAAGTTAGTGACTTAACACCACACACATTTCTTCTCTCACCGTTCTGGAGGCCAGAAATCTCAAATCAGTATTACTAAACAGAAATCAAGGGGTCAGAGCAGCCCCAATCCCTTTGGAGGCTCTAGAGGGGCATGTATTCTTTGCCTCTTCCAGCTTCTGATGGTCGCCAGCGTCCGTGATGTGTCTCCATCTCCATGACCACAATGCCTTCTCTTCTATCAAATGTCCCCCTGCTTGTCTCTTAAGGACATTTGTGACTGCACTTAGGACAATTCAGTGTAATCTCCCCATCTTTCAAGATCCTTAACTTAATCACATCTGGAAAGTCTTTTTTTGCCCCATAAGGTAATAAGATTTACAGGTTCCAGGAATTAGGATATGGATATCTTTTGGGGGTCATTATGCAGCCTACCACACATTAATACTCTTTATACTCCTGTTGTTGGATTTTGTTTCCTCAAAACCCTTTCCTTATTTACTCCATCACTTTTTAAAACTTTATTTCTGTTGCCCTTTCCCATCAACACATATTTTCCTTATGTTTTTCTGCCCCTGTTCGAGAGATGCCATGTCTTTTTGGAGTATGCTAAGGATGCCACACATTTCCCCAAAACTGTATTTTGTGGCCTGCTATAGATGATTTTCTGGGTCTTCCGAAGCTGCTGTCTTTATTTTGTTCTGCCGGACTTCTCCACAAAGTCCTTTTTTGTCTTATTCATCCATAAATAAGGAGAAGTTTGTCCTGACCGGTGATTGATTTTCAACAGACATTATGAGCAGACTGACAATGGTTCTGTTTTCTGCCCCTCTGTGTAAAGGATGAATCTCCTCCTCAGACCTGCTATGGAAGGGGACTGGCTGAGGGCATAGCTCCCAGCCAGCTCAGAACCTTCACTAGTGAGGTTCACCTCCTCCTCTGAGACTCTCAATCAATCCAAGATCGGAAGCATCCTGTCTGCCAGCATGTGCAGCTGTCAGGGCACCTTGCCTGTAGCACTTTGCTTTTGGGGAGTAGATTTACTAGAATGCACTGAATTCATGCCAGTTTCCCCCTATTTCCCATCTGGTCATAGTCTGATGTTTTCTTTCTCTACTTGGCAATGGGGGGAAAAAAAACCCAAAGAGATGGCTCTACAAGGGCCCACATACGAGGCCAGTAACTGAGGATGGCAAAGAAAGACTAACCAGTTGGAATTTGCTTTGAGTGCATGAGCCAGAAACTAACAATGAAAAAGGTATAAATTACTTTCTCACTTTTTTTCAGGCAGGGGTGGGGGGTGGTGAGGAGGGGTCTCCTCTTGGTGACCCTTTGTGTCATAAGCAACGTCCCAGAAAGGCTCCCTGAGACCAAGCACTGTCTGCCTCATCACTGTCATCGGTTGAGGCCTCCAAGATTCTGCCATTTGTCAGTCCTTCTCAGTTTTTGCTGGCCTGCGAGTTTTTGTTATTTTTCTGTGTCATAATGGCTATCTCAGCCAAACCTTCCAGAGATGGGTCTCTGAAGGGCAGGATAATGTCTAGTCTCTTGTTTTTAGCAATTGGCTTGCTCAGTAAATGGAAAGACTGGCTCTTCCTCAAACTGCAGGGTTCTTCATGCCCCACGTGGGGAAAAATATTCAAAAGACACCCATCTCCCTCAGTCAGATCTGGCTCTTCAGGGCTCCCAGAGCTTCAGGCTTCAGGGCTTCTGAGAACCTGGCAGGGTGCCCACAGGGTAGAATCAGGATAGTACCTTCCAGAAATCTCTTCAAGCACAAACCAGTGGGATGGCCAGAAGTGAGGAAGCCTGATTTTAACTGAAAACAGCTGAAGATGATCAGACCCAAGACTGGACAAGCTAACAGTGGAAGTGAGGTTGGCCCCCAACTGGAGACTGGGAATCACTTTTCCACACCTGCGCTTTTTTCTCAGCAGCAAACTGCCTACTTAATGCCACTTTTTAAAAGGTTGAAACATTTAACCTAATCTAAGGTCTGAAGCCCCACAGGAGAGCACATTAGAAAGTTAATAGCATGGTTTCACGGCATGAGAAAAAGCTACAGTAGACTGGGCAATTTTATTCATGGGGAATTTGGAAGAAAAGACACAGGAACAGACTGAAATGTTGACAGAATCAATGAACAGGAGAAAGGGATGTCGTTAATGGAATGTCTTCCAGACGTCAGGTATAGCACTAAGCCTTTACCACGTTATTTTCCTTTGACCTCGGAGTTTCCTTAGACCTCAAAGCTATGGTAGCCATAGCTGTGACAAACTGCAGACTCCAAAGCTAAAGAGTATTCAGGGATTGACTTGGCTTGCAATGCTACAATATTATTTTTTTTACTCCTGGCTTTGGGATGTTTTACCCTCAACTGAAGACTCAGGGATTTCAACTCCTATTTTATAGCTTCAGAGAGATTCGGTGTCTTGTGAAAAATCCACACGAGGGCAGGGAATTGCACCCAGGTCTGTATGATTTAAAAGTGCTCTCCACTTTTTATTCATTCGACAAATGTTTACTGAGCACCTACTGTGTGCCAGGCACGTTTCTGGGCAGCAGAGATAGAGCAATGAACAAAACAAAATCTTTACTCTCATGATGCTTCCATCTACTGAGGGGTAAGGAGTGGTGGTCTGCTGGCATATGTTTAGCCCCCGGCCCTAGGGGAGTGGGGCCTGGGGAGCCATAGCATTTGCCAATTTCCATGGTGTAAATACTACCATCAGAGCCCATTTCAGGCCACCAACTTGACATGACTAAACACAGAGATGGGAAGGGCACACCGTCTCACACCAGCTCCGGCACATCATTGTTGCAGAAGGATACTGCAACAAATCAGTATTTCTATTATATTTATGATAGATTGAATATGTAATAAATTATGTAATTATGTAATGTGCCTAGTGGTGATGAGTTTATAAAAATTAAAGGGGGGTAAAGGAGTAGCAAGTGGCCAGTGTGCTGTGAGGAAATCAGGAACACTTATCCCATGAGATGACCTGGATCAGACACTGGATTTTTTCTCATCTGTAAAATCGGGATAATGATTCTAACTAGTTAATGGGGTCATCACAAGGATTCAATGAAATGGCAGCGATTGTAAAATGTTGCCTTCTAGTATATAATAGGTACTCGATAAATGAAAGCTATTAATATTGATCTGAACTGAGATGGAGATGACCTAGTACACAATTTTCATCTTCCTTAGAACTAATACGAATCTAAAGCTTTCATTTCATTCCTAAAAACCAAACTGGTATTTTAGCCACTTAAACAAGTTCTAAATGATTGAGCAACAGCCTGGAAATGTTCCCATAAAGATGGAGTTGCTAAATTCGGATTTAATAATGCGAGGCCCTTTAACACTGCCATTGCAGTTTCCCTATTGTTATTATTGAACAATTTGATTAAATTCTTTAATAGCACTATAATTCCAGATCAATCCAGGCCACTCTCCCTCAAAGAAGTACAAAGGACGCCATAACTCTTCTTGAGCTGAGTAGACCACATAGTTTTGTTCTCCTTCATCCTCTAAACCGAAAACAAAAAGATACACAGATAATAAGTAAAACATATACTATAGAATTGGCTCTTAAACTTGCTCAAAGCCCTAACAGTCACACAGGATGCAAGTATCTTGACAAAAGGGTAAAGACTAGAACCCACCCCCCCGCAATGATAAAATTGTATAAAAATGTTGAAAAGAAATTAAATGTTAAGTTATTTTAAATTGAAGAGTGAAACTTTTCCCTCAAACTGAGAAAAATTATCAACTACTTTTATTATTTCTTTAAGAACTGAGGTACAGTAATAGGTTCATTATCAGGACAGAGGATTAAAGGAGAAAGGAAAAAACTTTCTTCTTAGCCTGCCATCTGTCGTGCACAGAGCCAGGTGCCCCACAAACACCCCCAGTTTGTCTGCCCATCGCAAAGACCTGGCGTCATAAGCTCTGCTTTAGAGCTCTGCTGGAGCGAAGCCATTATTCAAACCCAGGGCTCGGGACCCTGACTGGTACCTCTTGATTTCATTCCAAATTCCCACACTGGTGTCACATCCAACTGGTTAATGATGGAGCCTTAGAACTTGGATGAGGTTCTTGTTGGGTCATTCTTACCCCATGTGGTTACGATAATGCAGGCCCAGATGTCCCTAAACCAGGGGAGCTCTCAAATTGGTACTGTTCCTTCTCTAATCCAAATGACCTGGGGATTTCTTGGAACTCATACCTTCCTCCTTAATTTATTTCAATACACTTCTGCCCAAGAAGGAGCCATCTGACCAAGACCATTCAGAAAATGCTGCAGATATCATTTGAAGAGGTTTTCCTTCAGAAAGAAGTACTTTTCACCACACTCCTCTCCAGTTGCTTTTCCTAAATCCTCTTTGGTTGCTCCTTGGCTTTCATTGGGGGAAGGTAAAAGCAGTAATCAGATAAAATGAGTTTCCTGCAGTCTTCCCCTAGCAGCTCCTTCAGAAGTATGTGGGATATACTTTGAAGGGTGATTTTGTCTTCCCTTTCCATTCACAAAGCTTCCTTCCAACATTTAAATTTTTTTTTAATATTTTATTTTTGAGAGACAGAGAGACAGACAGACAGAGTGTGAGTGGAGGAGGAACAGAGAGAGAGGGAGACACAGAATCTGAATAATGCAGGCTCCAGTCTCTGAGCTGAGAGCAGAGTCTGACACAGGGCTCAAACCCACGAACTGCGAGATCATGACCTAAGCCAAAGTCAGATGCTTAACCAACTGAGCCACCCAGGGGCCCCATAATCTTTTTTGCATTATATGTATTTCCTTATATGAATCAAATCCTGTGAGGATGGAAGTAAGCAACACACACACACACACACACACACACACACACTTTTCTTTTTCTTTTCCTTTTCTTTCTTTTTTTTTTTTTAATGAGTACTGGCTAGCTATCATGTCAATAATTATAGGTTTGGGGTTTTTTTTGGTCCCCACCCTTCTTGTATTTTGGGATTCACGGGGGATTCCTTGTTACCTAGTTTTTTCTGTAAATGCCCACAAGTTTAGGTTTTGCCAACTAGTTGCTCTTTTTGCTCCTATATTTTCATTATGAAAATTTTCGAACCTTCAGGAATATTCAGAGAACTCTACAGCAAACACCTATCACCCACATTTTATAATTGTTAGCATTTTCACTCTATTCGCTTTATCACACATCTGTCCTTCCAACCATCCACCCACCCACCTTTTATTATTATTTTTTAACACATTTCAAAGTAAGCTACCACCCCGTGATTTGTCTGGTATTTCACACAAAGGCTGGCTTCAAAGTAATTCCTCTCATTTTCAACTGAACCACTCCCTGCGGACTCCTAGAGCCCAGTGTGAAAGCCCACCCTTGGACTCTACTGAAGATCCCTTGGTATGAAGGCCTGCTCACCAGGCCTTTCTCAAGGCTCCCTGGGAAGCTTTCATTAACCAAAGGCCCTCTCACCCTGGGCTAAATCACCACTCTCCTCGCCCACCCCAGCTTCAACTCCTCCACCTTTTAATGTTTCCATCAAGCCACCATGAAATGAATATTTCTAAAGCTCAACTTCACATTTGATCACATATTTTCAGCCAGGAAAAGAGTGCTATCTTCACACAGTACTCAGTATAAATGATTCCTCTTGGTGCACTTCAAAACCAAAGGACACGGGCTTTTCTCATGGCCGTGTCAGCCCACTGACAATGTCTTAGAAACCACCAGAGTGGTATGCCCAAGGAGGCTTATTTGCTGCTGTTTTCAACTATGCACTGGCATCGTCATAAGAACTTAGTTACTGGGAAAAAGAAAGAGTGCTTAACTGAATGTTCAAGAGAAAAAAAATTCCCCTTTCAAGAACATACTAGAAATTAGAAAATCATCTAACACAATGCAGGGTCTGTGATTTCAACTTAAGGCTCCAGCCAAAATTTTTCATCTGGCTTCAGTGTTAACCTTTCACCTCTTAGCAAGGCTCCTCTTCCTTTTAGGCCAGACAAAATTCACCCCTGGGTTTTGTCAGAAGCAATGGCCTCATTAATCAGCTTAAAAAGCAAACAGTCATCCCTCCTTGTAATGCAAACCAGCCAGTAAGATTCTTTGAACAGGGAGTTGTTTAAAGCAGCAATTATGAGGGCATATTTCACAGGAATCTTTTATTTTATGTTTTTAAAGAAGTCATTTACAAAGCACATATTTATTGAAAAAATTTAGAAAAATACAAAAAGAGAGAGAGAAAAGAAACAATAACCATAATCCTACTACCTAGGAATTACCATTAATTTCTTCATGTATATCCATTTAGACTTGAGCAAAATGAATATATACATTTTGTGAAATTGGGACTATATTGTCCATGCTGTTTCTATTATTTTTAAATTACCATTACACTATAAATTATTGTCATTATTATGAATTGCCATGATTTCATGTCATTAAGTATTATTTGATGTAATTTTAATGGAGACATATAAAGAGATATAAATATATATATGCTATACTTAATAATTTTTGTTGGACATAAAAGCTGTCACAGTGAGAATAGCTTGGCCTACAGTGTGCCACTTTGGCATGTGGATTGTTTTGAGCTAAAGGCTATCAAGAGTCAGCAGATTCAAGAAAAACTTTTACCTTTCCCTTAACTACCAAAAAGAATTTAGATATGGAGGCTGGTCCAGAAAGAGAGTTATTACCGCAGGTAACTTTTCATGTGAATGACCCATCTGTAGGGCAGAGCGAACAGCTAATTATCAAACACCTGTTTTTGTCCTGCATCCTTCAGTCTGTGAATCACCCTCCTCCCCTTTGAAGCCCCAGGTCCCTAGCCCATTCCTTAGCTCAGGATGGCATATACGCCTCAATTGCCAGACTTGCCCTTGGGTCTCGTATTTTTATGGGGCTCTCATTGGTGTGAAATTAAAATGTTGTTTTTCTCCTATTAATCTATTTTATGTCAACTTAATTATTAGATCAGCTGAAGAACCTAGAAGGGTAGAATAAAATTTTTTCCACCCCAGCAGCTGTTTCAATTTTTTTTCACTATTCTAATTATCACTTGGTGAATAATTCTGAACATACTACTTTCTGCATAACTTTAGCTGTTTCAAATAATAAATTTCCAGGAGGTCAAGGGCTATGTGTATTTTTAAGATTTTAAATAACTTTTGCAAAATTGCTTGGCAGATTTAGACTTCTACTAGCAGTTTTATGACCCACTCCCTTACCCTGTATAATTTATGTAAAAACTCCCTAATCCAATAGATGGAAAAGCTGTTATTAAGCTGTTTAAATTTACATTTATTTGACTATCAGAGAAACTGAACATTTTAATTTTCTTTCATCAGAGCCAGTGAGTGATGGTGAGGGAGCGGGGCAGTCCCAAGGAAATATCTTCCAGCACCTGTGAGTCACATTGGAAGGCCCGGTATAGGGATGGGAGGTGGGGCTCAGCAGCCCTGTGCAGGGTAATCAAGGAACAACCAAACCTCTAGACCCTAGTGGAAGTTCTGAAACCATTTCTCTCCTTCCTCTCCTTTGTTAATTGGATCTATTTCTCTGGAGACACTAGGACAGGAATATACAGGGATTTTAAATTCCCAAAAATTCTTGGTAAATAACTACTATCAATATTTTGCCCAAAAAAAGTTTTGCATAGGGGCATAACAGCTGGAAGAAGTATGATGAAAGCCTACTTACTGGAGAAAGAGTATAAAAAGTGTATTTGGAAACATTTACTTGTTGGCTCAAAATCATACGGGTAAACCAGAACCAGAACTGAGGGCTCCCATCTTCCCTATGGTTTTGGAGGCAGCAGAAGAGATAGCTATACAAGTGTGCAAAATGCAAAAAATTTAGTTAGATTGGACATAGGTCTGGAGTCTGCGGGGAAGCCACCGGTTTTCCAGAAGGGGAGAGGGTGCTCCTGAGGGGCATCACACGTACTTGCCTGCTCTGGCCTCCCACCCGGGAATAACCCCAACATCAGGGAATGGAGCCAGTCATGGCTCCCCAGGATCTAACCACAACACTGCACTCAACAGGGCAGAACAAACTGGAACACAAATCCCAGGCTCCCAAAATGTCACATCTACAAGCCTTCAAAAGTTGAGTATCGCAATGCAGGGACAAATGGCACTTACTCTTTGCTGAGAGCCTTGGTTCCCTGTAAAACTTCAACCTCTGGTTTCTAGAGTCAGCT
Organism: Acinonyx jubatus; assembly: GCF_027475565.1. Taxonomy (NCBI): domain Eukaryota; kingdom Metazoa; phylum Chordata; class Mammalia; order Carnivora; family Felidae; genus Acinonyx; species Acinonyx jubatus. The sequence continues at coordinate 42,080,543 of NC_069383.1, forward strand.
TCAGATGTGCGGGGATCTGGCTGGTCTCTGGATTCTGTCCCTATGAATTATGAAGGGGAGAAAACCCCCTCTATCTCTCTAGCAATTAATGTTTGCTGCTGGGTGTCCGTTCTACGAACTGCAGCTAAAAAGTTAAGTCCCTTAAAAGTAACAGCAGCAGCCACCACTGCTGAACTTTTATCTCCCAGGAATCCCAAGATGCGCTAGGAGCTTGGTGTCCCAGCAGGGTGCCGAGTCACAGTGAGGACAGCGGCTGGTGGGCTGCGACTGGTTTTTGTTAAACAACAGCATCTCACCCGGTATCTTCAAAGCAATAGGTCCCAGACCCCACCGCTATGAATTCCAGCTGCTGAGTGTGAAACCTTATCCTCCAGCCTGCAATTCAGGCCCCTCCAGTTCTTAACTGTCTTTAATTTAAAATGCTGAATTCAGGGAGACCGAGAGGTCCCCTCCCCTGCCCTCTCTCTTCCCCTCACCCCTTACTAGCTGGCTCAGAGCCTCCTGTGTGGTGGAGTCAGGCCCAGAAAGCTGCCTGAGATCCCTGCAGAAACTGCTGGATAACTCGGACTTTATCAGCCCAGTTCTCAGGGAATTCCAAAGTAGGTTTTAAGTTGACAACTTCAAAATCTCTTCCAGGGAGCAGGCAGGAAGAAAACAGACATCCCTGCTCTTGGAGGCTCCTGCATAAATGTCAGTGGAGTGAGTTAATTTCCAAGAAGCGCTGGCTTGTGTTTTGCAGTTAGCACAGTAGTTCTTGAGCTGTAGTGTTAAAACAGACTGGGACCCCAGCCTGGAGTTTTCCATTTAAGTAGGTCTGAGAGGGAGCCTGAGAATTTGCATTTCCAACAAGTTCCCAGGAGAGGCAGGTGCTGCCAGACTGGGAACCTTACTTTAAGAAGGACTGAATCAGAACATGATATCTGACGAGGAATGCCACTTAGGTGAAGACTTCAACTTTACATGGCAGACATCTGAGGTTTCCTTAACTGGAGTCGGCGAGGAGGGCTCTCCGGGGAGACTCTTGGGTGGCTTGGTGGGGATGCATAATAGGACTATCACTTTGTTTCTCAAGTCGGATATCTGTTTTCTGTGGACACTCAGTTTGAAAAACCAAAGCCCAGCTGACCTTGAGCCATGATGCCCATTTACTGCATGGCCTCCTCTTTCTTATGGTTCATTCCATCTTCTTTCCTATCCTTGCCAGTCCGAAGAGCTCCTAGGCCACTTTTCCAAAACCAATTCACTCACCTGTGCTCTTAAAAGACCAATCACATTCTCTTTCCCCGGATCTGCTTCCACTCTTTCTAGAACCCATCTTTCTCCACCTCTAGCCACTGCATGGTACTGGTGCCTGCTCCCTCCTTGAAACCCTTCTCCAGAAATGCTGCTGGACCCCCAACACCTTCTCTGAATTCATTCTTACACATTTATTCTCTGGCTTGCTTGTTGCGTATGCTTTCACTCACTCAATCTCCCAGAAAACCCGGGGCCAGACCACAGTGATTAACAGCAGTGGGCAAGATGGGGCTTTGCCCTGCTGTCATGCAGCTGACAATCCAGTGGGGCCACTCCCACGGACGAACTGACTATACCAGTGGTCATTTCACTAAAAACATGCCAAGTGCTCCAAAAGAAAAGCAGAGTGCTGAAAGTACTTACAAAGGGGTGTAGGGGGTGGGTAACCCAGTCTGGGGCTGGGGCAGGAAAGGCCTTCTGAGTGAAGCCACACTGAACAGTATCTGGCCAGTGGAACTGGCCTGGCACTTGTTTTCCAGGGCCTTAAATGTTGGGTCTAAACATATTTTCAAGGATCCTAATCATATTTTCTCTCTCACAGTGACTAGCAGTGATTTAAAAAAAAAATATTTCTCTCTCCAGTACCCACTTCCCCTCTTCATTCCACTTCTGTATTTCCAACATCTGCTGGACTCTCACTACAATGTCCCAGCGGGACCTCAGACTCAACACGTTAAATGAGATGTCCGCCAGCCAAGCTGCTCTACATCCCCTTCCCCCATCTTAGACATATCCAATCAAGGCCTGCGCATCATTATTCTTGAACCCGCCTACTCCCTGCCACGTCCACCACCTAAAAAGCCTACCAATACAGGCTAACTCTGTCCATCCAACCATCTTCTGAATTCATCTCCTGTCATATGTTAGGTTCTCCAAAGCCATAACCATACTTTCCTAATTCAATGTATATTTTTTGCTTATAATAAAACACATACTCATTATAGAAAATTTTGAAAATACACAGAAAGAAATTAGAAAATAACCGCTGATAACATTCTTATTTCCACATGTGCATGTGGTTTTGTATGTCTTATATTTAGAAATGGCAATCATAGTATGAACATATACAGTAGACTGCTATACTGGTGAGGCCCTCAGAAGATTCCTTTTTATGAAAGACCCACACTGAGGGGCACCTGGGTGGCTCAGTCAGTTGGGCACCTGAGTCTTGATTCCAACTCAGGTCATGATCTCACGGTCCATGGGATTGATCCCCGAGTTGGGCTCCTCATTGACAGTGTGGAGCCTGCTTGGGATTACCTCTTTTCTCTTACTCTCTCTCTGCCCCTCCCCTGCTCACACTCTCTCTCTCTCTCTCAAAATAAAATAAATAAACTTAAAAAAAAAAGATCCATATGGATAATCTAAGGCAGGTGTTATGGGTTGAATTGTGCCCCTCAAAATCTAAATATTGATCCCCAATAAGGGGATTAAGTTATAAGGAGGTCATAGTGTAGCCCTAATCCAATATGGGAGGCGGGGGTTCCTTATAAGAAGAAGAAATTTGGATACAGACAGCTACAGAGGGAAGACCATGTGAAGACACAGGGAGATGACAGTCATCTACAAACCTTGGAGACAGGCCTTAGAAGAAACCAACCCTGGGAACACCTTGATCTCAGACTTGTAGCCCCTGGAACTGTGAGAAAATAAATTTCTGTTGTTTAAGCTGCCCAGTCTGTGGTACTTTGCTGTGACAGCCCTTACCATATCTGCAAAATGGGACTAAACACTCCTGTTAATCATGATAAAATAGAAAGTTATTTGGCCAGGATCCAGAACATCCAGATCCTTAACCAGTCCTTTCCTGTGGCCACAGCCACCCACAAGTCCCAAAAGGGACAGCACCAGCCCAAGGAGTACATTAATTCCTGGGCCAGGCATGACCCACAAACCACATGCAGCCTCCTACAAACCCACCCTGAACACACGTAGCCCACAATAATTCCTCCGGCCTGCGGCATTTAGTGGTGACTCTTAACAGCCTTGCGTTAAAACGCAGTAACAGGAAAGGATCAGAAACTGACACTAGGTGGTTTGAAAACCACCAACAGCAGGAAGGAAGAATCCTGCCATGGGCACCCAGGAGAGACATCACCAATCAACAATGACACAAATATGCTAAGATCAGGCTTAGTCTTAAAATCCTTCTCTCAGTGTTCAAGCAGCTCCCAGGAAGGAACTAGAGCTGGCAATGAGAAAGGCACCGTGGGCTTACAGAGCATCCTACATTTCTATAGAACAAGATGCTGTAACAGCTACATGAATTAGGTTTCTACAAAACAGCCAGTGTAATAAATGAGTAAACGGCCTTTCGTTTAATCAGACCTAGGATCAAGGCCGAATGTGAGATAGCTAAAGCAAACACTTAGGGTATGCTGAGCACTAGGGAAACTGTTCCTAGTTTTAACATAAATGACTTAATGTAATTCATGCATTTGCATAATCCACTATTAACACTGCCCCACAATCTACAGATAAGGACACTGAGGCACAGAGTGGTGGCCCAACTCTCCCAAAGCCAGATCTGAGATCTGAGCCCAGACTAGCCTTCACTAGGTGAAATCTGTGCTCTTCACCTTGCCGGTGGGGATTCCCAAGCTTCAGAGTGTCTCAGGATTGCCTGGAGGACTTGCTAAAACACAGCTAGCTGTGCCCCTCCCCAGTGTCCTCATTTCTGGAGATCATGAATGGGGCCTGAGAATCTGCATTTCTAACAAGCTCCCAGCTGAGGCTGACACTGCTGGTATAGGGACCACACTTGGAGAACCACTGCCCTATGGAAGGAAAACTCCCTCTAATGATGATAAGCTCACAGAACAGTTGTGTAGAACTCCCGGGCCAACACAGGAAGAGTGCTTAACACAGGTCCTAGTATAGCACACGGGGCCCACAAATACTATTTTTCTTCCCTCTGATTTCAAGTGAGTTTCAGGCGTCAGCCAAGAGAGGGGCAGCGCAGACCATCCACCTTCCCGTTTCTAAAATTCTACCATAGCCTCCCCTGAGAGCCTGGGGCAGCTGCTGTGGAGTACTCATTTTCAGGGGAAGCACACCCCCGATGCCCAACCTCTGAATAGGAAACCATGTCGTTCTGATGCATCAGCATGGATAAAATCTCAGCACAGCTTCAGCGTGAACGTCAAGGTTAACGGGCCTGAATTTTATATACAGCCAAACTCTGAGAGGTACCCGCACTTGACTTTGTGTTTCTAAATATTAACATCTGAATTCTGCAAACTCTACTTGCTCTTTTAAAAGGGCTGCTATAAAGGGGGTGTGGGAGGGGGAAAGGCCCCAATTTACATTTAGCGTACCGTTTTCCCAGTTTGGAAACTGGTCAGGCTGGCAGGCCACTTTCGCTCCTGGCCAGGGTGAGCCCACCCTGCCCTGTTCCCAGCTAGTCACACAGGAAACCCCCATCCCTGCAATCCCAGCCCAGGGCTGCCTCTGAACTGGAGTAACCTGGTCCCGCTGGCCCAGGCCCAGGCAGACAGCTCATTCGGGTCACTAGGATTCACACTTTAAAAGGAGGAACACGCTGATGAGATAAAAATAAAACCTGCTGAGTATAGAGGAGGCTGCCGTTCCTGGAGGGCAGCAGGCCTCAGGCAGGCATGTGGGTGCTGTCTCTGTCCCGCCCCAGTGGTGGCCAACGGCCTTTTGTCCACAAAAGGCAAGAGCCCAGATCCCTGTCTGGCTTAAGATCCGTGAACTGAGATTCCAGATGGGCAGTCAGTTCACATGGGGATGGAATCGTCCAGAAAGAGTGATTTCTCTCCCAAGACTCCTCAATAACTACAACAGAAATAGAGCAAGCAGTATTTAAAGCATACACCCTTACTGATTTTGAATGTAATGACAATACAAAATTATATACAGAATATTCTTTTTTTTTAATGTTTTTTTATTTTTATTTTTTGAGAGACAGAGAGAGACAGAGCGCAAGTAGGGGAGGGGCAGAGAGAAAGGGAGACACAGAATCTGAAGCAGGCTCCAGGCTCTGAGCTGTCAGCACAGAGCCTGAGGCAGGGCTCAAACTCACAAACTGCAAGTTCATGATCTGAGCCAAAGTCAGATGCTCAACCCACTAAGCCATCCAGGTGCCCCCTATGCAGGATGTTCTTACTGCAGATCTCAAAACAAGACATGGTGGCTACGGGCAGGAAAGGCCCTGGAATAGAGGTTATCAGATCATCAAGTTTCAGGGTAAGGCCCTTCCCATCACTTACTCCCTAAAGAACTTGCCCAGAAACCACTTTTTTCCAGATGAATAGCAGCTTTAGGCATGGCTAAGCCAAACTCCTGGGCTCCAGAACCCTTGCCTTATAGATAGCCAGTAGGACTTCAAGCAGGTGGCCCACCCTGTCTGCACGGTAAAACGGACACACCAGTCTTGGAAGTTCTAACCCAAATGGATCACGTTCAGAATGCCTGTCCCCTTCACTCCCTCTGCCAGAAAAAAGGGCCTCCTCATTCTGCATTTTTCTACTCAAATATCTGTCCTCTGATGTCTCAGGCAGAATTTAGGTGTTTCTTCTGTGTTTCCTATAGCCCCTGCTCACATTCTCACTACAGTTCCAATCATACTGACACAATGATGAGTTTTTCTCCTCCACTGGAATCTGAGCTCCAAGAAGGCAGGTGGTTGTTGTTTTTCTTTTTGTTTATTCTCAAGTTAGTTAACATGCAGCGCAGTACTGGTTTCAGGAGTAGAACCCAGTGATTCGTTACTTTACATATAACACCCAGTGCTCATCCCAACAAGTGCCTTCCTCAATGCCCGTCACCCATCTAGCCCATCCCCCACCCAACTCCCCTCCAGCAACCCTCAGTTTGTTCTCTGTAGTTAAGAGTCTCTTATGGTTTACCTCTCTGTTTTTATCTTATTTTTCCTTCCCTTCCCCTAAGTTCACGTGTTAAGTTTCTCAAATGCCACATCTGAGTGAAATCATAGGACATCTCTTTCTCTGACTAATTTCACGTAGCATAACACACTCTAGTTCCATCTGTGTTGTTGCAAATGGCAAGATTTCATACTTTTTCACTGCTGAGTAGTATTCCATTGTCTAGATATACCACATCTTCTTTATCCATTTATCAGTCAGTGGACATTTGCGCTCTTTCCATAATCTGACTACTGTTGATTATACTGCTATAAACATTGGGGTGCTACAATGCTATGAACATTGGCAGGAGTTGTATGTGAATCAGGGCCTACCACCCAGAACACCCTCCAGAAACATCTGCCAAAGGAATGGTACCTGCAAGAAAGAACATACAAAAGCATCCTCTAATGGAAAAGCCCCATGAAAATGAAAATGTAAAGAATTATTATTTGTAACTTGTTATTAAGGTCTAAAGGTTTTTAGTTTTAATGGCAAAAGAACACTATAAGAACCCTACATCAAACACTATATTGATCTCATGGGCCCCGACAGCAGCCGGGCAGCTTTCCACCCTCTCACTCTGTAAAATGCTGAAGGATATGTCTTCTAGACCTCTACTCTCCAATACAGCAGCCAAGACACAAAAAGAATGTAAAACATTTCGTGAGTACTTTTCAAGTTGATTGTGCACATAAACGTTCAATGTAAATATTTTGGAAATGCTGACTTCAATAGAAAATATTAAAATTAATGCCACTTATTTTGTCTTCCCTTTTTACACTGTCAGAAAATTCAAATTGCGTATGTGTCTCACACTGCATCTCAGCAGGACGGTGTGTTCTAGAGAGCCCACCAAGAACTGTTCTCACTGACCCAGCCCTAGAGTGCAACACGGTCCATTCATTTCTTGGGGTTCTTGGGAGAAAAATCCTGTTCCTTAGTGTCTCTGTCCAGGGATTTAGCACTGTTATCACTCAGCCTTCAGCCAGGCTCCTGGAGCCCAGAGACCCCGTGTGGGTGGTGCTGGGACAGTCTGGCTGACTCGGGAAGGCAGCCCACATGTCGTCTGGGGCTTGAATGCACATGGGGCCGGTGTGTGAATGGAGGATGCGGCGGCCTCAATTCAGCCCATTCTGGCAGTGTGAGCTCATTGTACCCAGCGGGTTCCTGCCCTTATTTAGGTCAGTGGCCCCATTACCCCAGAGTCCGAGAGAGAGAGTTTCTATGGGGTTTTGTCTTTGCCATTCTTTGCCACCCTTGTCCCCTCTTTGCGGAAAATACCGTGTTGCGGAGGCACTAAAACTTTTATTTTCAAAAGAGCCAGAGATCTGGTTTCCACGTGCTACTCACTATAACCCTTCCTGATAAAATGGCCTAGGCACTCTGGGAATGTGTTACTGTTTTCAAAACTTAAATCTATCATTCAAAATCTAGTGCCATTTCATTTGGGGGAAAAGAATCACATTCTGTGCTTTTCACCTGCAGCTCAGTTTTTATAAACCACACTTGAGACAAACGCTTTTCCCCTTCCCCACGCAGCACTGGGACCAAGAAGGACCGGGGCTGCTTGGGCCCTGAAACTTGAAACCATTTACAAAGCTCACCAGAGGCCAGAAGTATTTTGCAGGCAGCTCCTCCCTCCCCCATCTGAGATATAGAACAAGCCAATCAAAGGGCAGTGACTCAGTTAGATACGATAGTTTTGAAAGGTGAGGAGTCTTTGGAGAGTCTGGAGTCAAAGAATAATTTTCTTTTCTCTTGTTTACCTTCTAAATTATTTTATTTATACAAATAACACATGGCTGCATCCTCATTGTGAAAATAATCCCCAAAATACAGAAGCGAGAGTGACACAAAGCCCACACAACTGCCACCTCCAGGACTTTGTTCTCAGCTTTTGTTCCCCATGCAACTCAACGTCTGCTTGTCCCGTCTGCTTGCTGGCCCCCACTCCCCTGCCCATCGGCACTGCCTTGAAGGCCAAGGTTCCAGGCACAGCCACCCCTCCCCCAATGGAGAATCATCAGCGGCGGGGGAGGAGGGGGGGTATGGCCTGTGTCTGTAGGCCACAGATGGGAACAGAAACTGCTCCCAGCTTCATGCACCGCTAAGCTTTATCCTGTCTTAAAGCCATTACAGGATGGTTTTCCCCCCACTTCCTAGAGGATAAGAGCCATGATTGATTCATTCCTAGTGTCCAGCACAGGACCTGGCACCCAGGAAGTAATCAACGGATATTTGCTACACTGTCCCAAGGCACACCTTTCTTTTTAAACCACTCCTGCCCAGTAATCTCTAGTCACTTCAGGAACTCCATGTAGGCTCTCCAAAACTGGGTAGAAAGGGAGACACACCTAGGAGAGCGGCAGCCCCAACTTCTGTAGCCCAGGTGGCCCCATCTCCTTGCCAGGCTTTGGACACCCAGACTTCACTCCCAATCTGTTCTGGGGCAGCTACAAATCCCAGAGGGCCAGACAGCCCTCACCTGCATGGGGGCTCTAAGACTCAAGGCTCTATGATCCACACTCACACAACTCAAAGGGCTTTCCAAAGGAGGCCTGCTCACTAGCGATCTGGCCTGGAGGAGCGATCACATTTCACCCCCTCTTAAATCTATTTCAGCCACTAGTAAAATCCACCCATATTTACTACCACTATTCTCTTCCTCTCTGCTCAGTCAGTAAATGTTTACCGAACAAGTACCCTGTGGGGGACACTGAGCTTTGAGAAATCACGTGAGAAAAGGTTCTGCCCACAAAGAATTTTCCATCTGATTGGGAGACACCAAATCAAGGCACTGGAGCTCACCGACATTATGAGGCAATAAAGGGGCAAGCAAATGATCAGGGCAATGAGTCCTAAAGAATCAGGACTAAAGACAATGCTCCCTGTCCAGACCCCTTGGTCACAAGCTGCAATGCTCAGCAGACACCAGATGGTTGCCCTCACTTACCTCGCAGGCCACTATGAGGCCACCTCCAGACCAAATGGAAAGGAAGAAGAAATGAGACAGGAGTGAAGACTCATTCTCTAGGACAAAGGGAAAGGGCATGAAAGCTGTAAAATGTGCAGACCCTTTGACCCAGCAGAAACCCATGGGAAAACACGGGTGTGCTTAAAGATGTGTGCTTATTATGAAGTTGTTTAACACACATTTTTGTTTTAAAGAGAAAAATTTAGGGGCACCTGGGTGGCTCAGTCGGTTAAGCATCCGACTTCAGCTCAGGTCATGATCTCATAATTCGTGAGTTCAAGCCTAGCATCAGGCTCTGTGCTGACAGCTCGGAGCCTGGAGCCTGCTTCATATTCTGTGTATATGTCTCTCTCTCTCTGCCCTTCCCCGCTCATGCTGTCTCTCTCTCTCTCAAAAATAAACATTAAAACAATTTTTTTTTTAAAGAGAAAAGTTTAAATGTCAAACAACACAGATTAAATGGGGAGCGCAACAGGACCCATCTCACAGGCTGTGTGACGATAAAGTGGATTCGTATGTAAAGCCTAGAACAGTGCCTGGCACAGAATGAGTTACACACAAAACCTCCTGTCCCCTCATCACTGCAGTTGCTGCTGTTTCTAGGTGAGTTACAATGCCTTCATCTAATGCAGTCATTTTACTATGACAAAGAACATTTAATGACATGGGGGACACCTGAAATACATTTGGTGAAAAAAGTACTTTCGAAGACTATACATCAATGGATCCCAATTTTGTGCAAACAAGCATGGACCTGTGAGCAAAGGAAATACAGCAGGAATAATAGCAGTTATGTCAAATGGTAGGATTAGGGGTGATTTTTCTTCATTATTTGTTCTTTTCTGACTCCTCGAAATTTTCACAGTAAAATGTATTCTTTTCATGACTTTTTCTTTTTCACATTAAAAAGCAAGAGAGTGACAACTTTAGGCCCACTGCCTAATTTTCATGAAGCCAATTGGCCGGTTTCTTTTAGCTCCTTCAAGTGAGGTCCGGGGTCTATTTTTACCGCCATGTTCCCACCCCATCACAAATAACGATTACTCCCACCAGGCAGCTTTTTTAAATGACGATCCAGTCTTCCTATCACGGCTAATTACCTCTGAGCCTTTCAGATGATTCTAAAAGAGAACCAGTTTCAAAACCACCAGCCTCTCCTGAGCTGGAGTCCCGGGGAGAAACCAAACTGGCTGGGTATTAATTTAGTTTCTGGTGGTTTTCCGCTTTCTGCTGCTCATCTGTTCAAAAGGGAAGGGAAAGGAAGGAAAATGCCCACAGAATGGGGACGAGCCCGGGTGGTGTGGCGCACGAACCGCGGAACCCTCCTGAGCTACTTTCTGTCCAGGCGCAGCCCATTCGGTGAATGCTCCAGGCCCAACCCAAAGGGCCACACTTGACAACCACGGTGCAAAGAAGCCCGGACGCTGGCCCAGGTCTGGCCACCAGGAAAGGCATCGTTTACCCATACATTCTGCCTGGTCTCCCAGCCTGCAGCTCTCCCTTCTAACCCAAACCCAGAAGTCAACACTTGAAACCAATATGCCCTGCACCTCACCAGAGAGCAGGGGTATGGGGTCCTGGCCCGTGGTGTCAGGGCAAGCACAGAATCACAGGAAGGAGGCTGCAAGGTCTCGCTCCTGCCCCGCATGAAGGAAAGCACTGGTGTGGCTGTCTCGCTTCAGACACTAGAAGGGAACAGCAGAGGGTTCAGGAACCGGGCGCTGGGTTCAAATCCTAGTTCCACTTACCAGCTACATGACCTCAAGCCCTATTAGCCTTTCTAAATCCTGATGTCCAGGGCCATAAAATGGCGCTAGTGGTGGTCCTGCCTTGTAGGGGCATGGTGACAGTTAAACACAAGGCACATAAAAGCACATGGCTCAGTTCTTGGGCACACCGGATCATCTAAGAAATATGAGCTCAGTTTAAATGACAAGCCGTGCAGTACCCGAGTCAAGCTGTGGGTTATCAAGTCTTGCCACAAAGCCTAGCATTGAAAAGCAACCTGTGCCATCATCCATTTCCTGTGGATACCTTCAGGGCAGTTGGATGCTACTAGCTCTGTGTGTGGAGGCCCCAGGCATGCTTGGCACAGGCTAGCAAACAGGGTGAGAAACCCAAGTCTCCACAGAAAATAAACAGCCCTTCCCCAGCAAGACCCTGGCCAGGCCACCCCACGCAGAGGCCCTGGCTGAAATTCCAGGCTGCTGGCAGGATCTCATGCCTCTGAAGTCTCCGGGGGGGAGAATGCCACACAAGGGCCTGGCCTAAAACGATGCATCCTGAAGATTTTTCTAACTGTGTTCACATTTCTCAGTTCTCCCATCAACCCTCGCCTAGTCCCTTCCTGCAGAGACACACAGGAAGGCAAACTGCTCCGGGCTCGGGATCTACTTCCATGTCAAGTCCTCAGGTAAAGGACTTCTGGAGCTTGTGTCATGAAGCCCCTGCTACAGCCTTTGCACCTGAGCCTCTGCAGCTCTCACAAGCTCTCAGGTGACGCTGATGCTGCTGGTCCGCTGCAGGGGCTAGAAGCCTTTGAAGGAGAATCCTACAGGAAGCCAGAGCGGCCACAAGGGCAGCTGAGGCAGGATGGACCGGGGCTTAATCCCACTTCAGGCTTCTTCGGACAAGAGCCACAGAGAGAATTTCTCACCTGTAGAACCAGCTTTCTAGACCTTGGGCATACGGGCATGTTCAGGTTTCTGAAAATTCTGCACGAGAGGGTGCATGGTGGAGGCTGGCAGAGATAAGGGGCAGGTTGGGAGGGGCTGGAAGGTGGGAAAGAAGACGAATCCCTGGCTTACCCGGGGAAGGGAACATTGTACACTGTGGGCTGCATACACTCCTCTATGCTCACAGTAACACTGGGAGACCAGCAGCCAAGGAGACAGAGGCTCTGACCAGTGTCACTTAGCACGTCACTATCAAAGGCAAGATTTGAACCCACACCAGGCCTTTTGGGCTCCAAAACCTGAGCACCTTTCTCCATAGCCCGGTGTGGGAAAGACGCGGGACCCCTCATCCAGCTTCCCTTAAAAGGTTAGCATCTTGGGGTGCCTTGGTGGCTCAGTTGGTTAAACGTCCAACTTCGGCTCGGGTCATGATCTCGCGGTTTGTGAGTGCGAGCCCCGCATCGGGCTCTGTGCTGACAGCTCCGAGCCTGGAGCCTGCTTCAGATTCTGTGTCTCCCTCTCTCTCTACCCCTCCCCACTCATTCTCTCTCTCTCTCTCTCTCTCTCTCACAAGAAATAAATGTTAAAAAAAAAAATGTCAGCATCTTGCAAAACAGTGTAATTATCAAAATCAAGGAAGTCATGGTGACACAATACTATTATTAACTACTCTAAAGACGATATTCACATCTCACCAATTGTCCACTAGGGCACTATGGTTCTCTTCCTGCTCCAGGATCAATCCAGGATCCCATACTGCACTGAGTCACCACGTCTCCTTGGTCCCCTGCAACCTAGGACAGAACAGCCCTTCTTTCCGCTGCCCTTCTTTCTTTGTCTTTCATGACGCTGACATATTTTAAGAGTACTGGCCTGGAATTTGTACAATAGGTCTCAATTGTGTCTGCTTGCTGTGTCCTCGTGATTAAATGTGGACTGCGCACTTTTGGCAAAAGTTCCCCAGGAGTGAGGTTGTGCTCTTCCCAGGGCTATGGGCTCGTATCAGGAGATGGATGAGGAGCTACCTAGGTCTTGTTAGGGTGGCATCCTCAGGTGTCTCCACTGGAAAGTCTCCACCTTTTCCTTTGTAATTAGTAAGTATCCTGTGGGGAGACTTGGGGGCCACCAGAATGTCCAAACGGCTGATTTTGGTGCATGTTCACATGTGGATGCCTCGGGGCTAAAGCTGCAGGACTCTGGGAAACCTGGTTATATGGCTGTTAGCAGCCAGTTCGCACAACAGACAACCTGAGAGACTCCAGCAAATCTCTGCAGCGACAGCCTTGGGCATGAATCCAGCCTGGGAAATTTGGTAATCTCAGTGACAGAAAAAAAACGAAAACACAAACAAATCCCTTGGTGTCATCTTCCCAGGAGGAATGTTCTCAAGGGCATATTTAGCACCCTAAAGCATCCTTGCTAAAAAAATCGGAAGGTGCAGGTAATGATTCCCTTAAAGTAAGTTTTTTGTTAGTTTGTTTTTCTAGAACTGGGCTCATCTGGAGCAAAACTGGGAGTACTTAAAGGAATGTGATGTGGGAGAAAATACCCAAAAATCTTAGGAAAGAACAGGAAGAATTCAAGATTTACTGGAACCTCCCAGCCTCCAGGGCAAGTATTCCTCCCACCCCAGATGCAGCGGGCACAATTTCTGGAGACAGAATATTAGTCCCATTTTGGGGAAGAAGCAGCTAAGACTCTGGGGGATACCATCATCCAGGCCTCAGAGGGAAAACAGGGGTCCGAACCCAGGCCCATCCAATGGCACCTATTTCTCCTAAGCCTCTGCCAAGCTCCTCCGAGGTGTCCTCAAAGTTTCAAAAGTCGTGGACATATTAATCCCGGACATTACGATTATTATGGATTCTTATTAAACCTGGGCATGAGGCCTCACTTCCCACAAACACCATGTCCTGCCACCTCTTAGCAAGCCCCCACCCTCCCTGCTTCTGAGGGCCATGCCAATAGTTAGAAAAGTTAAAATTCTTAAGGGAGGGGATAAAGAGCTTTTAATACTACTGCTAACGATAATAATAATGATTATGACATTAGTGATAAATCCCCCTTCCTAGAAAATACTTATCATCTAGACAGTCCCTGGAAAACCAAGGCATTTCTTGACACCCAAGGGAGAAAGTGCTAGTGAGGGCAGCATCCTAAATAAATGGGTCTAAGGCAATACGTGCTAAGCGCTGGAGAGACACTGCAACTTTCAGAGAACTGTTCTCAGATTTCTCAGACAGAAAAAGAGTACCTATCTCCTATCTCACAAGGACAAATCTGCATCTCTCGGTCTGGATTCCAGTAGAAGGCATTATACAAAGCTTGCATCCTGCCTGGGCTGGCTGGGTGGGTATGCAGTCCAGAGGACCCTCCCGCCCCCCGCCTCCGCCCCAGGGTGGAAAGTGCTCTTCAACCTCACAGGAGCAGCAAGGAGACTCTCCTGGGCCTCCCTGTGGCCCTCCCCTCACTGTACAGGACCCCTGGTGCATCTAGTTCATCCCACCAGCCTCACTGCTCAGGCCACAAGGCATCAGTAAGTCAGACCCCCCAAAGACAGGGATGGATGGCACAGGTGTGCTCCACCCCAGTGACCGTGAACAGAGGCGTGGGGAGACAGCGCTGGCTGGAGCCTCTGGGCAAAGGGCAATCATGACCAAAGCATGTGCTATACATTGTGCCTTGATTTAAGATAGCACTCATCCTGTTCCCACAAACTAAGGAATACAGAATGTGTCATCTTTTAAAACTCTTTTATCTTCAGGGAAGAAGGTCCTGGACATTCTGGCATTTAAGTGCTCTACGTGTCGTATGCAGACCCTGCTCACCTTTGCACATTTTGTCAGAGTCCTCAACTAAACCTGGAGAAGTCACTACACTCTCAGTGCATAAAGGCATCAGGACTTTCTTGATGGCTTTCTTGGCTTCTTTTATGAATTATTAGGAAGGGAACCATTTTTCAGACCCACCCTTGATTTCCTGGGGATGGGCAGGTAATGGAATCTCTGCCAGCAGGGTTCCACCATCAGGGAAGCCTTCCTCTGAGCCTGGCAGCTCTAAGTCCCTCATTTCTCCCACGAGCAAACCAGACCTGCTTCTCTCACCTTTCTCCTACCTCACAGTCTGTCAGGTCTTCGGCCCTGTTAGCCCTCTTGGCCCCACACTCCATGCTAATAGGGTATCTACGTGTGGCACTGGGACAGGAAGCCTGCCTCTGGCTTCTCACTGTATCACCAGGTCCCGGTCAGGTACCTGCCGAGAAAGCACTCAATAATACCTGATCATCAAGGGAATACAGAAAGGAACAAAACAAGAAATGAGTTAGAAGGAGACCGACTGCACAATGAAGGATTCGTTTCAAAAATAAAGATTTTAGGGGTGCTTGGGTGGCTCAGTCGGTTGAGCGTCCAACCAGTTCAGGTCGTGATCTCACGGTTCGTGGGTTCGAGCCCCACGTTGGGCTCTGTGCTGACAGCTCGGAGCCTGGAGCCTGCTTCGGATTCTGTGTCTCCTTCTCTCTGCCCCTCCCCTGCTTGCACTCCACCTCTCTCTCTCCCTCTCTCAAAATAAACATAATAATTTAATAATAATAAAGATTTTCATAGTCTCTAAGGGCATAAGTTTGAGTGTCTGGTATTTGGAGACTAGGTAAAGACACACCCAAGTCAGCACTGGAACCAAATAACCAATCTTAACACACAGAGGGACACGTGGATTTCCGATACACTGCCCACATTTTAAAAACGTACACCTCCAGACTAATGGGTCAGGCAGGCTGCAATGACAAGGGCTGATTTAGGATCCAGTGCTGCCTCTCCTGTCTACGTCTCTCACGGCAGACCCCCATAATCGATCCCTCCATTCTTCCGGGGCCAGCCCAGACCTAGCCTGGGACTCCTTCACCCAGTGCACACTAACCGTACCGTTCACCCCCACTGCTACCTGCCTCAGAAGTATCTGGGGCTCTGTTAGAGATCATGACGGCCAGCTCGCGTCCCATGCTTCCTAAGTCAAACTCACTGGGACTGGGGTCAGGGAATCTGCATCTCTAAAATGATGTCCAGGTGAGCTTTCAGTAGGGGGGCATTTGAGGACCACTGTCTAGCAAGAACTAACAATCACTTAGAGTCCATCCCATTCGGCCTCCCTGGACTAGAGTAGCATCCCCGGATGTCCACGTGCGTGGGGGGCTTTTCCTATGAGACTAAGACCTGAGAGGAGTGTGCACAAGCAGAAGATTCAATTCATAACACTCGGGTTGTGAAGCAAGGGGAATGCGGAGGTAACAAGCCTCAGAAAGAAGGTGGCAGCGGGAGGGACCAGGACTCGGGAAGTCCTGTAAGATGCCCCCACCCCTAGGGGATACTCATCATGGAGGGGGAGGCACAGGGAATGGACGGGGCAGGATGTCAAAAGAACTACTGGGTAACGATTACCAACTTGAAAACACTGCCAGTTTGGACCTGGAATTCATTCACTGATTTATTTACTCATTCATTCATAAATTCCAAGATTTCTTCCACCAACATGAACTTAATGTGCCGGGCTATGGGTCTGAACCTAAAGCATGAATCTGGCTCCACATATGTTCAAGTTGTTGCAAAGGAGGTCCCTGAGATCTAGAGGACATGACGAATGAGAGGACAGCCACTACAAGCGGTGGCCTCCTGAGTCCACTACTTCGGACGGTAAAATCCTCCTTACCACATGGAATGAGAAATCCAAAATGTCCCTCACATTTAAATAAATGTTTATTTATTTATTGAGAGATAGAATGTGAGCAGAGGAGGGGCAGAGAGAGAGGGAGACACAGAATATGAAGCAGGCTCCAGGCTCTGAGCTCTCAGCACAGAGCCCAATGAGGGCTGGAACCCATGAACCATGAGATCGTGACCTGAGCCGAAGTCGGACACTTAACCAACTGAGCCACCCAGGCATCCCAAGGTCCCTCACATTTAAACTCAGACCTTGTTTTCACCTCCCAACAGAAGTAGCCATCGTTCTTCTGGAATGAAAAAGACTCAAAACATGGGGTTCAAAAGGCCACACAGAATAAACCCAGGACTGGCGCATCTCAGGATTGACAGGGGTCTGCCTGGCCCTAAGGACTCAAGCCGAGATGAGAGGCTCTAGGCAAAACTCTCCAAACTCCTCACATCCTGTCCAAGTCTAGATTACGGCCAGCTCTGCCACAGCACAGTGATATGGCCCTAAAGGCCACCTTAGAGGGAGGTGACGATTATTCTGGAAAAAGCCTTAAGAAGAGTGTATGCCTGGAGGGGTGCAGCTGGTTTGCTACTAGTCACTTACTGGTCACCTACTGATGGTCTGGATTCCTGAATTCCTTAAAAAACACAGTCCTGAGCACATCCTTAAATAAGATTGCCCCTCACCGAACATGGAACAACAGCCAACAGTGTACAAAGGCTGGCCCTTCTGGAAACTGTGGTCCCTGGAACTTTTCTAGCCCTACGTCACCACTAGGAGAGGGTATCTGGCCATCTCTGGGCACAACTCCATCAACACAAATAATGAAAACTCCAGAGCTTCCTGAGCCCTCCTTTGCTCTTTCCACGGTTTCCCTCTGCCCTTGGTCACCCTGGACCTTTGAGTGGCCTTCCAAGGTCTGTCTGAGGGGGTCCCTCCCTTCCTGTCCAGCCTCATCTCTCCCTCATTTCCCCTGTGGGATTCTTCCTGTAAATCACCATACTCTGCCTCCGTTACTCTACAAGCATCCTCTCCTCTTCTGGCTCCGGGCCTCCACCCTTTCCCTCTCTCTGGAACTTTGTTCCCTGAGCCTCCTCCTCCTCCTCCATCAAACTTCTGGCTGGCACTTTGGATCTTATAATTCATCATCAAGTCTTCTGGAAGCCTTCCACAACACCCCATTCACCCCAAGATGGGTTAGCTTCCATGCCATGAACGTCCCACTCTGTGCCCTGCTTGCCTCCTCCACTGGCCCGCGAGTTGCTTCATACAGACACAGGCCAGAGTCCAGCAGGGTCAGGCTGTGACTGGAGAGCAGCAGTGAAGGGTCTTGGCTGGGCTGTTCCTCCTTAGCCCCCTCCAATGTCCTGAGCCCCACACAGGAGACCGAGGGACAGAAGGAACCTTGTGCCATAGCCTTCTGTTCCCGCCCAGGGGCATCTGGGTGCCACTCATCCTCAGGGAGAACATCAGAACAACCAGCCCCCTTACCTAGGAATGGGAAAGAAGGAATTCTTTCTACTCTATCCAGAAGGTCTCTAATTCATTCATGGAAACACAATTTAGTTATTGATCCAAAAAGTATCATTTCTAGCCTCAGATTTTAAACCTTTTTTTTTTTTTTTTTGGTAATATAAGAGGAGCTGGGTGATAGGACAGTCTGACTTCAGTAAACCAGGTCTGCCCGGTATTACCCAGTGTGGAGATGCAGCCCTTCGACCGGTGAGGTTCTACTGCTCGAGTGCCCAGGTTTGTTCACGTTGTGGTAATACCGCACACTCTATACTTCCGATTTCTGCATTTTGCAGTGTGTATACGAAAGCTATTCAAATTCATTTTAACAGAAAGAAGGGATCCTTCCACATAAAGATGGACACCATCAGTGCTCTGAACATCACAAAGAAAGGTATCCGCTACCCCCTAGAACACAAGCAGATAATTTGCTGCCTGTTTGTTCTGGTCAAGCTGGTCTTCCCTCTGCCGCTGCTCAGAAATGCCTCCTGCCGAGTTTTTCCCTTGATTCACGTGACGTGAGGAGTTCTCTGCATCTGTTCTCTGGCCTTCTTCCCTTTTAAAAAATAATTTGTGGTTTGTGTGTTTTTACACAATACAGATTAGCTGGCTGGGGATGCGTCACTGCACATACACCATCACTCTCGGTGTTTAAAAATAAAAACTGCATCTGCAATGTAACGCTCAGGCCTTCCACTTTTAGAAAAGGATGAAAGACTTGGGTGCCCAGAGCCTTCTTTTCAATCCGACTCAGGCCCTTATGTGCCTGTGCAGAGCCTGTACAGAATTTAACCTGCAGGGTTCCGACAACCTGAGAGCGCCTCTGTGCCCCCAAACTGTGGCCTCCCAGACCTGCCCATTCAATCTCAAAAGCACATGGCAGGAGTCCCAATCAGCCTCACGATCCCAGACTCCAGAAAAGGCTGTGGTCTCTAGCCATCAACTCAATGGGATATATTCCCTCAGACTAACAAAACAGAGCACCCTTGAGTCACAACGTGAAGGGTGTCTGGTTGGAGACCCTGTGTTGCCGTCCGGGATGGACAGGACACGAGTGTGCATCTGGTTTCAATCAGAAATGCCCACGTGTATATCACCTGAGATGGCTCACACTTGATCAGGCAGCTGAATGGGTCACAAATCATTCCCGATCCGAGTGTTCCTCTCTCTTATTCCGTGTGGGCTGGAAGTCTTACCATGGGAAGCAAATGACAGCCCTGGCCAGTACCACCACTGGTCTCGGCCATAATGGGGAGGACTCAGCAGGCTGGAGAGCAGCTGCTTTCAGGCTAGTCCTGTGTCCCTCTCCCCATCTCCTGGGTGCTCAGAAAACACCCTCTTTCATGCTTACCTATACAGCTGTGCCAGAAAGACCTCACCCACAGCGGAGCATTAAGGGCTGAAACGCCAATTTCAGGTTCTAAACAAAAGCCATCTCAGACTGGCTGGCCTCAGGAACCTGTCTCCTGGTCCTATCTGATTTTACACCACCTGGCCCAAATGAGGAAACTGCAAAGTTTCTGAGTAAAATCGAATCTTTTCAAGTTCAGAAACCTCTTAATCATTTTTCTGGGGAAGAGGTCAATGACCGGTAATGACCAGTAATGACTTAAGAGAAGACGGCTGGCAAGAGACCAGAATGAGGAAGCCCAAAAATTCTGGGTGTGGTGGGCACAAGTCACGCTCCCGGCCAGGCTCAGAAGCTCCCACACAACCCCAGAAGGCAGAGACCAGGACGGATATGCAATTTACTTGACGGTGGGTTTCTCCTCTCTGAAAATAACCTGGGGACCATCAAGCTACAAGGCTTTCATCCCCAACTCCCCCACCTTCAAAGAGAGGGCTGTTTTACATCTGTACTCAGATTAGTGTTATTTTTGTGTGTCAGGCTTCCATTAGGTATCAGACTCAGAGAACTAAAATAAACGCAGAGAACAAAGGAAACCAGTGGAAGCTGCCAGATGTTTTTCTCTCGGCGAGTCCACGAAGGCCAACCTGTGTGCTGTTGCCTGCCCAGCTTCACCTTCAAGAGTGGCCTGTGCTTAAGGATCAAATGTGCGGCTTTGAAAAATCAAACAAGAATCGCTTCTTGGTCACCATTATATTGATTTTTGTCTGCTTATGCCCAGGAATTAAGAATGGGAGACTGACACAGGAGCCAAGTCAAGAGTCACCCAAGCTAAAAATAAGGGTCGGCATTGATCCGGCCCTGGGCTATGGGAGCCTTAGGTGCATTTCTCATCTACATGTTATCAAAATCAAAGAGGCCCATGTTGTTATTTTTATTTCATAGATGGGGAAACTGAGACACAGGAAGGTTAGGTAATCTAACACGTCAGATGCAGCAAACATCAGGCATAGAATTTGAACTATTCACAGATCCCTTAACCACAGCATTAAATAACCTCAGCAAGGGAATGACAATAATGAATTTTGGGGAAGCCTTCCTTCTCAGTCATCTTAGGGAATGGTCGGGTACGCACTTTCTTCCGTCTCTTAAGCACCTACGCTACTGGAGCTCTTTACCCATAGCAGGTACTGGCTGGATTTCCAGAGTCTCACATCCAACAAAAATCTACCTCAAGAAGATAACAGAAGCAAAGACCTTCCAAAAGATTTAGGAAAATTAATGTCCACTGATAACATAAAGAAGTTGACTATGTTACACCACAGTTATTAAATATTTAATAATCACATCAGTATTAATATTTCAAGACTGAATAAAACCATTCATTATTTTTTTTTCTGGGACTTGGCACTAAAAAAAAAAAATCCCTATTTTTCAAACTGACAAATGTTCCACCCTTCAGAATTCAGATTAGTGCTCATCTTGAAATTTTTATAAATTGGGTTAACCAGTCAGCAAGTATGTTTTTGAGGACCACACCACACCACACCACGTGTTGGGCTCGATGCTTTGGAGCCTCCACAATGGCTGTCGTCACTTGTCCTGTGGAGGCTGGCACAGAGGAAATGGTCAGACACCTACTAGTGACAACTGCAGAGGCCAGGGTGAAGGGCAGGAATGCCTCAGTGGCATTGGCTACAATTCATATGTCCACAGTATCTGTCCAATTGAACCCAGTAAAGGACAGTCAACATGTCATGCATTAAGCAGATATGTTTTAAATGTGGATGTCAATATTTGCTAGTATATTCTTACAAAGCATTTCCAAATACGAAATCATATAAATCCTTGATAATGTTTGGCAGTTTCGTAACAAAGTCCACCAATGAGCTTCATAAGAATTCATCTACTCATTTCTCCAACTCATTTAAAATAAATATCTATAGTCAGCCATTTATATACTTCAGAGCTTGATGTTTTTTTTTAGGCTCTTTTTTTTGTTATCTGACACACAATATATTCATTTCAGGTGTGCTACATAGTGATTTGACATTTGTGTACACCATCCAATGATCCCCACGGTAAGTCTAGTTACCATTTGTCACTGCACATAGTAAATATAATGCTACCGAGTAGATTCCCCATGCTGCACAGCACATCGCCATGACATATTTATTTTACACCTGCAAGTTTGTACTTCTCGATCCCCTTCACCCATTTCACCCCCACCTCTCTGGTTATCACCAATCTGGTTTTTTGGGGGGTTTTTTTGTTTTGTTTTTTCTCTAACACAAACCACTCGTGTCAGCAGATAACTAGAAATCAGGACAAGAGGAAAAGGATGTTGAATTAACTCTCATCAACTATTTACTGGAGATCTCACCTGCATGAAGGAAAGGCCTGATGGAAATTTTGCTTTTCATCGAAGCTGATTATTGATTCATAGACACTGGGTTCTTGCAGGATCCAGATGACAGCCATCCAGCCCCCCCATCTTAATTACAGTCACAACGCTGCCGGCTGCAGTGTCCTACCTCTCAACAGTGTTGCAGGGATCGAAGGCCATTACCACACCATCTAGACTGACCCCTGCACTGTGCTGGCAGGTGCCAGACACGCGGAATGACTGATAAAGTTATGTCACCATAACCGATGTTGGTAGAATAGGAAGTGCCTCTTCCTACTCCTTTCTGGCCTCATCATCACATGCAATCATTATTGCTATACTGATTATCAAAAAAAGTACGTGTTCTAAAAATCCCATAGTAAAAATAACAGTGCTTATGGAAAAAAGAGAAAGATACCATTCAAAACTGATGCAAATTTGTACCTAGAGAAGGAAAGAAACTAGCAATTACAATTTAAAAAATTATCAGCACAGTTAAAAGTAAATGTTATCACTAGGAAGTAGAGGAACAGGACTTACAGACAGTTATTTGTACACCTGTATTATAGCAGGATTATTCACAACAGCCAAAAGGTAGAAACAACCCAAGTGTCTACAGACATGTGAATAGATAAACCAAATGTGTCATATACATACAGTAGAATATTCTTAAGCTTTAAAAAGGAAAGAAATTTGGACACATGCTACAACAAGGATAAACCTTGAGGACATTAAGCTAAGTGAAACTAGCCGGTCACAAAAGGACAAATACTGTATATTTCCACTATCTGAGGTACTTAAGAGTAGTCAAATTCACGGAGATGGAAATCAGCATGGAGGTTGCCAGGGGTCGGGGGAAGAAAGGGGAATGGGGAATTAGTGTTTCACAGGCACGTCATTTCAGTCTGGCAAGAAAAAAAAGAGTTCTAGAGGTGTCTTGGGGTGATGTTTGCATAAAAATGTGAATGTTCTTAGTGCCAATGAACTATATACTTAAAGATGGTGAAACTGTAAATTTCATGTTATGTATGTCTTACCACAACTTTAAAAAATTTTTAAAAAGAAGACTTCGCCTAAAATTCTAAGAGGTAAAGGTGGCTTGATTGAAAGATGGGGGAATTGGAGATGTTAAGTTCTAATGACAAAGGGCAAACTGCACAGCGCTCAGACAGATCCGGCAAAGTCACTTCCGGAACAGAGTGCACAGCCAAAACAAACCAAGAACAAGGTGAATGGGTTCCTCCTTGGCTTGCAGAGTTCTGCTCGATTTGTGCACTGCTGGAAAATATTAATACACTGGAACATATTAATGTGGAACAAATGACTTCCATAATATACTGATACCACTGCCATATTTACCATCATAACAGTATAGGAGCTAGCCTACATTATAGAAACACGTGATGTGGCAGGAGTTTGGTATCTAACATTTTGAATAATAGTTCCTAACACTGCTAAAAGAATGGTTAGCTTGCAAACTTTTAATCGGTCCAAATTTTGTATATACCCCTGCCACAGCAATGACCCTGCCTATACCTCCACCCACAAGTACACATTTATGCAGCCCTAACTGTCCATTTATTTTGAATTACTTTTAATTGCTTGCCTTGATTCACGCTATTCCCCTTAGCTTAATGCAGAAATTCTGATTTATGAAGTTGTGAAGGGAAAAACAGACAATTATTTGGGTCCTTCCAGTAGGCTGCAGCTATATTTTCATAATCCAATAGGAAGATGTGGGGATGTGTTTCTTATGTCCTTAAATGAGGCTGACAGAACCCTCTAAGACTCCTAGTGAAGGTCTGGAGTTGAAGCCAGGGGAATGAGCCCTGCTTCTCCCTCTGGAAAGCACGGTCAGAACTGCAGGCTGATCCCACTTGGGATAAACTTTCTGGGATCAGAAGAGCCAATCAGCCCGACAGCCCCTTCCCCACTGGCCATTAGCACCCTTTATTGTGAACCCTGAGGAAGCTAAAGACGAGACAGCTAGATTTTTGAGGAAGAGGAGTGTAAAAGACAAAAGGAAGGAAAGTGGCAGGAGAAATCGGTGTCCTACTACTTGAGGGAGGGAGGGCCTGGAGAGGTGTTACAGTGGGGTCTGGGTGCCAACAGAGTCTCGGCCACCTGGCCTCTGGAACCCTGGGGAATGCAAAGACAGGATCACATGCTGCTGATTTCCTACAAATGCCAGGAAAAATAAGAAACCCACCAAGCAAAATAAATCTAATCTCTGGAAAGGAAAAGGGGAGTAAATGCACCTCAAGTATCTATACTTATCACAGCTTGTGTTAAATGGTCCTTGTGTTAAATCCCTTTTGCCAGTTGGTAAAGGGATATTCTGATTTATGCTGTACACTTTTATGCCAAGGTGAAGGCCTTCTATGGAGCTTAAAAGAAACTTGATATAGAGCATATGATCCCTACAAAGCCTAACAACACGCCAAACAAACACACTGCCACTAACACAAAGGGCACCCAGTGAAACATCAAGGCTGCTTAGGAACCATGAACAGATGCAGAGGCGTGATTCTGCCTCCCTTACAGAAGCCATCTCCAACTCAGGAGGCTCGTATCTTACCAGCGACCTTCATCAGTTGGAAAGCGCAACATCTTTCTAGGGTAATAATGTGCGGGGCCACAGCTCACAGGAGTTGGGAGCACGGGATCTGGGAATCTATGTGTTCACCAATCACTGTTAAATCCTGTCTGGCAAAGGGATGCTTGATGCTAGCATGATCAATAAAATAAAAATTTATTAATCAGACGCCAAAAGCCAGCCAGTCTACTTCTAATCTACTCCCAAGAGAAATTCTTGCCCACATGCACCAAGAGACAAATATAAGAATGTTTGCAGCAATACTGCCTGTGATAACAGAAGACTGGAAACAGTCTAAATGCCCATCAACAGTAGAATGGATAAGTAGACTGTGGTACACCCACACAATGGAACAGCACAGCGGTGGAGCTGAATAAGTTACGGCTACAGGCATGGATGAACCTCGGGAGCGTGAGGCTGAGTGCAACAAAAATTGAGCTAC
Source organism: Acinonyx jubatus (assembly GCF_027475565.1). Taxonomy (NCBI): domain Eukaryota; kingdom Metazoa; phylum Chordata; class Mammalia; order Carnivora; family Felidae; genus Acinonyx; species Acinonyx jubatus. Next base: position 42,105,368 of record NC_069383.1, read on the forward strand.
AAATAACGTGGCACTTTACTCCATGATATAAAACTCAACAATGCATCTGTTTATGGACACAGACACATGTGGCAAAACTCTCCAGAAAAGAAATGAAACGATGAACACAAATTCCCCAAGGAGTCATCTCTGTGTGTGGAGGGCACAAAAGAAACTTTAAAATAATGGTGTTCTCTTTCTTACATTGGGCGGTAGCCTATGGGTATTCATCGTATCACTAATTCTTTACCTCTTATCGATATTTTATGAAAGTTTTTGTGGTTTTACAAAAAATGCTATTTTAAAAAGCAAAGGGAGTCAACAGCCTGCCTCCTGGTTATGGGAGAGAACTATAGTGTAATTCTTGCTTCAAACTGAAGGGACTGGAATTCTCCAGGGGAAGGAAGAAATATAGATTTGTCCTTCCACAGGTATCTCCTGCCCTCACGCACTCCCAGGTCTGATATTCCCAGGGTCCACTTGATCCTGGACTCTGTGATGGTCACTTGGATAAGATGGGCTGTGGGTTCAACACTGTGAGCAGCTGAGTGTATGTGAGGCCTCCTTTTAGAAGTGATCAAAAGACATCAGTGATTTAGAGCAGGCATCAGCAAACTGCACACCCACAGGCCATATCCAGTCTGCCACTTGTCTCTGTACAGCTTGTAAACGAAGAATGGTTTTGACATTTTTTTATGGTTGAAAAATAGCAAAAGAAGAAGAATATTCTTTAACATGAGAAAATTATATAAAATTCAAATGTTAGTATCTATAAAGTTTTACTGGAACACAACTACCTTTGGTGTGTTGTCTGTGGCTGCTTTCACTCCATGACAGTGAACAGAGTAATCCGCAACAGAAATGGTATGTCCCAAAAAGCCAAAAATATTTACTCCCTGACCCTTTGCAGAAAAAAAATCTCCCAACCCTCATCCCAGAGAAAGGTTTAAAAAATGCTCAGGTCAAGTTGAGAAGAACCTAAGGCACAAAATTTGCTTCTTTGCTTATATTCAGCCTTATTCCATAAAGAATTTATGGCTTTTGTGAAACTATACAATAAAGTAGAATATAGATTTTAAAAATAAGGGCTGGGAATAATCTGACAAGAATGGGGAGACAGGCCCAGAGAGACAGATCATCCAGGTTATGAGATCTACACAATTATTGATAACGGAATACCAATCTGTGCCTTGAGCAGCCGAAGTACTGTGGGAAAACTCACAAAGTTGGAGGAAAACAAACAAAAATGTAAGTTACTTGGAGCAAAGCTGCTCCCCCATTGGGGTGAAGCCACTGCACTGACTGGCAGTGTCCTGACAACATCCCCACAGTGAGCTTCCGGCGACAGAAGGCAAGTGTACAATTCCGCGGAGCCCTCGGTCAGGATGGTCTAGTAGGTAGATGTGATCAGATTTTTCAAACAGAGACCATGCTCAGCCTTACTGGGTCTTCATCATCTCCTCCCAAGAGCACAACTTGACTGTGTGTTAGCCAAGTACAAAAACTGTGCCAAGCAAGCCAGGTTCCAGTCTCTGTGGAGAACACGATGATGTGTGCGTGCCATCTGCACATCCGAAGACACTCAGGAACACCCCACAGTCAGCTGCTCAAATTTGAGAACAGTTCTACAAACTGGAATGTGAGCTGGCTTAGAAGCAGGGGATTACAGAGAAGGACTGGCACCCTTCTGGGCCCTCCTCTCTGAGGCCTGCCTGACCCCATCCACCTAAGAAGCCCTGACTCACCAACACCAGAACTTAGGGGTGGCCGTGGTTACTGCTGTCCACGGGGAAAGGAAAAGGCAAGAGGTCAAAGGTCATCAACACATGAACAGTGGAGCATAACTGGACACGGACACCCTAAAGAGCACTTATAGAAGTGAAGCAGAACTTTAAAAGGGTGAAAAGAGGGGCACCTGGGTGGCTCAGTTGGTTAAGTGTCCGACCTCAGCTCAGGTCATGATCTCGTGGTTCATGAGTTTGAGCCCCACATTGAGTTCTGTGCTGATAGCTCGGAGCCTGGAGCCTGCCTCGGATCCTGTGTCTCCCTCTCTCTCTGCCAGCCCCCTCATGCTCTGTCTCTCTCTCTCAAAAATAAATAAACATTAAAAAAAACTTTTTTAAAAGGGTGAAAATACCCAGGATACTGGATTTTACTTCAAGGGTGCCATTTTAATGCCTGCATCTGCATGGCAGTCCCATGTCCATCTGCTGAAGGGAAGGAAGCTCTTTGCTTCTATTCTATGATGGTGCAGACTGAGTTCCAGAAATTTCCAGCCTGCCTGCCCACTTCCGGCCACATGCCCCTGAGAAAGTCCATAACTTCCTTGTAAAGACCCAATGGAAGGAATATGAAAGCTTGATGGGAACTTAGGCAAGGAAAAAGCTGTTGAAACCAGTCTGGTTTTAATTATAAAATAATAAGCAGTCTGCTGATTTAGCATTACATAAAACCATATTGGAGATATTTTTATCTGTATATAATTTTTTAAAGGAAATACATTCACATACTTCAAAAAATCAAGGTGCTAATAGAGACACACGCTGAGAGATCTGGCTTCCCCCACCCGTCCCCTGTCCCTTCCACACCCTGTCCCTACCCCTATGTGTCCCTCACCATGGATTACCATTTTATTGGATCTCTACAATACAGAATGGCTAGCTTTTTGCACGGACCTTCTGTTTCTTCTGTGACAGCTGCAGAGAGTCCTCTTTGTGTGGCTGGGCCTAGTCTGTTAACAGTAGAAACACAAGCTATTTCTAGGCTTTGTTGTCACAAACAACATGCAACCTTATCCAGACTTCCCTCAGATGTGTTTAGGTTTGTTTGCAAGATAAACTCCCAGCAGCAGATCACAGATTTTAATCCCACCCACCCCCCAGTCTACCATTTTATAAATCATCTTTATTTTTATCGATGGCTTTAGTCAATTAGTCAATGGTAAAAAACACAAGAGATGACAATTGGGGTAGGGAGTCTTAGGAATCCGTGCTTTTGTTGGCAACACTAGAGAGGGGATAATATTCTGTGGCAAGGCTGTCCGGGTGCCCTGCCCCTTCTCCTCCTCCTCCTTCTTGTTCATACTACAAAGAGTTGGAGAAAGAACAACTGAGCATGTGGGACATAAAAGTAAATGCACCAAACAAGTATCTGAAAAGGGACGCCATGCACTCTATTTCCCTGCTGGTCTAAGGTGCTGAGGTCTCAGGGGCACCAAGAGAAACTTGGATGTTTTCTAACTGTGTTGCCATAATTATTTACCTCCTACACCAAAGTCTTTCTGAATGTACCCACATTTCCATCTAAAATGAGGGGGGTGGTTGGGGACTAAGAATAGGAAAGATCCTCAAGATACAAACCAACCCAAGGTGCTTCTCACCCTGCCTGTGAGCCACCATGCCTGTGTCCCGAGGGGGTCATTTCTCCTCCCTATTTCTATGGTTGAGGACAAGCTACAACTATGAAGACAGGCACATGCTCCCCGAGACTCCAAAAGCAGTGCCAGGCAGAGGCACCATGGCCCTGGTTTCTGGGAAGGGACATCAGGGTAGACCTGAGCCTTTCTGGACACCTTTCTTCCACTAGCCCATAATGGGAAAGGAGAGTGGGAAGCACAAGAGGAGAAGGAAGCAAATAGCTGTGGTCCCATCACCTCTCCCCTCCCCTGCCACCTTTATCTTTAAAACCCCTGTCGGGCCAAGCGGTGAAGGGCTACGATGGGCCGTGCCATCTGCTAATGACGAGACAAATGGTAAATCAGACAGAAGACTGTCACGCCTACTGCACAAGTGGAGAATTATCCCATGGCACTTCCTCCTGTGGTTGCACAATTATTCTGAGCATATCATGCCCTGCCAGTTACCCAATTCCTTTATCCGTGAATCTGGTTTTGTGGAGAAGAGTCTTCAGAGAGCCTTTCGTACTGCTCTATAGTTCCGTACCCGAGCGCCTCTTGGAGTCGTTGCTCACTTGCTGGGAGGGACAGTTCTCAACCTGCTGCCCTCAGCACCAGGAGCGAGCTCTGAGGAAAACTCCCACGCCCCGCCCCACCCCGGGCCAGCACAGGGGCATCTTGGGGTGGAAGCGGGCGTGGGAACACATCCTCAAAGCTCCTTTAGGTAGTTGTGAAGCACAAAGAGGGTTGAGCAGCGCTGCGAGGGGAAGTTACGTGGGCAAGACTCCAGGCCCCAGCCCTTCATGCTCACACGGGGGTGTGTACTGTGCACATTGTGGAGTCCCACCTACAAGTTCCTTTCAGGAAAAGCTTCTGCTGATTGTGCAAGACTGCAAACCACTGCACGTAGATAAGCTTCTACGTGGTTGCAATCTTGTTTCTAATTTTAAAATAATGCATCCCTACCGCCACCATCCTTAGAGCACCACCAATATTCTTGATATCGTATATTCTTGGTTATATACAGTAAAACCTTGGTTGCGAGCATAATTCGTTCTGGAAACACACTTGTAATCCAAAGCACTTGTATATCAGAGTGAATTTCCCCATAAGAAATAACGGAAACTCGGAGGATTCATTCCACAATCCAGAAATATTCATATAAAAATGATTATAATACTGTAATATAACACAAAACGATGAAGAAAACACAAACTATAAAGTAAAATAAACAAATTGACCCACACTTATCTCTGATAAACCTTTGCGGCTGACATGAGGGAGACAAGAGAGAGGAAGGTTATCGCGTAGGATGACTTTCACCATCACTAACAGAATCACTGCTCTCTGTTGGCTCAATGGAATCTTTTTCTTTTTGTGCAACTTTAACAAGGAACCTATCCAACGACCTAGAATGAAGCAAAGCATTCCTTACTCTTGTTTGGACAATCAAAGGACCGTCCATAGGTGCTCTGAAGTGACCAAAAATACACTAGTGCCAGTGGTGGGCACCTTCCAACGTTCGGAAAAATCACTGGTTTCAGCCAAACACCGCAGCCTGAGACCAAGCATCCGAGCATGGGAGCCGATCAGCCACAATCCCGCAACAAGAGATAGAGGGAGAGGGAGAGGGAGAGAGGGAGAGGGAGAGGGAGGGGGAGGGGGAGGGGGAGGGGGAGGGGGAGGGGGGGAGAGAGAGAGGGAGTGAGAGAAGGAGAGGGAGAGATGAACTGCTGGTTCAGCTGTGATCATGCAACGTTTGGTGTCACATAGAACTCATATTGCAAGACATCGCTCATTTACCAAGTTAAAATTTATTAGAAATGTTTGTTTGTCTTGCAAAACACCACTTGCAGAACAAGTTACTTGATCCAAGGTTTTACTGTATATATAGTTACCATATGTACATATATACACATACATGTATAGAATTTCTATATGGCATTTCTATATATAGTAATGCTAAAAGGATGAGATAAAATTCACATCAATAAAACTCCAGGGAATTGCCAGCCCCTGCTGGCCCAGCAGTGGCGGGGGGGAGGGAAAGGCTGATTACCAGAGTAGGAGCTAAACAACAGAATCCCTCAGATTAAAATGGAAACATTGCTTTGTTTAATTACATTTTTAAAATACATGCGTAGAAAATCTGAAGAGCATCTCCACAGGAAAAAGTTGGTGTACAGGTGAGCAGATGGCTAATGGGTAAGCTCTTTTATTCCATGCAAAGAAAGCATTTCTAATTTAGGGCTTTAAGATCCCAGGAGATCAGATGGAGAAAGATCTTTGCCTTGGAAAGGTACCATCCTGTAAAATGCTAAGGTCATATGTCTTTTCCAGTTTAAGTCAAACCTACGGAAGACAAAACGGAGCTTTCTCTGGAACAAAGACCCAAAGAGAAAGGGTTCCAGACGTGAGGCCTCCCAAGATGAACAGAACAAACACTTAGCAGGCTATTTCCCCGGGGCAACTGAACCAGGAAGGCAAGCCAGCACTTGAAAGACACAGCTGTTCTTCAAGGGTTGGTGATCAAGTGCCAGGCACGGTGCTGGCGTAAGTGATATAGGTGGCATAGGTGGGCACGCCCTACTTTGTGGGGCTCATGGCAGGTAGAAAGTAATGACCAGTGCTGAAGGGCTTGGGAAGGGCCTGATACAGGCTCCAGGCTGGCTTCTCCCGGAGCCACAGGGATACAAGCACCTACAGAAAGAGAAAATGGTGGAGAGACCCTCCCAGGAAGAGCCCAGATGGGGAAGGGGAAGCATTCCTGACTGGCAGAAGCACAGAGAGCTGAGAGATGGCTGGAGAGCTTAAGGTGAGGCCAGAGACAAAGGGGACCCAGTTGGGGTGGGGGTCCCTATTACTACAGGGAGTCTGGACTCTACCCAAAGAGCTGTGGGGAACCACCTACCACGGGGTTTTCAGAAAGATCAAGTTGTCCTTTTAGAAGCTGCAGCCTAATTGCAGCATGTGGAAAGGAAGGTGCAGGAGGCTCAGAGGCAGGCCTGGGCCAAGACAGAGAAGGAAATGACAAGTGCCTTGAATACCGATGATGATAATGATGGTGGTTACGATAACACCAGGATGAGAGGAAGCTGTACGTGCTTTATACTCACTAATTCAGTTACATGTCCCAACAACCTCCGAGGAGGTGCACTATCCCCCCCCCCCATTTTCCAGGAGAAAAGGATGAGGGATAGAGGGTTTAAAATTTACCTTAAGTGAGATACTTGTTAAAAAGGCCTATGAAATACAGACACAGAAAAACTGCTGAGAAGTCAAATAAGATATTACCTAAAGCACAGAGCGATAACTCTTTGATCACTTTAGTGAGGTACAATTTACATGCCATAAAATCCTCCCATTGCAAATGTACAATTCAATGATTTTTAGGAAATTTACAGTCACGCAATCATCACAACCCAGTTTTAGAGCACGTCAATCCTCCCCGAAAGCTTCCTTGTGCCCATTTGCCATCATACCAGCCCCAAACATTGATCCACTTTCTCTCCCTAAAAATTTAAGCATTAACAATATAAGCCAAAATATGCTTTATCATTTTTCAATTCATTATTTTTCTTTCCACAGAAGACACTCAAGGTGTCTTGAGGAGAACCAAGTAGCTTTATTTTTAGGTTGTACAACTTTATACCATATGCTATTTCCCTCCCACATCTTCTTCCTTACTGAAAATGATTTAGTCTGCTTTTTGGCATTAGCAATTTATTTAGGATTGTATTTATAATACAGCCAAGCACATATCAAATTAGCATGATCTAAAGTCAAATACGATTATCTTCTTAATTTGAGAGGTTTCTCTGCACACACAAAAAACAATACTTTATTTCAACTGGGCTTTTGTGTTTATTTTAAGGGAGGGTCATTAATAAGTGAAAATGATAACATCCCCCATAGAAGTATGAACACTAATGCTTGAGTATCTGAAACCCTGCTAATATTTTCCCTACACATCCACAACTGTAATAGTGATGTTTCTCAGCACTGGAGGACAGAAATAATTTTATTCAAATAGCCATTGCATAAGAGAACTTGTTGAAGTCCCTAAGCTCCCATGAGACCCAATTTTTCTATTGTAAAATGGGGCCCAGAGATAATTAGATCTACCTCTTCTTCCCTTCCAGGTTTCTGCTCTGCCCCAGACTGTGTGAGGGAAGGGATTCTCTCCAGGCCACTCCTGCACTGATTTGCAGTCCAGCAGGTGCATCGATCTCCCTTGGGAAGGCCTTGCTTTGTCCTCTTTAGGGAGGGGCCTTTGCTCAGCATTCCTGCCCTTCCCACATCCCAGGTTCACCCCCATCACCAGGCAGGTGGGTCAGTTTGTGGCTCCCAAGTTCCTTCTTTACTCAGCAGTCCCAGCATGGGTCAGGGGTGCAGAAGGGTTATCAGGCCTCACCTCCTCATCCCGGCTTTCTAGTCCACGCAAATCCCACCGGCTCCATCCACACCACATGCTCCATGGTGGAAACCGTATATGCCCCAGCCTCTGCCCCGTCCCCCAGTTCTCCGGCTGTGAGAAATCACCCACGCCCCTTCTTCAACCTCACTGGAACAAAGTGGTCTTCTTGTCAGCCCCTCTGGCTCCCCTCCTTCCCTTTCCAGCCCATGCCCCAGGGTCCAGCACTTCTACCAAAGCCAAGGAAAATCAGCCAGGCTGAGCCCTTGTCCCCACAGTAGTTACATTGTTCTCTGTGCCTTCTTTACAAATGGCTCCAGAGGGGACAATTTTGCCTCCCAGGGGACATTCATTTGGCAATGAATGTTTGCAGACATTTTTGGTTGTCACACCTGGAGAAGGAGGGTGCTCCTGGCATCTAGTGGGTAGAGGCCAGGGATGTCACTAAACATCCCACAATGCACAGGCCAGTCCCCACAACCAAGAATTATCTAGTTCAAAATGTCAGAATGTGAATCTATCATAACCTCAAAATGAAAAAAATTTTTAAGTCAAAATTGCTAAGGCTGAGAGACGTCATTCTAAGGCACATCCTTTATTACATGTGAGGGCAAAATTCACTGAGTAGTTGACTATTAAGTTTTTTATCTTAAAAATGGGTGTGTGTTTCGAAGAAGATTCTAAGAGAGACGTGTAACAAATGTCCTTTGATCCAGGTATCCACACTTGCATAGGGTCTGGATGTGGGCCAGGTTTGTAACCATTCACCTGGTGAAAGCCATCAGAGAGAAGGCCAGAGTCTTAGAGGAAATGGACGGCATGTGAAGGGGCCTGGACACATAAAACAATGAACAACCGGTAGCAAATGCCACCCTCGGCTCATCCAGAGGCTGCCTGGCAGAGAAAACAGGGCTTGGGTAATGTGGGCAAAGAGGCAGTGACTGATCCAGGGACAGTTAATATCCAGGGCCATGGATTTCAACTGTGATTTGTACAGTGGAGGCCCCTCCCAGGCCCCTCACCCAGAGAAGCTCTCCTTTCATTGGCTTCTCCATGTGTGTGACTTCATTTAAGAAAAGGTTTTGTTGGTTACAAAGAGTTTTAAAACCACTGTGAGGGCCTATATATCAGAGTGTATCAGTCAAGATTCTTGATTGCAAGCAACAGACACCAACAGTGACTGATTTAAGCAGAAAAGTACTTTACTGACAGCATATCAAGAAGCCCTCTGCCACAATTCCAAACTCGAAGTTGCAGCCTGTGCAGCCAACAGCACCACCCTTGCACATCACTAACTGCCAGCAGCCACACCCTCTGCCGTCCCAGAGACACGATCCTGTGTAAACTGTCCCCACGGCCAGAGCGAGCTCTTCACGTCCCTGAGCTGTCAGTGCCACAGGCTCCCAACTCAAAGATTAGGATGGATGCATCCACCTGCAGAGCCTGCAGAGCAGCTAGGCCCTAGCTGCAAAGGATGCTGGGAAAGTGAGCGTCTGCATTTCCAAGTCCTTAGAAGGAAGGTAATATTCCAGGCACCAATGGGGTGGGGTGGAACGGATCTAAAAGAATGACCGTGGGATAAAAGGGCTCTGGGTTCTCAAGGAAGTAAAATGCATTGACAAGAGGGGGGAAAGGCTTAAGTACCATTTATATATATATTTTTGCATGTTTTAAATGTTTCACATCAAAATTAAAGGCGCCTACTTGGACACCAAACACAAACTACAGTTTGGCCTTGAACTATGCAAATGACCTAGGTCATGGCACCTGACATTGACTTTAGCAGCCACCAGGCCATTTGGAAACCTGATAGAAAAAGAAATTTCTCATTTTCACCTGGGTTCTTTTAGGTAAAATCAGACACCAGGTACTATTGGGCTTGGCTGAAACCAACTACAGAGGAGAACTTACAAGTAATTAGTTAGAAGGCAGTGCACAGCCAACCGCATACAGGTCCTCCCAACTTGACTTACTGAGAAAGTGGAAGAAGAAAGAAGCAATTAACACTAAAGATAAAGATCTATTTAAAACGATGGGTATATTTATAACTCACACATACCCAGACACTCTGTGGGTGGAGGCATGTACAGACATATGTCTGTGGTCAGACACACAGGAATCCACGGACACGTGAGAAGCAAATAAGATTTATAAAAATGAGACTCCATAAATGATGTTTGAACTATTAAAAATAATTCTAGGGTCTTTAATCTCAAATTTGACCAAATGCGACTTGCGGCTAGAGTTGTTCTGTACAAATAACATTAATCCGTTAATTTTAAACTTAAACATTTATAATTTAGGGTCACTACTTTTTTTTTTCTTTTGGTTTAAGCCAGTGGAACGTGTTTTGGCTCTCCCACCGAGTTCACTCATATTTGTAGATCTACTCATACAGGAAGGGCACTCTAGAGCGCCTGGCTGGCTCATTTGGAAGAGCCTGCCACTCTCTTGATCTCAGGGTTGTGGGTTCAGGACCCAAGCTGGGTGTAGAGATTACCTTAAAACATAAATAAACTTAAAAAAAAAGTAGGACAATCTTAAGTCTAGAATATAGTCAGAGAATTGATTTATCCTTGAAAAATATGAATCATAGAGAAAGGCAAAATGAAGTAACATTATTTAGGGTGAGAGGATAAGGTGAAAGGCGATTAAACCGAGCCTTCCAAATGTCACAGAGCTTCTGACTGGCTGGTTTTTACTTCTACCAGGAAAGAGTCAGCAAAATAGGCCTAAACGACAAATTAAGGATGTACAGCAAGTGGAGGAAGAGCATTGTGGCAACAAGGACAGTTAAACACTAGAATGAATAACAGAACAAAACTATAGAACTTCATTCTCTGGGGATTTTAAAAACAGGGAATCAAAGTATCTACGATCTGACCTAACAAAGAATGCATAGGACCTCCATGGAGAAATATGTTAAGATCCATGAAATGTTCCAAAAGAAGATTTAAATAAATGAAATACAGATGTTCAAAGAAAGGGGGACTTAACGTCGCACTGACGTCAGATTTTCTCAAACTTCATTTATAAAGTCAGTGCAATCCCAGTCAAAATTCCCAAATCCCCAACAGGATGTTTGAGATGCAAACTGATTCTAAAATTTACATGGTTAGGGAAACTTTTTAGTAGGAGAACAGAGGGGACTCACCCGACCAGATGCCACAGTATCAGTGTGGGAACAACATAGGAGCACACAAATGGGTCATTAAATGTGATGCTAATGGCGGCATCCCAAATCAGTGGGGAAAGGATAACTTGTTTGCAGATGGTATTAGGAAAACTGGAAAGAGTAAAAGTGGATTCTCCACCTTATGCCTACACAGAGATGTTCTCCAGATAGATTAAAAACTTAGATGCAAAAGAAAACTATGAACTGAGGCGGAGAGGAAAATGTAGACATGAACTCGGGGTGAGATGGGTTTGTGAAACAGCAGCCAAAAGGGAAGCTACAGGTTCAACCATATCAAAATAAAGAGTTTCTGTTGCTTGAAGGCTACCAAAGACAAAGTTGACAGGGGGTGATGGACCAGGCGAAGAGCTTTGCAATCTCTGCGGACTGGCATCTAGAACGTGCACAAACACTTCCAAACAGCTAAAAATAATAATAATAACAATAAAAATTTTAAGGAAATTGCAAAATTTATTAAATGAGCAAAAGTTGAGAAAAGTTGTTCCCCAAAGAGGAAATCCAAATGGTTGAAAAGTATGTGAAGGACATGCTGGCCTCGCTGGTGGCAGGGAGCCCAAGGCAGACTGGTTTGTTCCCCATCTGGAGATGGATAAGTATGTGTGGTCCCCGCCCTCGTGCACGGCCAATGACTAAGCAGTAGTCAGGAGCAAAGGACTAGCTGGCAACCATAAAAATACAAGGTTTCTTCAGATTAAAAACACTCCATTTTTAAAATCTACGTCTCAGGCTATATATTTAACACTTTGTACTGGAGATCTATGGAAGGGGATGAATGGGGAAGGGGATGAAGAAGACATTTGACAAATAAAACAAAATGGCAGTGGGGCCTAGCATTGACTGGTGACAGAGTGCCATAAACTGAAGAGCATGACTGAAATCTCCACAGCCAGGTTCAAAAGAAAAAGGAATTATAGAAATATTATATATAAAATTTCATTTGTCTGTGATGACTTAGGCAGATTCCCATGGACAGTGCTCCTTCAAGGTTCTTTCCTGGCTCAGGAATGTGATTTGCAGATATTGTTATGAACTATCCAAAGCTCGCCTCTCATTGCAGATCCTGGCATACTGTATTTGGCTTTAGATAAAAAGAGCTAAAGTTTCATCCAAAACACATACCTTAAATATAAAAATCAGAGGACACCAAGTACTTCCCAAGGACAGTATTAAAAGTCCAGTGTAGACAGACTGCTCCAGCCAGAATAATGAAGCACAAAGTGAAATTCTCCAGGTTCCTTCCCAGATTGAGCAGGAGGATGGGGGTGGGGGGGGGCAGGAATAGGGCGAGAGATATTTATTCCTGTAGGATGGCAAGCACTTTTTCCTACTACAGAGGAATTATTCTAGTTTAGGTTCCAGTATAATGACCTCATGATTAAGGGGCAAAGAAGAGGGGGGAATACGGAAAAAAGGGAGTCAGTATAAAAATATCTTGTATTTTATCAGCTTGGAAACAGGTGTGAAAACATCCCCCCCCAGATCTGCACAGACATTTCTCCAAGAAGATCTACAAATGGCAATAAACACACAAGAAGATGCTCAACATCATTAGTCATTAGGGAAATACAACTCAAACCCCTAATGATACACTACTTCATGCCCACCATGATGGCTACAACCAAAAAGAGAATAACAAGTACTGGAGAGGATGTGGCAAAATAGGAGACCTCATATATTGCTGAGGGGAATATAAAATGGTACAGCCATTCTGGAAAAGAGTCCAGCGGTTCCTCAAAATGTTAGACATAGAATTACCGCATGACTCAGCAGCTCCACTCCTACATATATACCCAAGGGAAATTAAAACACAGGCCCACATGAAAACTTGCACATGAATATTCACAGCATTATTCATAATGGCCAAAAAGCAGAAACAACCTACTGTCCATCAGTTACAACTGGATAAAGAAAATGTGGTGTATCCGCATAATGGAATATTATTCGGCCATTAAAAAAAAGAAATATACATGCTACAACATGGATGAACCTTGAAACATGCTAATAAGTAAAAGAAGCCAGACACAAAAGGCCACATATTATATAATCCCATTTATATAACTATCCAGAATAGGAAATCCAAAGATACGGAAAGTAGCTGGCTGGTTACCAGGGGCTGAGGGAGGGAGGGGAATGACTGCTAATGCATCACTAATATGGAGTTTTCTTCGGGGGTGATGAAAATGTTCTAGTATAGTGGTAAGGGCTGAACAACTTTGTGAATATACCAAAAAGCCACTGAATTGTACACTTCAGAAGGCTAAATTGTATGGCATGTAAATTACATCTCATTTAAAAAAAAAATCCAGCACGCCAAAGTCCCACATTCCTGACTTCACCAGATGACAGAATGGGATGATTTCCTCAATACCAGCTGGGACCCACTCCGGGGAGTACCCTCCGATTAAACTTGTCTCTTCATGCTTTCTAGATATAAAAAGTCTAGGAAATCTCCAAGTTTGTGGACTCTCTGCCTGTGAATATGAAAGACGTTGGACTCTGAGCAATTCTTCCTGGCTTTGAATTTCTGCTCCATGCTCACCAACCATCTGATCTTAAGCAAGTTTACTTAAATTCCTTAAGATACGTTTCCTTATATGTAAGATGGGGACACTCTACCTACCTCACTGGGATGGTGTGAAGGTAAAAGGCTTAGCAATCACACTTGGGGCAAAGTAAATAGGTCAATAAATGTCAGGGGTGGTCTCTTCTTTCCACAAATTCCTGATTGTTACTGTGCTGAAAGCAGGCTGTTCATATAGTCCAGGCGTGCAGATGGCATCACACGGGCAACTACAACAGAATGGCCACTTTGGAGGGAAACATGAGCCAGGGGAGTCCACAGCTGCAGCGCTTAACAACACAAGCCAAGGAGAGCTGAACTTGAGTTGGCTTCACGGTGGTCCCTCTGAATCTCACCTTCCCTCAACAATTCTAAAGGGCGCTACATTCTAAGGGGTAAACTCGTGGGCCAAGGGCAAGCAAGGAACTCGGCAAAGTGGAGCTGCTGCCTCGGTAGGGTGGGTAAAGGGTTTCAGGTCACTCCTACGTTTCAGGAGAAAACCAAGCATTGGCAAGTTGCAAAGAGAGAAAGATCACAGCCCATAGGAGCTGATCCATGCTGATTGTGGCTGGCAAGAAAGCCATCTCTCTAATCGAGCAGACTGTCATGGGGAAACTCTAATACAATGATCTCTAGCATTTAAATGGTTAAACCACTACCTTGAATCATCATCTCTCCAGGAAAAACCCAGAGGTGGGGGTTCCTCACAAATAGCCAAGAAGGAATCCCTGGGCAATATATCTTACATCATTTTGTTGTAATAGGCTGAATTGTGTCTCCACAAGTCATACGCTGAAATGCTAACGCCCAGCATCTCAGAGTGTGACTGCATTTAGAAGCAGGGTCTTTAAAGAAGTAATTAAGATAAAAGAGGCCCATTAGCGTGGCCCCAATCCAATATGGCTGGCATCCTTATAAGAAGAGGAAATTTGGACACACACAGGTACAGAGGGATGACCCTTTGAGACACAGTCAGAAGATGGTGTCATCTACAAACCAAAGAGAAAGACCTCAGGGGTTAAGTAAAAACCTGCCAACACCTTGATTTTGGACTTACAACCTCCTGAATAGGGAGAAAGTAAATTTCAGTTGTTTAGGCCACCCAGTCTGTGGTAGTTTGTTAGGACAGCCCTCACAAACCAATATACATCTTACCCGTAGGAACAACCACTTTTTCTTCTCGGAATTGAAGGGCACATTTGGCAGAAATGGTGATCATTTTCCCTCTCTGTGGAAAAAGCCTCAGGATTGGAAGAGATCATTGTGATTTAGAAGAAATGTATATATTTAAATAGATAACCTTTACCTGTACAACCAATCAATAAAAACACTGCAGCTGCTTTGATGAATGCAAACATTGCATTTGAAATCGGGGGTTATGGGTGATCTTGTCATCACCTCTCACTCTCCATCCAGTTTATTTCTCTTTTTTTTCCTGAAGATGTATCTATCTGTGAATTGGGCAGTACCCCATCTAGCAAGTAGAGGGGAGTTCCCATCACCTAGTTTATTTCTATACCTTGTTTTGGTAGATCAGTGACAAGAAATGCCTGATTTTCAAAGATTTGATAAACGGTTGAGAATGGCCGTTTTGAACAACCATCTCATGATCTCAGAAGCTCTTCAATTGGGGCGCCTGGGTGGCGCAGTCGGTTAAGCGTCCGACTTCAGCCAGGTCACGATCTCGCGGTCCGTGGGTTCGAGCCCCGCGTCAGGCTCTGGGCTGATGGCTCAGAGCCTGGAGCCTGTTTCCGATTCTGTGTCTCCCTCTCTCTCTGCCCCTCCCCCATTCATGCTCTGTCTCTCTCTGTCCCCAAAAAAAATAAACGTTGGAAAAAAAAAAAAAAGAAGCTCTTCAATTAAATTTAGTCAAGAGTTTAAAAGACAGAAACAACTTCTCTCTAAGTTGAAGTTCTAACGATACCTAACAACTACTTGCATTTTTATTAGAAATGTTGGAAGCATTAATAATAACATAATTGAAGATTACAAGTCAACCCCAAACAGTCTTGCCTGGCATTTAACTGAGGTCAGCACGTGGGTACTGCAATACAACGGTCTCTTACACAGGTTCACATGTATGGACATGTATTTAACTTTATAAGGTACTTTTTTTTTTTACTTTATAAGATACTTTATCTAGTCCAGTCCATTTGTTTAAATCCCTCCTAGCTTGCTGTTATTCATGAATTTCATAAGCAGCCCATCTATGTCACAGAAGAAAATGCTGACTAGTACAGGTCTTAAGTAAAAAAAAAAAAAAAAGCTCATTACTTCTTCACCTCTTTTATTTCTAAAAGTTGCAAGAGAGTTTTGGGGGGTGTGGGAATTTGGGGACAACGAGCCCTTGACCTTATAACTAGTAACAGTTTTTGAGTCCATCTTCTAGAGAAAAGATTAGTGGGTCAGTAACAACCTGTAGTCACTGCCAGAGATCTGCATTATACATACAGTGCAAATATTGTCTCTAGGCTACATAAATAATATAACTTGGGCCCAGGTGCCCAGATACCAGTATTTTTTAAAACAACACAAGTATTCTCCTAACCAACTTCTACTCGAGGGGACCCACCAGACTATCCTTAGTCCCTTTGGAAAACATGCCAAGGGACGGATGCCCATGGCACATGGAGTACTCCTGGCTAGATCAACTGTGCATCATGTGTTTACCCAGGGTCAGCTGTATCCGTCCCCAGATTTGTTTATGTCAGCTGTATGTGTTACTGTGGTCTTCTAAAATGTGACATCAACTGATGACACAGGGGTGTAAGCAGAAAGAGAAGTGGTTTCTAAGAAAACTAAGACAAATGCTTGGGAAGCTTGCATAAGAGCAAGTCATTTAAAGAAACTGTTGTCATAATAGGTGTGGGCAAGACAACTGTTAAAGACTGAAAAGTCATAAAAATACAGTGTCCTGCACTCAGATTGCTTTGCAAATATCCTTGCTCCACTCTAAAGAAACGAATATAAGAGACACACACAGGTATCATTATAGATCAGTATATTTATGAAAGATCATGACCTAGGGAATTCAAACCAAGTTGGTGAAGGAGAACGTCTAGTCTAGGATGCAGGCAGGCAGGCTAGGGCAATGAATGAAATACAGGTACATGGAAAAGCATTAGTGAACTCAGACTCATTTTTATCATTAAACTTTAGAGTCTAATTTCTTGGGTTATAATCCAAGCTCTACCACTTAAAAGCTGTACGATCTTGGAAAAAAATCACTCAGCTTCTCTGAACCACCTCTCTATATCTGTACAAGAAGGGTAGTGATGATACCCATTTGTGACCTCAGTCCCAGGAGTCGTCAGCGTTAGTTATCATTGTTTCTGTTCTTGGTACAATGACCACTACCACATGGACACTAAGTACAGCCATCACTGGGTGATAGGAGGGACATGCAGTATTTTGCTGTTTTTTAAAAACAAAAAACAACGAGTCTTCAAATTAAAAACAACAGGGAACCACTTTGCAAAGAACTGACCGGTAACGTGACACAGTGACCTGACATTGCAGAGGCTGCCCGCCAAGCACAGAAGGTCAGCGCCCTGGGTCTACTGGCAGAAGAGTCCACGGCCTAATGCCACTCATGGTACTTCAAGGCCACTAAAATGCTTACTTTTTTGCCACTTAATTAAAAGAATACTGCAAAAAATTTTAAGTCAGACTAGATTTGCTTAGTGAAAATATATTCTGAAGTTATATTTTTTTAACAGAGTATTGGATCAGTATTTTTAAAAACAACAGTCCAAAAACAAAACAAAACAAAACAAAACAGCCCACAACAATCCATCCGATGAGATCTCCTGCTTTAAAAGACATCGTGGGGGCGCCTGGGTGGCTCAGTCAGTTAAGTGTCCCACTTCGACTCAGGTCACGATCTTGCAGTGCACGAGTTCGAGCCCTGCATTGGAGCTCAGAGCTTGAAGCCTGCTTCGGATTCCGTGTGTCCCTATCTCTCTGCCCCTCTCCGTGCTCACTTGCTCTCTCTCTCAAAAATAAATAAACATAAAAAATTTTTTTTGAAAAGGCACTGTGTTTTTTTAGCACAGGCTGAGAAAGATAAAGTACAGATTTCACTCACTGACTTCTGGGTGAGCAAACAGGATTCAGATCCCTGGAATGTGATAAAACCACACTCAAAATGCACACAGCCTTCAATGCGGCAACAATATTCTCTTGGCTGAACCACTATGTTTCGGGAGTTTATAGTGGCCTCTAGATAAAACCATTGAAGGCCCAACTTAACAGCTTAATCAGGTAATGGCTGAGCCAAAATAGAATTCCCAGGAAACAGGGCTGCTGGAAACAAATGACAAAGCAACACAGGCAGGGATCTGTGCTCAGTAAAGAAAACCCAGGGTTTCTCTACCCAGGAGTTTGGTGGAAGAATTCAAGCCTTGTCTTTAAAATGAAACGTTTACTCTGAGCATACCTCCCCAGGGTTCCTATCCGGCTGTTTGACAGCTGTCAATCCAAATATTACAATAAGAGCTGTTGTCCAGACCACACCTATGTACAGTCACAGGCAACAGTCAGGGAGCTTCCGAGCCTCCTAAGTATTTGTTGAGGACCTCATGCCTGAAAGCAGAGCAGGGCATCTTTGTGGCATCTGTGGGATGTTTCGATGCTGGCAGTCACTGGTGTGAAATTTCCACTCAACTGTTCATCCCTGCACTCAGACCGGGTGTCTGTGATGAGCACATCAAATTTGAATGAAACGCATCATTTTGTTATTGGCAGAGACCGTTATTAAGGAATTCTGAGATAAAATCTTTTTGTAAAGTAGGGGAATTTTGAGATAAAAATAACACGCTGCAAATAACACATACCTCAATACGATTCTCTGCTGTGAGGCACCGTTCATGGAAACCTGCTGTGTTCCCCGCCTGAATATTTCAGATTACAAGCCTGGGCAGTGAGCCAGCCTGGATCCCTGAGTGTCAGGAACTGTGGGGGGGGGGGGGGGGGCTGCTGACTTTCACCCTGAGGGCCATGACGCTCTTACACCTCAGATCCCACCCTCCTCTCAACCACCCTCCCTCCCAACCACCTGCCTTGGTTCTATCCCCTCATCTTTCCTCTCTACTGAGGACTTCACATACCTCCAGAGCCGAGCAGACAGGTACCAGATCCCTGTGATTAAGCTTCACCTCCTCCCTTCTAGCACGTTGCACCCTGGTAAGTGCCAGTGAATGCATCCCTTGTAAGACTGTGAGGGTAGGCTTGATGACAGGGTAGGCTCTCCCTGTGTCCCCAACCCAACTGGGGAAGAGACAAGGAGTAGGTGCTCAATCAATATTGAATTAAACTCATTTAAATGTCTCTTAATACAAATAGCTACCCAAAACCCGCCAAATATGCCCTTGTTACATGTATAATTGATAGTAAAAAGAAAGTGGCCCCATTAGACACCTGGTCTGAACAGAGGACAGACCACAAGACCTCTTCCTCTATCCACTACGGATTGAGACCTGCCTTGTCCAGAAGGAGCACTGTGTACCTGTCCAGAGTGAGGCAAGAATAGAGGGGAGGGGTGAGGCCGGCAAGTTGCATCATGTCAACACAACATAGAGGTGTGTGAGCTAGCCCCGGATTCCTCGCCTCTGAGCCTGTTTTCTAGGGATCCACATGGTTAATCCCCACAACATCTTGAATACACACAAGGCTTTCCAGTCTTTGCCACTAAAGGATGCTCTCATCTCCACCCCACTCTCCCTTCTCCCACTCACTATCCTCTGTAGCCTTTCTTCTGAAATCTAACTTTCTCAATCTGTACCCACTACCCACCTTCCAGGACCTGCTCCAAGTGCCTCCCCCAACCCCAGCAGCTAGAACAGGCTGGTAACAGGTTAAGTCGCCAACCTCTGCTTCTAATCTTCTGTGGCCTCCTCCTGGAAAAATAAGAGCCCTGGAGGCCCCACCCATCTGGCCCTGCCTCCTCCTGCACCCCCAGCCACCCACTGCTCCCAGAACTCTGGTTTCTGTCTGGAGCAAGCATGCTCAGGGCCTTTGCACTTGCTGGTTCCTCTAGGGGAGTACCCTTTCGCTCAACTTTTCCTATGCCTCCTTCTCATCCATCAGCTTTAGCTGAGGCCTTCCTTGACCCCCATCCACCTCAGCAGGCTTCTCTTCAACTGGCCACCATCCTCCTCAGCATTTACCACTATCTGTAATTATCTATTATGCATTGACTTGTCCATTTCCCCACCTTCCATGGAAGCTCCATGAGAGCAGGGACCGTGTCTTGTTATTAGGAGTCGGACACAGAACCTAGTACCCTGGTAAGAGCTCAAAAAATATCTGCCGAATGAACAGATAATAAAGGAATGAATATCCCTTGGGAGAAGCAATACTATCAAGCCTCCAAAATCAGATCTCAAATGAGCCCATCTTTCTTGGAAGATAAACTAACATCTTCCCCTTTGGTGAAATAAAGTCTGCATGGTGCACACACCAGGATTTCCCTTCATTCACACTATCTTCTCTTATTAATACACAGCAGTCTTGTTACTGACCACCTTTCCCTCTGGAAACCACCCAGAGCTTGTTGGCTCACAAAACCGGAACTCTACCTTGGAGTTGAGCCAAGGTCACAGACTCAGAATTGAGGGGCCGGGTGGAGAGGCCCTGACGCCCTCCGGATTGCTCTACCTCTGGCCATAAGCCCTGTCCTTCAGAGGAACAAAAACAGGAAGGGAGCAGAGGCCTCGGGAGGCTTGACATGGTCCTAGGAGTCTAGGTGAAGCCCTGATGCCTGGCCAGCCTAAGACCCAAGACGGAGAGGAAAAAGCAGGTGTGCCAGGGGTCAGTGAAAGGACATGGTGTTTGGGAAGAGACACTCACACTCCCCACTCGAAAATCAGACAAACGCCTGGCTTCAAATCCTGACTCCGATCAACATTTCTGAAGGCCACACAGACGCTATTTAATCTCTCTGAGCCTCGGTTTCCATAGTCAAAACAGTTCTCCTAATTTCTACTGCAAGAGGACTGCTGGGCATTTTGCCCCAGACGTTATGTCCGGCTGCATCTCCCCACCCTTCAATCTCCCAGGATCAGCCCATTATTCATACAGGAAAAATATAACCAGAAATCAATCACATTCAGTCACTTTCCCCCCAAAATCTGGGTTTCTCAGACTATTCTGAGGCTGAGCCGCACAAGCTGATTCACATTTACTTAACTGTGTTAAATAATAGGCCAGGCTGATTCCTGGATTTAGCATATGCATGTACACAGCAGCTACTCAATACGTATTTTTCAATGAATGAATCAAATGACAAGATGGCTTGTGTCTATATTGATCTTACTAATCAAGTCAGATCAACTAAAATCCCATTTCTCACAATCAGTACATGTTACCAGGCACTAATTCACCTTGTGCTTGGATACTGCAGACAGACATGTAGCAAGAAAACAGACTGAGACCACTATAAGGCCGAAGACTTTGACATGTTCCTTTCTGATAGAGGCCATGGGGAGAATGTGCAAGTGGGATATTTTCTTAATGTTTATTTCTTCTTTGACAGAGAGAGAGAGAGAGAGAGAGAGAGAGAGACAGAGAGAGAGAGACAGAGAGAGAGCATGCATGTGTGCACAAGTGGGGGAGGGGCAAAGAGACAGAGGGAGACTCAGAATCCAAAGCAGGCTCCAGGGTCTGAGCTGTCAGCCCAGAGCCTGACGTGGGGCTCAACCCCCCAGACCTTGAGATCATGACCTGAGCTGAAGTCAAACACTCAAACACATGAGCCACCCAGGTGCCCCAGTGTGCAGTGGGATATTAAATCTCTTTATTTATTAATTAATTTTTTTTTGGAGATTACCAAACTCAGCGCCTCCAGGGCTTATACTTTCACAAACCAAAGGGACTTTTCAAAATAGGACAACTACTTAGCAAAAACCAAAAATTAAAAATTAATCTTCATTCCATATGTGGGCTGCCACCAGATTTTGTAAGGATGTTTAGCAGAAGTGTTCCTCTTTCTGCCTTGCTCCATAAACACTGAACAAGGGAAAACATTGCCCAAGACTGAGATTTGGCAAAGGAATCTGATGAAACCCATCTGTTCTGTGCCATAGGGTGATGTCCCTGAAGGCTACTGGTGACTGGATGATTATCTAGTTTTCGGCTGTCCTACCTCAGTTTCCTGCAAAACACGGTTTCTTATTACTCACACATTCTTGTCCACCCAGCAGTAGCATCTCAAGGCAAAAAGGGACTCTAACTCTTTAGGGTCCCACACAGGTACCCTTTGGCCCAAGAAAACACACCTGCTAAAGCAAACCCACAGAAAGGAAAACGAAGAGCCAGTTAGTTATTCTCTTTGCAAAAGAAGTATTTTTTTCTTATGTTTTTTCAAGGGTTCTTTTTTTTTTTCTTTCATTAGCTACATTTAACAGATGGAAAAACTGAGGCTTGGAAATGTTAAGGAATTTCACCAATTTTACACCGAAAAAGGTGGAGCCATGGGTTTTTTAAATGCCCTTATAATGGACTTATTTTCTTAAATGTGACTAGCACACAAATCAACAAGTGACCCTGACTGGGCAGAGGGCGGGATGCCTGAACAAGAGGTAGGATCAACATGGCTTGCTTACAAAACACAGCACGCTTGCAAAGAGCACGGGACTGAAGTCAGAAGGTCTGGGTCCTAGTCCCAGCCGAGTCACTAATGAGCTATGGGATGGAGGCAAGTCATTTAACTTCTTTGGTTTTAGTTTCCTCACACAGAGATGGAGAATCATTGCTAAAAGCAAGCATTACCTACATCCAAGGTTAATGGGGAAACGAAATGAATATGGAAGCGTTAGACACTATGAAGACATAGCCAGAATACTTGTGTTATACATATGTATGTATATATATGTGTACACATATATACATACATACACACACACACACACACACACACACACAGGTGTGAAAATAAGAATCACCTAGAAAATCTCGTGCATCCATTCTTGCCCACACTAAATGTATTTCCTCTTGCTAATGAAGGCATCAGTTGGATGGTGAGAGATTTCTGTGAATCAGGATGAACACACAGCCCTTGGAGAATGTGCACTGCTGTTCTGAGGACATGTGAGCCACTCCGGAACAGCCAGCCATCTTTTGGTACCCTAGGACAGCCACACAGGCAAACGGATCCACTCCAGCTCTACAGGGGATCAAGCCCTAAGCCCATTACTATATGTTTACCAGATGCTAATAAGGTGGTACGAGAGCCGAGAACGCTCCGAACACATTGTGAACATGCAAAAGAAACCAAGACACAGGACAACACAGGGGGCCAAATGTGAGATATGTGATGAGGACCTAGGTCACCGCCCTGGCTACTTCTACACCCTACTAGGTCTGGGTAAGCTCTAGCACTCTCACTTGAGGACAACAATTAAATGTCTTCAACAAATCATCATCCTTCTAGGACAAACCCTAACCCCATGCTGGATTCGACTTGCTAGCGCTTTCCCTGGCTGACCCAGGTCCACACTGCAGAGCAGAGCCCTCTCTGAGGCCAGCTGTCCCCTGCTCTCTCTCCCATTTTCTAGCCTTCACATTCACCTGTTCTAAAAGCGGAATAAGCCCTTTAACTCTGGCCAGAAAGAACATCGTACGTTGGACAACTATAGGGATGATCAGAACAATCCAAGAAAACATAATACCTGGAAGGCTCTGCATGGATTCACTGGCCTTGTCAGAAAAGCCAGTAAGGGGGAGGTGGTGCTTTACAGACTAAACCAGGGGGCAGCTGATCACCCAGCACATAGTACAATGGGACTCAAACTTCAGTGAGCATCGGAACCACCAGGAGGATGCGTGAACACACAGAAACCCAGAGTTTCTGAGTCAGTAGCTGACGCTGATGCTGGTCCAGACAGCACACTTTAAAAACCACTGTCACAGTAAATGGACAAGAGCTGCCCGATCTGTCACTCCCCCTGGGCAATTTCAGATCTTGATTCATCCCCCCAAATTGAGCCTTAAGAAAACTGAGGAGGGGCGCCTGGGTGGCTCAGTCGGTTGGGCATCCGACTTCGGCTCAGGTCATGATCTCACGGTCCGTGAGTTCGAGCCCCGCGTCAGGCTCTGTGCTGACAGCTCAGAGCCTGGAGCCTGTTTCAGATTCTGTGTCTCCCTCGCTCTCTGACCTTCCCCCGTTCATGCTCTGTTTCTCTCTGTCTCAAAACTGAATAAACGTTAAAAAAAAAAATTTAAAAAGAAAAAAAAGAAAACTGAGGATAAGAATTAAACAGCCATCCGTCCTTTACCCTCCCTTCCCCTTTCCCATACATGCACCCAAGTTGCTATGGATGAAGAGAAACAACTATCAAGCCATTCCTGATAAATATCACCCAGCATCAAGTTCAGTTCTCACCTGTGAACAAGATGATTTTGCAAAAGGAGTGAGTTACAGTGCAAAACAGAGGACACAGCAGCGCAGGCAGAGTGCTGGGGAGCTCTCCCGGTCCAGTTCTCTGACCTGGTGCGTGATCCCTCAGTCCTGTGATCAGAGTGTGCCACGGGGACAGTACCAGGGAAACGGTGTGACCTGGTTTTCTCCTCACTCATTTATCCTGATGCTCTGCCACAATGCACTGTGATTGCCCGCTGAGAACTCACTTCGCATCACTAAACTGCTGCCACTGAACTGTCAGGCTCACCAACAATCCAGTGCAAAGGAAAGTAGCTAGTGGCCACAGACACACTACATGTCTGTCTGGTGGGTGGCAGGGCGTAATCCCTCAACACCAGGACCAGAGGATTTCTGGCCAAGAAGAGACCATTAAAGATATTTCTTTCCTTCCCCAAGCTGATTACATTATACACCACACTGTTTTACTAACAGCAGGAGTTACTGCTACAATAATATTGTTTTGTTTTACAGGGGGTTAATGGAAGCTCCTACAGAAAGCAGTGTTGTGAATAATGTAAACATGCTGCGATAAGAGCCCATCCTACAAGTCTCTTCTCCTGTGGTTCAAAATGGGAAAATCTGGCCAACAGTCACCACATGTCAGCCTGACCTTTCCTGGCTATGGGACAGGAGAGGTTACATACATTTGGGGTTGCAGTTGTGGGCCTGAACACCAACTTCAGGCTAAATAAGGAAAAAGAATGAGGAGTGATTCATTCACAGCATTTTGGTGAATATATAGCGTGTATGTGTTTGCAAATACCTGGCCTTTAAGTTGATTTTGTGCACACAAATAGGCATATTTGGTGAAACAAAAGTGACTTTGTGTCTCATTTTTAAAAAAATCCCAACTAGCTCTTTCTCATATGCAAAACTGTGCAACGCTTCCCAGGTTCTGAGTGTCTGATCTGGTGTAAACCCCATGAAGTCCTCTAAGTCCAACAACATTTTCCAGAACAATAACACCAACACAATCTCCACTTACCCCAAAATTATGAATTGATCTCAGATACGCCAGGTTTAAGACATGGGCCACAAGCCCAGATAGCTGTATTCAGAAAATTCTGGAGCAGGAGAGAGAGCTCAGCTGCAGGTGACAATGTTGGCTGGGGCCTCAAGAACACTGATTAAATAATCTTGCCCTCTCCCTACCCCCCAAAAGTCCACTCATTTGCGTGTACAGATGAGGCCACGCAAGAACTGTCTTCACACCCCACCCCCTCCATGGTTCCTGTCCTCACCTGTTTTCCAGGAGTGTCATGCACACCACTTCTCGCACCCCGGGGTTGTTGGCCTTCTCCACTGAGCAGCCCTGCAAGTTCCAGGTGGCCAGCCTCAGCACCGGCCGCCCATCCCTTGTGCCTCCAAAGGCCTCCACGGAAGGACGAGTGGAGATAATCTGGGTGGGCCCCCCTGGCGGGAGGTCCAGGTCCTCACTCTGCAGGCTCAGCGAGGTTGGGCTGGGGTGAGGCTTGGCGGTGAAGGTCAGGCCCCCATTGGTGTGGGTCGAGGGGGGCCTGGACCGCTCCGCGAACACCTGGTGCCGGATCCTGTCGAGGAAGGCGGCGTTGATACCGCCCATCCTCACCAGGTCCTCAACGCTGCGGAAGGGCCCATGCTCGCGGCGGTAGTCCACGATGTTCACAGCCATCTTCTCCGTGAGGCCTCGTATGCTCATGAGCTGAGCAGGGGTGGCCGTGTTGATGTTGACCCGTGGGGTGAGGGGCACAGTGGTGGCGAGGTGGTGAGGCTGCTGCTCGGCCAGCAGGTCCCGCCGCAGGGAACTGGGAGAGTGCTGTGCGGAGCTGCCCTTGCTGCTCACGCAGATCTCAAACTTGACCTGCTCCAGTTTGGTGGCACCCACGCCGCTGACCAGCGCCAGGTCCTCCACCTTTTTGAAGCCACCAATGTACTCGCGGTACTCCACGATGCTGCGTGCCACCGCACGCGTCACACCAGGCAGGGTCATCAGCTCCTCCTCTGTGGCCGTGTTGATGTTGAGCCGCTCCTGATTCACCAGGATGTTGCTGAAGTTGCAGGCCGCGCTGAACTTGCGGCTATGGGATAGATCCGAGGGGTCCCGCGGTATGGAGCGGTGGCAGCCCAGGGTGCTCCCCATGCCGGCCAGGGTCAGTGGCCCAGGGAGGCCTCACCACCGCAGAAGAACTCTCTGGCTAGGGAGGAAGCCCAACAAACCTTACAGGCACAGAAGGAGGAAAGGTGCACGATGCAGGGAATGAAACGGTTACCAAAGACAAACACTAAATCTCCATGCCCAGGGTATCCAAAAGTACCTTTCACTTGGCCACCTGGAAAACAAATTAATAAACACACAAATCGATTGGATCAGTTAATCAGTTTGCATTAGCATTCCCTACCTAGAGCAGGAGTTCTTAACCAGGAGTCTCAGGCTAATGGCTGTCCGTGAACCCCTGAACACACAGCGAGGCTGGCCCATATGGATTTCCCTCTGAAGAGGTCTGGTTTTTATCACATTCGGGTCCAAAAAGGCTATGAGCTTCTTCTCTTGGAAAGAGACCTATCCTCATCAGCCCACACCTCTGATCCCTGCCTCTACTCTCCTCTCACCACCATCCCCCCTTAGGTCGACCCTACCAGGGCTCGGGCAGCAGAGAGGGTGTATCTCCCACGCCCACCCCGCCGCCGGACATTCAGCACCACCTGCAACTTGGGAATCCCGTCCTCACTAGTATAGGCACCAAGAAGGGGTTTACGGACCCCCACCAGACCCGCCGCCAGTCCCCGCGCCCCACCTCTCCGCTGCTCCCCCGGGGCGTCCTTCCACCTGCGGCTCGGAAGCCTGAGCTCAACCCGGGACTGCGCGGGCCCCCTGCCTCCAGTTCTGGTGCCCGCGCAGGTGTGGGTCAGTGGCTGGGCCGCCTCGAGCCGCGCGTCCCGGCTCTTTCTGCGGGAGAAACTCTTAGAGTCGCTCTCCCAGAGCCAGCAAGAGCTGCAGGGCTGCGCGGAGGCGGCAGCGGCGGTGAAATCCGGCCGCCGAGGCTGCACCAGGACTTGCGGCGTCGCCGCAGTTGCGTTGATGGAAGCAAAAAGTCCTGCGCCCGACTCGGACGCGGGATCCGCCAGGACCGCGTCGGTGCCGAGTACCAAAGCCACGGCTCCAGTTCGCCGTCCGTGTCAAAGCCAAAGTCCTGGCGGCTCGGCCCGCGCCTCCGCCGGCACCACGGCCACGCCTCCCCCCGCGCGGCAACTCCTCCGGGGACTCCAGAGGGAACGTGGAGGCGGGGCCGAGCGCCAGACCAGAGCGCGGGAGAGCGGAACCAGAGAGCGTTGGGGCGGGGCCCTGGAGTGCGGGGGGCGGGGCCACGGAGCGCGGGGGCGGGGCCAGAACGCGAGAGGGTGGAGTGCGGGGCCGGCAAATCTGAGAGGCGGGGCCCTGCTGCGCGGGGGAGGGCCCCGAGCGCGTGGGCGTGGAGATGGAATGCAGGAGCGCAGGGGCGGGGCCAGGGCGGAAGGGGGCGGGCCACGGAGGCGCGGAGGCGGGACTTAGGGACTGAATGGGCGGGGCCGATATCGCTGCTGCAGTGTCGGGTCCTGAGGAGCCTGCCCTAGGGCCTGCAGCTCCTGAGTGGAGATACTACCAAAGACTTAAGGCTATATGTGTGAGGTGGAGAGTGTTTGGTCTTGACCGAGGCGAGACCTGCCGAGCTGCTTTTCCGCAGGAGGAGCCCGAAAGAAGAGAAGGCGCCCATGGGCGCAAATACTACCAGGCCACCAGTCTGAGTTTAGATCATCTTTGGGGCGTGGCTTAAGGTCCGGGCACTCCAAGTTGTGGGGGGGGGGCACCCCTGCGTGTCAAGGGTCTCGCTCAGCTCTGCGGTCAAGTCTGAGAACGTTCCCAGAGGGGACTGAATGGGATCTTTTTTACTTCTGCCCCCCACTTCTGGCCTCCTCTTTTCTTTCACTGGAGTATTGCCTTTGCGCTGCGATCACAGAGATGTCCTCAAACAATGCTAGTAACTCCTGCTGCTAGGAGAGGTCACGCACCACCGATTATTCAGAGATATGTTCGCACACAACACTTAATAGGGTTGCTCTTTGGCACGTATAGCGCTCTGAGTATATATCGATATGTTTCTGTAAGTATTAAATCTAGTCATTAAAGGAAATGCTGCTTGGAAATGAAGATTGCTTACCAAAATTCAGAACAGTCCTTGGATCATAACCACTAAATGACAACTCAGTTAACGATTAAAGAACCTGCTGAAGTACAGCAGATACATGGAGCTAGAGTATTTGATTAAACAAACCATGTGGTGATGGTTTTGAATACTTTGACCCTGGGCATTTGGTGTGCTCTGAAGTTTCGTCCCAACCATTGTGACCAATGTTCCTGCTTTAAATTTCCCAGGGCTAGGTCAGCAAAAACAGTAACTCTGAGCTCTCAGGGAAGGCACAAAGTACTTCAGATGTGAAGTAAGAGGCAGCCAGGGCTTGGCAAAATGCTATTGCCTTTCTGAGGCACATTCCCCTACTGTGTATACGGGTCAGGACTTAATTGCAAGTGACAGAAATCCCAGTCACACTAGCTTAGACGAAAAGAAGGGAGGGAGGGATTTCCAGGTTCTTATGTGCTAAAACTAAGGAAGAGAGCTTATGTCAAGAATGGCTGCATCCAGCTCAAATGATGTCATCAGGACCTAATCTGACTCCCTCCGTCTATCCCCTTCACTTGCCACCCTACTCCCCACCCCAGTACTAAACTACATTATGCCATTCCTTTCCTCCTGAAATCCTGTTGTGATAAGGAAAAACATGTTCAAGAAAAGCGGGAAAATCCCTTGTAGAGGAAGGAAAAGTCTTTGTTGAGCAGAATGCCTCGAAGAGCCTGGGGGCACGGCCAGTGGGATTAGAAGCAGAGAAACTACATATTTTATAATACAAACCAGGACACATGGGAGGGTAAGAGGGGCACTGCCAACTTTACTGGCACAAGAGGTATAACCTGGTTTTATTCTCTGTAAATGGAAGCATATGCTCCCCCTTAGTAGAAATGCAGCCAAGAGGGAGCTAAACCCCTGGGTGTTGAAACAAACTAACAAAACCACAATAACATGACTAAATTGAAAGTGACCGGCACACCACATGTTGGTGAGGTATGGAGCAACTGAAACTCTCAGATACTGATGGTGGGAATGCAAGGCAGTGTAACCACTTTGGAAATCAGTTAGGCAGTTTCCTAAAAAGTTCAACACTCATCTACCGGATCACCAAACCACTCCACTTAGGTATTTACCAAAGAGAAATGAGAGCATGAAACCCAAAGATGTGTAGTGAATGTTCTAGGAGTTTGTTATAGCCCCAAATCACAAACAACCCAAATCCACCAGTAGGTGAATAGATAAACAAATAGTGGCATATCCATACAATGGAATACTACTCAGCCATAAAGACAAACTATTAATACACACAAGATTGAAGAATCTTGAAATCATCACACCAAATGAAAGAAGCCTGGCAAAAAAGTGAGAGAATATGATGCTTGATTCCATTTATACTAAACTCTAGAAAATACAAGTTAATCTATATACCGAGAAAGCAGCTCAACAGTTGGTTGGGGTTGTGATGCATGGAGGAGTGGATGAAACTGGCCAAAGAGCATAAGGAAACCGTTTGAATGATGGAAATGTTTGAGAGGTCATGGTTTCATGGGTGTATGTATGTCAAAACAGAGACTCACACACTTTTTGTGATGTTTAATGTACTTCAATTACACCTTGATAAAACTGAAAAAAATCCTCAAAAGATAAAAAGAAATGCTGCTTGAACTAGAAGAAGAAAGAGGAGGAGGAAGAGGAGGAGAAGATGGAAAATAAGAGGAAGAAGAAGATGGGATTATTTTGGGAGAAGGAGTAGGTGAGCCAGGGTGACGAGGAGGGAGGTGAAGGGGAACAAAGGGACCCAGGAAGGAGTTGAGTCTGGAGCCAACAGAAGACCAGTGAACAGTCCCAGTTAAAGGCGGGGCCCCAGGAGAGGGGACACCTGAAGGCTTTAAGACTAATCATGTCTCAGGGCATCTGGGTGGCTCAGTCAGTTAAGCATCCAGCTCAGGCTGTGATCTCACACTACAGAGCCTGCCTGGGATTCCTTCTCTCTCTCTCCCTCTCTCCCTGCCCCTCCCCTGCTCATGCGTGTGCTGTCTCTCAAAATAAATAAATAAATAAATAAATAAATAAACAAACAAACAAACTTAAAAAAAGACTAATCATGTCTGACAGTCTATTTTATCCAATGTGCTATTCTCTGATGTAACCCCCACACTTATACTCTGAATCTTTTTTTTTTTTTTAAGTAGGCTCTACTCCCAACATAGGGCTTGAACTCATGACCCTGAGGTCAAGAGTCATACGCTCTACTGACTGAGCCAACCAGGGGCCCCCACACCCAGAATCTTTAATAAGAAATGTAATGGCCTCAAATGAGTGCTATCAGGGACATAAGGTAGAGAAGCTGAGTCTCTCTGGAGAGATATGGGATAGTGAGAAGGGGCCAGTGGCAAGCTGCCAGATGAAAGATCCAGGATTCATTGCAAGCAAAACTCACAGCCTGAGTGACCTGGTGACATGTCTGACTTTCAAGAATCCCTACTGAGACTGGCAGCTTGGCTGGTGGGGAGAGAGGTCCTGCTCCACAAAGAATGGAAGTTTGAGCCAGTGTCATTTGACTGTCAGAAGGACAGGAAATGAGGACCTGGCTGACACCTGTGTTACCTGAGTATGTCAAAGAGCAAGGGTCACATCATCCCCTCTGAGTGCCACGTCCCGTGGCCACTGCTCCTCACAACAGAGATCTCACCTGGGGCTTTGGCCAGAGAGACAGAGTGAGGGAGGTCGCTGGCCTGCTTCTGAGTCTGCCATTTCAAAGGGAAATGGCACTTCAGGGGAAGGGAGAGGTGATGGAAGGGAAGAAGGGAGAGAAGTTTTCAATTTAAAATTTCAACATGCAAGGCACTAGAAACATGTTGATGAGGAAGATACACGATTTCTCTATTCCCAGAGCAGAGAGGCCAGCAGGAATGCAGACATTAAATTGATAAGAACAGAGCATGTTGGAATAAAGGGAAGAGGAGGAGGATACAGCTGTAAATTAAAAATAACTGAGTGTAGGGGACTTCCTTGGGAAGTGAAGATGAGATCTGAAAGATGAATAAGGAAAGATACCGCAACCCACGAAACCTCAGCCCTTGCAGAGAAGTCCCCATTTTCCTAGTCAACAAGGGGTTCAGTCAGACCACTGACAGCTATCCTGGCACCCACACTCACGCAATGGCCAAACTGGATGTTGTCCCGAATATTGGTATGACCTCAACAGCAGATTTGTCACTCTCTACCACAGTAGGCTTCTGTGTGTTCCCAAACTGATGAAGCATGAGACATTGACAGTATATGGGAACTTTCTAAATCAGACCCTGCCTCCCTGGGTGTCACGGTGTTTGATGGCCCAGAATGCCCCCAGATGGACCCCATGGACAGTGGCAATGGATATACCCTCAGTCTTCAAATTTCTTCTTCTGTGTGTAGACACTCAACCATGAATCTCGCCACTAGAAGCATTTTCGTTGGGTTCTCTAAATGAGTCTATTGCTCTGTTACACAGCGATATGTGGTAGACTGTGACATTGGTGGCCCCCAGTGAGTCATATGTCCTAGTACTCTCATCCCTGTGTGATCACTTGTCATGTGATTTGCTTGGCCATGTGATTTGCTTTGACCAGGGGACATTTACTAGAGGCAAGCAAGGATTTGATAAGCATTTGCCCATTGGATCTCCCTGGAATGTTTCCTCTTAGAACCCAGCTGCCATGCTATCGGAAAGTTCTGGCTTATCCTGTTGTGACAGGGGGCATCCCCACCCTCAATAAGCACTGAGGCCTCACATGGGTGAGAGAGGCCTTCTAGGACCTTCCAGCCTAGCCCAGCCACTAGCTAGATGAAACCACAGGAGTGAGCCCAGGAGAGACCACAAGGAGCAGAGAAAACAACCCAGCTGAGCCCAGCCAACCTACAGAACTACCAAAGAGTGTCATTGTTATAGGCTTACAATTACTGAAAAGGTTGCCTCACAGAAGTATTTATCATATAGATGTGACCCTCAGGCCTTGTTTTCCCAGCAAGAAAAACCAATGTCATAGTTCCAAATGTAGTTCCCTTTACAATTCACTGACATTTGTCCCATGTTCATGTTCATGTTCAGGTGACCTCACCAGGCTTTGATTTCCCTCAAGGAAAGTGGTTTGAGGTTTTTTTGTTTTTGTTTTTGTTTTTCAGTTGGGTCACAGGAGAATTTGGAAACCTTCAGGGCCCTTCTCTTGTAGAACAGTAGATGAGTATTGTATGACAGCTGTAGCAATAAAAAGAAAGTGGTTTTGTTAAACTATCATATTTAAACAGAATAAATTAGCATTTTTATAATCGCGTTTATTTCTACAGCTCTATTTCCCCTCCCCCATGAACACGGAAGACAAGATGGAGAAGAGCAGGGAAGAGGAGAAATGCTCCAAGAGCAACAGTCCCATCCGTCTCTGAAGTTCACCCAGGTGGGGCAAAGGGGCCTTTCATCTTGTCCTCTAGGTGGCCTGTGGCATCCTGTAGGTACAGCATTATCTTGGAGACTGCTTTTGAAGGCTTTGGAAGTGTCAGATAGCCCCTTATCTGAGCCCTGGGAGTGAAGGCTGGGCAGGTCATACTCTCTATCCCCCCAGTGCACAAAGTCCTCTCTCAGCGGGCCACGCACGCACAGCATCATGTACATCTTGTCCAGTTCCCAGTGCAGCTGTTTGTGTTCAGCACCTGGCCAATCTCCCACACTTGATGGGCTCCAAGGAGCTCGTGATCTCCATGCTTCATGCAAAGTACAGGGAGCATGCCTGACCTCCCAGCATGCTTCCTTGTTTATCTCACTGCTTTGGCCACCTGAAGTTTCCTTCTCCACTCTTTCTGCTTCATGCCAGTTCTTTCTGGCTGACCTCAAACACAGGTGTGGATGAAAGTGAACCTTCATCCTTCCCAATGACACCCTGCCGGCCCTGGCTGCTGCTAGAGGCAGAGGATGGGGTCACACCGTCAGGCAAATTCTGTTTGTCAGACCACTGTCTAAGCTGCCGGTATGGAGGGCCTTTCCTGGAGGATATACCCTGGGGGAATTTGGTTGCATCCGGGACATCATCACTGCTGCTGGTGTATGGATTCAGGGGAGGCCAAAGGGCCATGCTGGGGGCTGTGCTGGGGTGGTCTCCTCTCTAGGCCAAGTAGGGGACTGTCAGATGCCTTGCCTGAGCTGCTCGCTTTCCATCCTAACTCCTGGTTCTCCTCAAGCCACTGATTTTCTGTCTTGCTCTTCTGACTATTTTCAGAGTAGGAATTAAAGGTGGAAGTGGCAGGCTTATTGAAATTCCTCTGCTTTGGGTTAGCAGAGTCACGATGCCATACCTTGCAGGATGAGTTTAAAGGGCAGCTGTGGGTGGGATCAGCCAAAGGATGGGGCTCAGGATGATGGTGTCGCCCTCCAGCTCAGATCTCTTATAGGCCAGAAGCACATAGATTACCATCACTTCATCATGCTTCTGGCCCATCTATGAGTCCTTGATCCCTTCCCATTGTGTAGCCCTGGGATACCATCAAGTCAGTCTGCCCAGGATCCTTGGAGTCAGGGAGTGGCTCCATGTAAGGTATTAGTTCCTCTCCATGGTCCATGTTTACCTACAGAACCTTCATGATTTCCTCTAAAGTACCCACCTTGATTGGGTTGAGGATGAAGAACTTCTTGAGGTTTTCATACTCCACTGTCATATAGAAGAGAATATTGTACATTCTGCTCAGTATTCATTCCTACAAGAAAGAAAAACTTCAAAAAAGAAAAGAGTTTAAAAATTAGAAAAATTGAAAATAAAAGTTAGAAAAATAAATGAAAAAAATGAGAAAATGGCAAAAATAAATAAAAATAAGAAAAATAAAAATAAAAGATTTAAGAAAAATAAGAAAACATGAAAAAGAAAATAAACGGTGAAAATGCAAAAAAATTAATTAGAAACTTTTAGATGAAGAAATAAAGAAAAAATAAGAAAGATAAAAAATAGAGGAAAACATTTTTCAAAAAAAATAAGCAAAATAGAAAAAAAACTGAAGAGAAAAATACTTAACTTGGTGAAAATCCCTCAGGACTAGAAGGACCAAAACTCTAGGCCCAGCCATGGATTGATATAGGTGCTTAGAATTCTATCAAAATGCCTCCTTATGAAGCCATGACAAGAAATGGACCCATCATAGCCAGGGATACTCCATGGCTTTCTAATTTTTTATCTCAAAAACCTTTACCATTATAAAATTTAAAAAAAAACCAACAGTTTTTGTTTATGTGGATTATAACCATAGAC
This sequence comes from Acinonyx jubatus, assembly GCF_027475565.1. NCBI lineage: Eukaryota > Metazoa > Chordata > Mammalia > Carnivora > Felidae > Acinonyx > Acinonyx jubatus. The sequence continues at coordinate 42,139,742 of NC_069383.1, forward strand.
ATTTGCCTTATTAGAAATTAACACCTGTAGGATGCTTCAGTGGCTTCTTTACTTCTGGTTTGAAAAGCTATAAAAATTTTTGGTTTTTAAAAAGCTCATAATGTCTATGCTTAAAATATTCAATTCTTTTTTTTCTTTAAACTCTGATGGATCTCGAAATGATGCCACAACTTAACTAATATCAAAATACTATACAGAAGTATTCCTTTGCATAAACAGTATAATTTTTGTCTGCTTTTGGTATTAGGGTAATGTTGGTCTCATAGAATCAGTTAAAGAAGCATTCTTTCCACTTATATCCTCTGGAAGGAATTGTAGAAAATTGATATCATTTCTTCCTTAAATGTTGGGTAGAATTCACCAGTGAATCCATCTGGGCTTGATGCTTTTGTTTTGGAGGGTGATTAATATTGATTCAATTCCTTTAATAGATGTAGGCCTATTCAGATTTTTTGTTGTGTAAGCTTTTTTTTAATTGAAGTTTTTAGAAAGAATTAATAGAAACATTTCCATGAAAGTAAACTAAATAAAAAAGATTGTGAAAAAAATTTCTCCATTTAGGTATCATTTGTCTGTTTGCATATGTGCCAATCTGTTTGCTGATAGGTCACTAAACTGATGATAGAAATAGGGGAGCTTATTTCTTCTGGTTAGATACATAGATACTGGAGGAGACAGTTTCCAATCAACTTTACATGCGAACCTGCATCTGCTTTGGTTTTACTAAATGGCTTAGCATCAGCCCCCACAATAGAGCTCAATACCAGTTAAAAACAGACACCTCCATTCACAACTTCCAGGGAATTCAGAAGTGTTATTTCTCCTTCCTTTACTGGACTTGGCCTTCTCCCAGGGAAGTGGCTTGAAAGGCAGGAATGAAACTTTGGCAGTACTGGGTTGTGTGTCTTTGCATCAAATTTCTCCGTGAAAGCCCATAGTCTACTGACTGATATATTGTTTAATTTCATGGCTGACAAGTGAAGGCCTTTGTCATTTCCCAGACATGGTAAATGCCTTTCCAACTGGCATTTTATTTCTTATGGAGCATTTGGCTGGAGGTTATTGTATCAAAGTCCCAACAGAACGAGGTGGCTTCATTTACAGTACCACAATGGAGAACATTTACCATTTACCATCAGAAGCACCGTGTTGCCCTCCCTCCCATCCCCATCTGGAATTATTGCTGTTACAGAAAATAATATTCATTAATCTTTAACGGTGATGTGAGTATCATCACCACGTTTGGGAATTCTAGTTCCCATTTGCTTTATTTGCTTCCTCTTAAAAGCAACATTTCCAGTGAGTTTCAGACTTCCACTTTTTCACAGAACAGTTAATTCTTTCTTGTTTATTAAATTTGAGGGTTTATAAAACATTCTTCTTGGTAGAGGCCATTATTTCCATTTCTGAATGCCTAATTATGAGTCTTCTCCGTAGCATAGAATACTCCAAAATCAGAACAGGGAATGAGGCAACTCTTCCTACCTTAGGATAAATCATGGAAATACCCTTGGACCCTAGTACTTCTGGAGGTAGGGTGAGGAGGCTCCTTCAGCTGGGCCATGAGCCAGCACGAGGGAGCACTGCTGACAGGAGCTAGGGGAAAACGCTGTCACACACGTAGGAACAACAGGTACACCTCACCTGCCCCTCCTTTCCTCCAGGCTCACTTACAGCTGGTCCTCAGGGTTGACCCCCTGCCAGGTTCAACCTCACGATGCACTTTTATGATTCTCACCTTTTCTTCTCTTTCACCATTACCAATGATGCTCATATTGGGACCATGTTTCTCCTCAATATTGGAAAAGTAAGTCCTGATAAGTTGGTCTCTGACCTCACCACCCCACTCGCAAAAATGACTTCCTTAAGAAATAACCTCGAAGACCTTAAAGAACATCCCCCAAAGTGTGACCTAGCGGTGGTGAGGAAGAGGAGTTTAAGAGACTCCAGACACAACATTATATATATTAAACCCCTCAATGGGGAATCTCTCCCTTTTCATTTCTCCAAACATCACTGTGGTTGTGTTGAGGAGAAACTCTCAGTTTGGGGCCACCACGACCAAAATATGTTCTCATATTTGTTAATCTCTGTCCATAAAGAAAATGCTGACCTCAGGCTCAGAATTTTGGCAGGCACCGGTATCTAGCTAGAATTTAATTATATTGCTTTCCATTTTGGGGGGTTTTGTTTTTCGGCTATCTCATATTTATAGCAAAAGATACAACTGTTCATATTGTCATATATTTTCGTGCCCAGATGGTACTCAGATATGATAATAGACCATGAAGGTGTTCAAGAAAGACTGCAGTGTGGAAACTGTTTTAAAGACAGTGGTTCTTGGGGCGCCTGGGTGGCTCAGTCAGTTGAGCGTCTGACTTTGGCTCAGGTCATGATCTCGCGGTCTGTGAGTTCGAGCCCGACACAGGGCTCTGTGCTGACAGCTCAGAGCCTGGAGTCTGCTTCAGATTCTGTGTCTCCCTCTCTCTCTGCCCCTCCCCCACTCATGCTCTGTCAAAAATAAATAAACATTAAAAAAAATTTTTTTTTAATAAAGGCAGTGGTTCTTAACCTCGGCAGCACCTAGGAATCCTGGGGGCAGTTGCCAAAATCCCAGTGCCCAGGCCCTTCCCCAGATCAATTTCATCAGAAACTCTGGGGGTGGGATCTAAGTAGGGATATTTGTTAAGCCTCCAGATGACTCTGGTACATAGCTTACAGTAGAAGCAGTGCTTCAAACTGATCTTAAGTCTGAGCATAAATGAGACCAAACATTTTCTCCACACTAGAACAGCAGGATCAGCATCTGGAACACGAATAACCAAGGTCAACCACAGTCCTAAAATCTCAGTCCAAAAAAATTATGGAATTTTGGAGCTAGAGGAGACCTGAGAGCACTGAGACTAGATCCTCATTTTATCTTTGAGGACCTAAAAGGCCAAGAAACTTGCTGGGAAGGGAATCTCTCTTGAGGAGCCCAGGCTAGGGCTCCTTTTCCACCATCATGCTGCCTCTCTGGTGGCTATAAGTGCCCCGTTTGTGAATTGATCTGGAAGAAACTACCATCTTTTTTGAGGAATAATTTAAAGGCCCAAATGTTGGAAATTCAGCTTCCAGAAAGTACATAGGAAAGACGTTATACAGAGCCCAAGAGGTCCCATGGACATTCTTCAAAGTACGTTCCACAGTTGGAAAGTGCCAGGGTAAAGAAGTTGAAATGGGTTTCATCATTGCAAGACTTCTCAGGGCCTTCAATTTACAAATGTGCATAGGGAATCTCCAGAAGGAAACAGTTCAACAGCACCTATTTGCCCTTTTATGTGGAATGTTTCCCAGAACTAGCTTTTCTTGGGGAAACGCTAGGTGGGCACAGTTGCCTAAAGCTCTGGCCTGCTCTCTATCCCTCTTACCTTGCTTTATTTGTCTTAGTAGCACTTTTCACTTAGATATTTATTGTCTCTTTCTCACCAAAATATAAGCCCCTGGAGGATACGGAATTTGACTTCTCTGCTGTATCCCAAGCATCTCCAAGAGGGCCTAGACCTTAATCAATATTTGTCAAAGGAATTAATGGGTGGTCTCTTAAAACATAAGTAACCATGACTGCTTATCTAGTGGGATTCCTCCCACTCATGGTTGTAAGTCTCTCACCACCATGTTAGGCTGAATTTGGACGTCTGTATGCTGCAGGGAGTCTCACAGACTAAGTAGCCCTGGTGACACCTGGGTTAATGGCCAGGCTCCGGCACTAATGAACTCGGTGACCATGCATAAGTCAGTTGACTTCTCTGGGTCCCATTTTCCTTATCAGTAAGATGAGTGGATTGGATCAGACAATCTCCAAACGTCCTTCTCAGTTATTGTATGACAAATGGCTAAATTAAAATATCTGATATAATTGAGGATTTTTCTATTTCTCCTTGGAGTTCTATCAGTTTTTGCTTTATCTTGGTTGAAGCTCTATTATCAGGCCCATAAATATTTAAGATTGTTATAATCTTCTGATGAATGAACCATTTTATCATTATGAACTAACCTCCTTTGTCCTAGTAATATTCTCTGCCCTGAAATCTACTTTGTCTGATACTAATATATCTTCCCCAGCTTTTTAAAAAATTAGTGTTACCGTAGTACATCCTTTTCCATCATTCTATTTTTAACCTAGTTGTGTCTTTCTAAAGTGGGTTTCTTGTAGGCAGCCTATCATTACCGCTTTCTTTTTTCCCACCCAATCTCTCAATCTCTGCCTTCAAATTGAAGCATTTAGACTGTTTAAATTTAATGTGGTTATTGATATGATTAGTTTTTTTTTTTTTTTAAATAAGCTCTATGCTCAGTGTGGGGCTGGAACCATGACCCATGAGTTACCCATGATCATGAGTTACATGCTCTACTGACTGAGCCACCCAGGTGCCCCTATATGGTTAGGTTTAAATTGACCATCTTGTTGTTTGTTTTCTGTTTGCTCTGTTTATTCCTTTTCCTCCTTTTCCTTTTTTCTGCCTACTTCTGAACTTATTGCTTTTTTTGTAATACCTTTTCTGAGATGTAATTCATATACTGTATACTTCACTCATTTAAAGTGTACAACTCAGGGGTGCCCAGTTAAGCATCTGACTCTTGATTTCAGCTCAGATCATGATCTTGCAGTTTGTGGGATTGAGCCCCGTGTCTGCTCTGATGTCAGCACGGAGCCTGCTTGGGATTCTATCTCTCCCTCTCTATCCCTCCCCACTTCTCTCTCTTTCTCAATAAACAAACAAACATTAAAAAAAAAGAAGTGCTCCTTCTTCTTCAAGTAAGAAAAAGTTGTGTACAATTCAATTACTTCTAGTGTATACACAAAATTGTGTAACAGTTATGGACCATTTTGATCACCCGAAAAGAAACCTCACACCTTTTAGTATCACCCCCAAATCCTCCCACTCCTATCCCTTCTCCAGCCCTAGATAATCTCTAAGCTACTTTCTGCCTCTATAGATTTGCCAATTCTGGACATTTCACATAAGTAGAGCTATAGAGTATGGGTCTTTGGTGACTGGCTTCTTTCACTTAGCATAGTGTTTTCAAGATCCGTCCATGTTGAGGCCTGTGTCAGTACTTAATGCCTTTTCATGGATGAGTTCCACTGTATGGACACACCACATTTCTTGATCCATTCTTCATTTGATGGACATTTGGGTTGTTTCTAGCTTTTGGTTATTATGAATAATGTCGCTGTCAACATTCATGTCTTTGTGCAGATGCATGTTTCATTTCTCCTGAGTATAAACCTAGGCACAGAATTGCTAGATCCTATGGTAACACCACGTTTAATGTTCCAAGTCCTGCCAGATGGTCCCAAAGTGGCTGCCCCATTTTACATTTCTGCTAGCAGTGCATCAGGGTTTTTAATCCTCCATGTTCTCTCCAGTGTGTATTAGTATTTGCCTTTTTGCCTATAACCATCCCGGTGGGTGTCAAGGATTTATCTCACTGTGGCTTTTTGCATTTCCCTGATGACTGATAATGTTGAGCATCTTTTCATGTGCTCCCTGGCCACTTGTACATCTTCTTTGGTGAGCTGATTGCTGTCTGTGATTTCATTTTACTTCCTCTGTGGCTTACTTGCTATAAATCTTTGTCTTGTTATTTTAGTGGTTATTTTAGGGTTTATGACTAAAATAAACCCTTATGACTACCTTCATGTGATATCACATCACTTCATGTACGTTCAAGAACCTTATAAAAGTACACTTTCATTCCCCCACTCCTGGCTTCTGGACTATTGTTGTCACATCTCTGGTTAAATTACAAGCTCTCCTCTCTGTAGTATACTGGTGCTCTGTTGCCTTGAGGGAATAAGATGTGTCAAGGGAAGCTAGAAGAGGGAATGTAAATGGCTAGTTTTTTTAGCATTTTTCACTGTTCCTGGAGGGCAGGCCTGGTCCAGTCGTGAGGATCGCCAGAGAGAACATCAAGAGGGGCCTGGACTCAAATGCAGGAAAGAGAAGAGGAGAGCTCAGCCTGGTAGAAATCCTGAGGAATCTGGGAGGCACCTTCCACACATTGCTGGTTCTCCTAATGGTCTTCCTGGCTACATTCCTCGGCATCCAACCCTTGGGCTCATGACTAATACATCTGTCAGTTGCAGTGACTGCATGTGAGTCGGGTGGGGCAACAGAGAGTCATGGGCTTGGTGACAGAGAGAGCTGGGCTCGAATACCAGCTCTACCCTCATAGATATATCCAGGGACAAGAAACTAAACTCTCGTGAGCCTTGGTTTCTTCACCTATAAAAATGGGGAAAGACGTTCTTACCTCATAAGGTTGTTAAAAGGATTAAATGAGGTGACGTAGGTAAAAGTGGTCAGTATGTGACATTACAAGCACTCCATTAACATTTCAATCCCTTCTGTATGCCTCATTATCTCTTAACCAGTTATAGTTTACATTTTTTATGTTTCTCAAGCATTCATAATTCATTGAGATTGAGAGTCTCTTTTCCTTTCCATAAACTTAAAATTCTAGCGCATTCAAATATTTTTATAGGACTGTTACAAACTTCCTATTGTTCAATGTGTACACCTGCCATGTATTGGGTTGGCTCAATGCCAGGGATGTGCTATGCGCCCTGCATGTCTCATTTCCATAGCTAACTATCAACCCCACAGGATGGGCAGAGTTTCTCAGCCCTGGCACAATTAACATTGGGGGCCAGATTATTCTTGGTTGTGTGGGCTGCCTTGCACATTGCAGGATACTCAGCAGCATCCCTGGCCTCTACCCTCTAGATATCAGTAGCACCACCTCTGTTGTGATCATCAAAAATATCTGCAGACATTACCATACATCTTCTGGGGGACAAAAATCTCCCCCAGTTGAGGGCCACTGGGAAGGAATTGACATCCTTCCCATTATCTACCTATGAGGAAGCCACAGTTCACAGTGGCCAAGAGCTTTGTTCAGAGTCACACAGCTACCAAGTAGTGGAGGCAGGATTCAAATGCTGCTCCAAAGCCCTGCATTATGGTGACTTGAGAATGTATTCTTATCTGTAAAGATAGCCTCAAATACCTTTGCCGTACCTGGCCCTCACTCTATCTTCTGTGAAGAGGCCTGAACTCTGGACTCTCTTCTCTGAAAACCAAGAATAGGCCCCAAAACAAGGGATTAGACAGCCATTGTTTACAGAAAGGGCCCAGAGGGCCAAATGCAACCTATTGCATGCAGCTGGCATCCAAACATGCTTTTCCTGGACATAAGGGGTGTTACAGTTTAAATCATGTCCCTTGAAGATATGCTGAAGTCCTAACCCCTGGTACCTTTGAATGTCATCTTATATTTGGAAACAAGGTCATTGCTGATGTCATCAAGTTCAGATGAAGTCATTAGGGTGGACTGCTAATCCCATAGATCTGATGTCCTTGTGCGAAGAGGAAAATCTGGGCAAAGAGGGAAGAGGGCCACGTGAAGATAGAGGCAGAGATCTAAGTTATGCTGCCACAAGCCAAGAAAGCTGGAAGAGACAAGGAAGAAGCCTCCCCCGGAGGCTTTGTAGGAACACAGCCCTGTGACACCTTGATTTTAGACTTTCCTCCAGGTCAGTGAGGCAACATATTTCTATTGTTTCATGCCAACCAATTTATGAGACATTTGACCCTTGCGCAACATGAGTTTGAACTGCATGGGTCCACTTAGAAGTGGATTTTTTTTTCCAACAAATACAGTACAGTACTGTATTTTCCTTTCCTTATGATTTTCTTAACATATTTTCCTCTAGCTTACCTTACTGTTAGAATATAGTATTATAATACAATAAAACCTTGGATTGCGAGTAACTTGTTCTGTTAGTGTTCCACAAGACAAGCAAACATTTAACTTGATTAACTTGATAAACGAGTGAGTCTTGCAATAGGAGTAGTACATGACGCCAAATGTCACATGATCACAACTGATTCAATACTTCATGAAATTCGCTTTGATATACAAGTGCTTTGGATTACAAGCATGCTTCCAGAATGAATTATGCTTGCAAATCAAGGTTTTACTGACACGTAGCACACAAAATATGTATTAATCAACTATTTATATAATCAGTAAGTCTTCTGATCAACAGTAGACTACTCGTGATTGAGTTTTGGGGGAATCAAAAGTTATAATGGGTTTTCAACTATATGGTTTTCAACTAACCCCTGCAATGCCCAAGTCAAGTGTACTTGGTTACAACACTCCCAAGAGATCACTCCCCAGGTCCTCTGGCAGCCCTGAGCACTCCATATTTTGATTTGACAGTTCTTCTTGCTCCCCACTCAGTTATGATACCTGGCCATTAATAAAAGTCATGAAAGATATTTAACTTCCCTACAATAAACCCACAAGTTAGTTTGTGCCTCCCAGGAATCACATGGCCAAGACAATGATCTGGCAGTGAAATGACAACATAGGGACCTTCCTAGATAGCAGCTGCCTGTCCAGATGCCTTCATATGCTGTGTCAGCCACCACGGCATTGTATGTCAGTGCCTTATCTTTCTTAGTAACAGGAGGGACCGTATGGTTCCAAGATAAGGAGGAGAAACTTCGTACAACCTGAGTGAATGGCCTTGGTTACCTGCAGGTCACAAAGAAACACACAGAGGGAAATGAACCTCAGACAACTATGAGTACAATATAGACAGGAAATGATCAAAGGTAACTAAGAGCATTTAAAATATGAAATCCAGAGCAATGTATCCTGGGCGAGTAAACAAGTAGCAGCAAACAAACTCATATGAAATCCGAGATTCTTTGAGGCTCAGTCAGCCCTTAGAGGTCATGTGCATCCCAAATAGGCCTTTCATCTTTCCCAGCCCAAACCCTGTGGGACATTCCACATTTAAAGGGCCACGTGGACGAGCAGAATTTGGAAAGCGTTCTGTACTTTCATCTCTCCCTGGAAAGTTCATAAAACCCATTAGCATATTAAAGACAGAGAAATTCTGCTGGAAAGACACCCATTCGACTCCTTTTGGGGGAGGCAGTGAGTAGAACACTCTTTGGACTACTGATGTACGCCCATTCATTTTATAGAATTTGAGGCTGAGGCCAAGAGAAATGAGGTGCTTTTTCAAAGGTCACACAGACAGAAAGTGACCTTGCATGGTCTTCAGATTCCAAATCTGGTGCTTTTTCTATGTTTTCATGTGCTCATTAATGAGTTTATTAATAAACATTTGAATGCTACCATGTGGTAAGGCAGGAATATAAAAATGAATAAGGTAGGTCTCGCCTTGCATGTAATTTACTATTTCTGGAGTGAGTGAGCAGCAGAAAAACAAATAAAGGAAAGATTGTGGGGACAGGGAGGGGAGGGACAGAATGGTTGACTTGAGGATGAATACAGAACCTGTCAGGCCGGAGGTTTCCCATCAGGTTACTGTTGTTCTCGTGAAGCCCCATCATCGAGACCTGCCTTCACTGCCACCCACAGCCTCTGCTGAGGAGAGGCCGGTGGCTAGAGCCCAGGGGGCTCCCGCTACCCTGGCCAAGCTGACTGGGGGAGAGGGACCACCCCACAAGCCTGTCAGACACTGACAATGTGCTTGCTTCCCCCAAATGGGATGACCAACTGGATCCTCTCAAAACTGGAACAGGGGGCTACGGAGAAGATGCAGTGATCAGGAAAGCTGAAAAGGAAAGAACATCCGAGAGACAGCGTGAGGGTCACGGGCAGAGCAGGGGAGTAAGGAGGCCAGCAGCAGGCAAGAGCCGAAGTTGTGAGGCAGCAGGGATAGAGCGCAGTGGAGAAGGGATGGACAGCAGGCAGTGGCCTGTACTGGTGGCTGGGGATGGGGTGGCCCCATCACAGCTCCGGGAGCTGCACTTCCAGGAGGCCTGCCCCCACCCTACCTGAACTAGCCAGAGAGGGGCTCTGGTCTTGGTTGGTAAAAGTGCCTAACTCCTATTTTTCAATCATGGTAAAATACATATAACAAACATTATAAATACATATAACATTTTAACCATTTAAAGGCATAGTTCAGTGACATTAAGTGCATTCACACTGTTGTGCAGCCATTACCACCATCCATCTCCAGTACTCTTTCGTCTTACAAAATTGAACCCCTGTGCCCAGTAAACACTAACCCCCCATTTTCCCCTTTCCCCAACCCCTGTCAACCACCACTCTATTTTCTGTCTCTATCAATGTGACTGCTCTCAGAATCTCATGCAAGAGGAATCATACAGTATTTGACCTTTTGTGACTGGCTTATTTCATTAGCATAATGTCCTCAACGTTCATCAATGTTGTACCATGTGTCAGAACTTCCTTTTCAGGGCTGAATAATAGTCCATTGTATGCATATGTCACATTTTGCATATCTGTTCATCTGTTGAGTGGAAATTTGGGCTTTTTGGCTACTTGAGTAATTGTGCTATGAACATAAGTATACAAATATCTCTGAGACCCTGTTTTCAATTCTTTTGGGTGTTAAGATACCTGGCAGAGGTACACGAAGAAATTTGGCTACCTAGGGCACAGGTGGTACATAGTCAACTGAGGTCCAAGAAGGGGAGGTGAGGGGCGCCTGGGTGGCTCAGTCGGTTAAGCGTCCAACTTTGGCTCGGGTCCTGATCTCACAGTTTGTGAGTTTGAGTCCTGCATCAGGCTCTGTGCTGACAGCTCAGGGCCTGGAGCCTGCTTTGGCTTCTGTGTCTCCCTCTCTCTCTGCCCCTCCCCCACTCACACTCTGTCTCTGTCTCTCAAAAATAAATGTTAAAAAAAAATTAAAAATAAATAAAAATTAAAAAAAAAAGAAGGGGAGGTGACGAAGAGCCCTTCTTTGGGGCTTTATCATAGCACATAGCTTTGGGTTTGCTATCCTCCCAGCCCATACCACAGGGAGCCTCTCTCCAGGCAGAGACAGAAGATCAGCACAGTCTCAGCGAACTGAGGCACAGTTTTCAGTCACTTTCCTTTTTCTCTCCCTTCTCCATGCTTTTCAAACAGGCTTTCCAGAACGTCAGCTCCATGAAGGCAGTGATCACCCCATTCTGTTTACTCACCCATTCTAACACCTCCTGAGTGCCTGACACGAAAGGCACACTTTAATCAAATAACATTTGAGAAGTCATTAACACTTCAAAGTGAGTTAAATTGCTGTGTTCCTTTTTTCTGTCCTCCCCCATAAACTTCCACCTCCCCGAGTTTTGCTTTGTTTTTATCAAGCAAAGTCTAGAGTTTGCATTAGGGTTCACTGTTGTTATTGTATGGGTTTGGACAAAGGCATGCATCCACCATTATAGTGTCTTACCCAGTGGTGCCCACCACAATCACCTGAGGAGGGTTCTGAAAAATTTTTCAGGTTTGAGTTCCAACTTGGAGATTCCTGTCCGAAGTGAGACCCAGGAATCTGTACCTTTAAAAAGCCTCAATGATTGTGATGGGCAACTCCATCTGGAACCATGACGTGAAAGATAGAATTTCAGACACTGTGAGAAATGGGAGGCTGGTCCCATCATGACACCTGGAGGGGGCTGCCTGCTTGGCCTTCCCACCTGTCCTGTCCCATGGCTCCATCTGAAGGCCAGATGAGACCAGACCTTTATAATTCTCTGCTAATTGGACATCTCCACCTGGCACCTCAAATGTCACTTCTCCCAAGCTAAACCCATAATGATCTTAATCCCACCTGGAAACCAACTCTACTTCTGACCTTTTGACTTTGGAAGATGGCAAATCCAGCCTCCCACCCTTTCAGGACAAGACTCTTGAAGTCAACCTTAACTTCTCTTAGGATACATCTCATGTATCAGCAATGCCTGGTGGCTTGACCTTTAAAATAAATCCAGGGTCTGACCACTTTCACCCCCTCTACTTCCACTGCTGTAGCAGGTCTCCTGGCTTCTGCCCTTGTCCCCTTCCTGTCTTTTCTCAACTGTAAGCCAGAGTTGGCCTATAAGAATGAAGTCAGATCATGTCTTCCTCAGCTCATAACCCTCCACTGGCTCCCATCTCACTCAGAGGAAAAGCTGAAGTCCTTACAATGGCTTATAAGGTCCCTCACAATCCTTGTGGCCCCCATTTCACACACAGCTCTCTCATATCACCTCCTTTTTGCCTCCCTGGCCCTTCTAGGCACATGGGCCCTTTGCAGTTCCTGGAATAGGCAGGCATACTCTACCCCAGGGCCTTTGCATTTCTGCTCACTTCTCCTGGAATGCTTTCCCTCCAGAGAGCCACCAGCCTGGCTTCCCCACACCCTGCAGATTTTCACAGGACACCCTGTCTGAAATTTCAAATTTCCTGCTCCCTTGCCAGCACTGCTATCTTTATTTTTCTCCTGAGGAGTTAGCTCTGGTTATACTACCTGCTGACTTGCTTCTTTTTGTTTCTGTCTGGCTCCTCCCACCAGATGCTAGAGCCACAAGGCAGCGTTATTGGCCTTCTCTGTCCCTGCAGTGACTAGGAGCCTAAAACGGCCTGGTACACAGTGACTCTCATCCTCCGATGGCCCTCCTTTCCTCTCAGCCACTGGCTCACGTCCTTCCATGTACTGAGGTATCCCATTTTTTACCCTCTCGTATCTACTCTACTTAGTCTCCACTCCTGGGGGGGGGGGGGCTCTCTTCCCTTCTGGAGAGCCTTTACAGCTGTCAAAATCTTTCTAAGGGGTAGATCTGCATCAATCCTTCAGTGACACCCTTTAACTTTCAGGACACTGTTCAAACTCCCTGCTTCAAACACAAGGTGCCTGCCAACAGGCCCAGGCTGCTTCTGCAGTCAAATCTCTAACGCCTGCCCACCTCATGCATCTTCAACTCTGCAGGCTTTTCTCTCTCCTGCCTTTGCACGACATCCCTTCTGCCTGGCACGCCATCCTCACACCCTGAGTCCTGCCCTACCTACGCTATACCCATCAAGCCCTGAGTTAGCCTTCACATTCCAGCTAATGAAACCACCTACAGAAAGCCTTTTAAGAACCCCAGTCATTCTAAGAGCCCCTTCTGCCACCCCCTTAGCTCCCTGGGTGTACTGAGCAGCACCGCCCTGTACCCTGGCCGGTTAACTGTCTCCACTATTAGTCCAAGTTCTCCACCTGCCTAGTCCTCATACTGGCCTGACACTGAACAGGAGCTCTGTATACGTTTCCTGGTTACAGAAGTCTCCAGAAATGTGAAAAAGTGGTTCAAATCCGTAATAGTGGTTCAAATGTCTACGACACTTTTGCCATCTATTTGAACTCATTAGTCAATAGTTTCAAGAATGTTCTAGAATACATCATTGCAGGTGTGCCTAAACACTAGGACAGAGGAGATAACTGGCCTCTCAGGGATACCTGTACAGCTCAGACTGGACTGGCTAAACAGTCTCCCCATAGTTTACCATTCCTCTGTGTGTGTGTGTGTGTGTGTGTGTGTGTATACACTTGCATATAAATATGTTATATACACATGTAATCTAGGTAACTGAAGATCCTGAAAATATTCTCTGGTGCATGGCTCTCAGGCTACCCTGTAAAGCCTCCCACATCTGGATGAACCTCCTGCACTCAGGCAGGTCAAGGATAGACCATCGGAAATAATACTCACTTTCAGGGAGGGGGGATGGGCTAAATGGGTAAGGGGCATTAAGGAATCTACTCTTTCTTTTAATTTCTTTAATCTTTATTTATTTTTGAGAGAGACAGAGTGAGAGCAGGGGAGGAACAGAGAGAGAAGGAGACACAGAATCCGAAGCAGGCTCCAGGCTCCCAGCTGTCAGCACAGAGCCCGATGCGGGGCTCGAACCCAGGAACTGTGAGATCATGACCTGATCCGAAGATGGACGTTTAACCGATTGAGCCACCCAGGTGCCCCAAGGAATCTACTCTTGAAATCACTGTTGTACTATATGCTAACTAACTTGGATATAAATTAAAAAATAAATAAATTTTAAAAAAAATTAATACTCACTTGTTCCCTAAGTCTCTAGAGCTTGAGTCTTTACTAAGATGTTTGTTTCTAATTATAGGACCTTGTTATAAAATGCTTTCATGTTAATTTTAATCCACTTTATTCTGTAATCATAGAAGACCCCTGATGAATATTTTTCTGAAAATATTCTGATATGTTGAAGACAGTAATTACATCTATCGCATTAGCTAATTTTAAACTTTGCAAATCATCTGTATGATTTAAGCTAATGATTTAATTTAACGTCTATGAGCATGTAGTTCGTTCATTCATTTAGAGGCTCTGCTGGTCATTCAACAAATGCTCACTGGGTGTATGCTAGCGGAAGTCCAAGCTGACAAATAAATGAAATATTTAGATAATGATAAGTGCTGTAAGAAAAATAAAATGTGCCGATGTGACCAAGTGCTGGAATGAGGGCATTACTGCAAATCACATGTATGGGAGCACGTCTCTGCAGAGGTGACATTTGAAATGAAACCTGACGAGAGGAGACAGGCCCACAGCAGGGATTGAAGGGGAGGAGGGGAGGGCAAAGCACTGGGGACACTGGATGGGACGTGGTCCTTGCCAACCTGGTGGAAGCCTAATCGTCCACTCTGTCCCCCTCCTCTTGCAGCCTTGCCAGGTGCCCCTCCACTCCCCAGCCCTCTGCACTGTGGTCATTTGTTTGAGCAGTTGGACATGGGCCGGGTCCAGATGTGGCTCACGCTTTCACCCTTGTATCTATTCACAGTGTTCGACAAATAGGTGGAGTTCAATAAATGCTTGTGGCATTGTCGAATAACAATGACTTGACCACAAAGCAGATTGTGGCCCATCATATGATAGAGTAGAGGCTTACAGTGCTTGTCGGAGAAAAGAATTCCCAGAACCAGACGAAATGTCTTTTAATTTTTGGATTATCTATCAGTGATTCTCAGTGGGGAAAAAAACGTACACAGTAACTCTCAGGAAGGATTTAGATCATGGGGGAGATCATGGGAGTGATAGGAAACATGGCTGAAAATGGAATTTCAGGACTTTGATGTTAATTTAATCCGTCTTAGTTCCAGAAGCCATTACTACCCACAGCTCTGCGTGCTGGGCAAAGTGAGGCTCCAGAACCTTCCACCCTCGTAAGTGTGGCCAAAGCCCATAATGCTCATGCGGCAGGTGAGATGGAAGTGCCAGGTGTATGACTCAGCCCACAGGGGAACCCCGTGTGTCTGCAGGTACAATCAATGTCCAAGGAGCAGGCACACCCCCAAAGGAGTCTGTGAACACTGCCCAGTTGTGCACTTTGCCTCTGATGACCCAAGTACCTAAAGAAAATACTGCAGATACAATACAATAACTTCTGATCTAGAATCCCGCAAATTGGCTCATCTAGGCAGTTACTTTTACGTCAACAGCAGTACCCTTGCGGTATTTCTAGAAGGTTGAGCTCCAGAGGTGTGACTCAGACACACTATCCAAAACCTTTGGTTAACAGTAATAATAGGTAGCACTTATCAAGTGCTGCCTATGTGGCAGATAGTGAGCCGAGTGCCTTATCTTGGTTAATACTCCCAGCACACTTACGAGGTCAGTATTATTATTAACCTCACTTTATAGAACAGGCAAATGGAAGTGAGAAGTGAAAAAAAAAACTGGCCAAGGTCTCTCAGTGAGCGGGGGCATTTGTCCTCTGGCCAAGAAGCTGATATCTCTATGGCAAGCGTCCATCCTGTTATCAGGATCTGTACTATTCCGATCCTATTTGCAAAAGTGAAGCAACAACGCCTGCGCCTGTACAGCAATCGTATTAACCCGTAGTGCTCACTGCTGAGATTGAGGCACTGGTTTGAATCCTACTGTCGGAGGTTCCAGCTCTTGTGCTCAAGAAATAAAATCAACCAAGTATACACTGGGCACCTGCTGTGATAACAGCAACAGCTAACACTTACCGAGCACCTGCTAGGTGGCAGAAATGGGATTCAAATCCAGGCAGTCCTATACTTTTAAATAAATTACCAAGTACATACTTAAGAAAAAATTTTAGTTTTGATTTTAAATATTGGTAGCTATAACCCAGGAAATCTCTTTAGAGTCTTCAATACCTTCCAATGGTATTAAAGAGCCCTGGGACCAGAAGGCTTGAGAAGAGCTGCAGTAGGCAGTCTCATCTTCCCGATGTGCTGGGGTCCTGTCCCCATCCGCAGCCCAGTGGCCTTCCTGCCACAGATGGCATGAAGACAAGAGGTACACTGGTACCTCTGCCAGACCTTCCCTCACCCCCATGCTAGGTCAGGCATCCTCAGGAGCAGTGCCTTCTGGGGCATCCCGGCTCCACGAGGCTCGCGAGAGGCTCGGCGGAGGGCCGAGGATATCCTTTTCCATCAGGGGTGAGCTCTACGCTCTGTTCTCATCAAAACCTTCCCTCACGGTGTCTGTGCCTCTGAACATCATGGCAAAGCCTCATATTTATGAATCTTCCTCCAATGGTGAGGCCAAGATCTCTTTTCAAGAGCTCTCTGTGGAAGGCAGTAAGTGAAACTTAGCAAGTTCACAGGCACTGGAGATTTTCAAACAGAGGCAGGACAAGGCCTTGTGAGGGGGGTGGTTCTGGAGGGGGTTTGGTGATAAGGAGGATGCCCACATTCTCTGAGATCCCTCCCATATGAAAGCTCTGACTGCTCACAAAAGCAAGAGTCATTACTGTTGGTAAAACCAGCCAGCTGCTTTTAGACGCAGTGAATCTAGGAAGTGGTCTTCGTGAAGGGGGTCGCAGTAAGCCTGAATCCTGAAGCTTCTGCAGGCTGCAGCCTTGTCTGTGGGGACTCTGCAGAAACCTATGGCCCACAGCACTGGAAGTTAAGCCTCAGCTTTTATTAATCAGGCAGGTGAAGGGTGCATGAAACTCTGAGACAGGAGTACATGGATAAGGCCGGGTTCTCTGCATGGCTGTGCCCTACTCTCGCCATGCCGGGCTTCCCTCTCTTTGCCCTAACCCCACATTATCATTAACAAGGCCCTGTGCTAACGTCATATTGGGAACAAACACCCTATATTTTTTACCTATATTAGGTCGTCAAGAAGGTTGTGAGGAGCAAGTGGGGGCTCAGTTGTGCCGAGCGACTAACTCAGTGGCAGAGCAAGTTTCTAGCAGAGCCTAAATTTGAACCATGCTCTCCTGGCTCATGAAACTCTTTCCAACACATCACAGCCAACTCTGACACCTGCGGAGGCAGGGAAGGCACAGGCCCCATGGACTACTGAGCAGCTCCCACTGAGGAAATGGGTACTCTCTTGCCCTTGACCCAGACAGGAAATCTCCTAGATAGATGCCCCAGGTCTCAGACTCTGGGAACCCCGTTGTGAGCCAGCAACCCCTGACCCCAGACACTGTGACATCATTGGAAAACCAGTGCCTGGACCAGAGGAACCAACAAGGGACATCCAGAGACCAGCAGGCAGGCAAAGAAAAGGCAGAGAAGAAAGAAGCTCATTTACTGAACTCTCTGTGTTGACAGGCACTGTACTAGAGAGTGTAATTTTCAAGTTAACTTTGTATTCATGTAAAACATACATTTGGGGCGCCTGGGTGGCTCAGTCGGTTGAGCATCCGACTCCGGCTCAGGTCATGGTCTCATGGTCCGTGAGTTCGAGCCCCGTGTCGGGCTCTGTGCTGACAGCTCGGAGCCTGGAGCCTGCTTCGGATTCCATGTCTCCCTCTCTATCTCTCTCTGCCCCTCCCCTGCTCATGCTCTGTCTCTTTCTGTCTCAAAAATAAATAAAAACATTAAAAAAAATTTTAAATGTACATGCAGAAAAGCATGCAGATCATATGCATAGCTTGATGAATTTTCACTGAGACGATAGACCCCTGTCACCAGCACTGAGATCAAGAAACAATAAATTACAGGAGTGCCTGGGTGGCTCAGTCAGTTAAGCTTCTGACTTCGGCTCAGGTCATGATCTCACAGCTTGTGGGTTCGAGCCCTGCATCGGGTCCTATGCCGACGGTTCAGAGCCTGGACCCTGCTTTGGGTTCTGTGTCTCCCTCTCTCTCTGCCCCTCCCCCGCTCACACTGTCTGTCTCTCAAACATAAATAAACATTAAAAATAAATTTTAAAAAAAAGAAGCAGTATATTACCAGCACCCCCAGAAGTCTCCCTTGTGCCCCTTTCTAGGCACTCTCCCCAAAGGTGACCACTGCTCTGACCTCCATTAGCATGGATTGGCTTGGAGGGTTTTGAAGTTTATGTAAATGAACACACCAATGTATAACTGTTGGTATCGGGCTTCTCTCTCCCTCAACACTGGTGGTAACATCCACCCTAACTGTAGGTAGTTTGTTCATCCTTATTGCTGTCTAGTACTTCCCTGGATGACTATCCCATAATTTATTTACCATTATCTGCCAGGGGACACTTGGGTGGCTTCCAGGGTGCGGCTATTGTGTCAGTGCTGTGAACATGTGGACCTTCTTGGAACGTCTTTTAGCAGCTATATGCACTCATTTCTCTTGGGTATGTGACTAGAGGTGGGACTGCTGGGTCCTGTGACGTGCATGTTTCACTTTGTGAGAAACTGCACATCATTTCCCCACACGTACGTACCGATTCCTACTCCTCCCTGCAGCGTATGGGTTTTCTGCTTTCTTCTTATCCTTGCCAATACTTGGCCCATTTGCACCAGGCACTTAGGATGTATCGTTTGGAGGCAGTCTGGGTGGTGGTTCAGGGTGTGGACTCTGGAGCCACAGGCCTGGGTTCTTATCCTGGCTCTACACTTTTACTAGCTGTGTGACCTAGGCCCACTTCCCTAACCACTCTGTGCCTCAGCTTCTCATTTGTTTAATGGGAATAATAGCAAGAGTCCCATCCTCTTGGGGTTGTTGTACATTTATCACGGTGCTTATTGCACCTAACGTTGGTTCCCATGGTTACGCCAAGTAGACACCAAGAGGCTTTCACAGTGGTCTTTAGGGGGTCCCTGGAAAGCCCCTACCACTCAGCCTCCATCGTTGCCCATAGCCAGGGTCCCCATGTGGCATTGTGTCTGTGCTCCATGCCCAGGAGGAAGATTCCCACACCCGAGGAGTGAAAAAGAACAGGGAGTAGGGGGTGGCGCAGGGGAGTGGGAGGTAAGAAGGGTAGGGGGTGCAAAGTGGATAGGTCTCCCTCATCAAAGTGCTTCCCAAAGAAGAAAGGGCCAAAGGAGATTCCATGGCTTGTACTGACAGTTACCTTTTGGCTTCTCTGCTTATAATTTTTCCAGCTCCTTCCCCATACACAGTTAATCGCTCTGGAAGAGCTAGTGGTTATTTAGAGAACAGGATGAGGGAGAAATGTCTAAAATATTCAGAACAATGTGGAGAAATTGAATTGCAACGATAACTGGTCTGATGGGCTACACTGTTTAGTAAATGAAAGTCTAATCAATATTTCTTTTTATCTTTAAGAAATGTTTGTTTCCCACCCCCCCCACCTTCAGTTTTGTCTTATAAGTTTTGCCAGAAGAGAAGTTCTCCCATTTTTATACCATACTGCTGTGAATCATGCTACATTAAAAATGAACGTTTGTACTCATGGCAACTGACAGTGCTGGGAAACAGAAACACAATCCTCTATTAAAACTGCATGAGACTAATGGCATCCCTCAAGAAAGCTTTTTAAAGAAAACTTGTCCTGCCATTTGTTGGGGCCAAAATATACACAAAAGTTTCCCTTCTTGGAGTCACGACCAACTGAAATAGAAGTGGTTTCCGTGGGGAAGACACGGTGACAGGGGAATCACCAAGCTCCCAGAAGGGAGGACTGAATGAATCCTTTAGACCCTTGGGACTACCATTTCCACATCTGTGACAAGGGAGAATTAGACCGGGTCTCAAACGATCATGTCCAGCTGCACCATTTGGAGAATCTAAGAGTAACTTGGCCATTGGAGAATACCTGCCTAACTTTCTCTCCTGATTTCCTTTCAACGTTCTCCTTCTTGGTCATTCCCCCTCCAGCATCAGAACCCCCAGCACTGCACCAGCTTCACCTCTTTGCTATCTCACGATGGAGGGGTTGACTCCTAAAATGCTGAGTGACTCTGGCAGATTCCGGCAGCACGGTGACAGAAACCTCCACCCCACCCCAGCCCCAAATCCATCTCTGAAAAGCTGATAGCCTTCACTCTCTAGATTGCTTCTTTTCAATCCTAAAACTAAAATTTCCAGGAAGGAAAGAATTCTTTTCAAAAATTTAATACTAAAATAAAATCTAGTCCAGAGACCAATCTGAACATCTCATTTACAGGAGAGACACCCGACACTCAGGTGCATAACATGGTTTCCCCGAGGTCACACAGCTGTTAAAGACAGCACAGGGACTAAACCCCAGGTTTTCCTGTTCACACGGTGGTGTTTTGTTAACCAGAAAAGGGAAGGGAACAAACATTTCTGAGGAACCTTTATGTACCATGAATCTTGAATGAGTTAGGAAGATTAATATCACTGACCCCATTTTACAGACCAGAAAACTGAGGCTCGGAATAACTTCCTCAAATTATTCTCGGTGGCAGGAGAATGTAAAACTTTGCTACTTCGAAAACATTGCTTTACTCTTTCTATGGTATCACGTTTAATTCAAAGGAAGAATTTTTCCCCTGGAACTTTTCTTAGGAGGAAAACTTGAACTTTTTTTAAATAGATCTCAAACTAGCAGGTAAGATCTCAAGGGGGCTCGAGTGTAAGGTGAACCACTTAGTGTTGGACAAGACAAATAACTTGTTTTGGGGGCAGGAGGGTGGATCCAGAGAGCTGACGGAAAGCCACACATGGGCTACAGCATGACCCCTCCTGAGACCCTGCAAACTTCAACCCTTCTTCAACTCATGACATACTTGAGTGTGTGGAGATTTCCTGGAAAATGGTGAAGGATGGACAGAACTGAGGTAGGTCATGTGGGAAGGGGGCTAAGAAGAAAATCCCAGAGAAATCACAAGGAGGGCCCATTTCCCCCAAAGCCAGGGCATTAATTGGTTTCAGGTCAAATTTTCCAGGGAGTGGGGGTAGGTAGCAGGCAACTACCTGACATCTTCTGACTCCCCTGGTCAGGAAGGAAAACTGTCAGCGAAGCCAAATTCCACTTTAGATCTTGATTCTTGGTCAGGTTTTCTTGGGGATCAAGGAAGATGGGAATTTGTCTCTTGCTTACTGGTTACAGCCTTATTGAAGAGGATCTCACAGCCCCCTCCCCATGAACACACACACACACACACACACACACACACACACACACACACACACACACATAGTGCATCAAGCACACCTGAGGGGAATGTCTACTGAATTTCCTTGTGAATGGCAGGATTTTTACAGGACGGCACATGTGTGTTAGCCTTAGATTTTGTTTAAAGCACCTACTCACAGCTGTGCTTCAGGGAATATTTATCGCATGCAACCATGTGACATGCAGAAAATGAATATGTCCAGTGGCTGCTGAGGCAGGGAGTGTAGTCTGGAGGGACGGGAGACCAGTGACAAATTGCACTGTAATGACTACAGAGAAGGTTATGCTGGGCAGAGCAAAAGCACAGGGTGTTGGGGGGTTAATTGTGCTTGAGGGCATCAGGAAAGATCCTGTAGGGGCCGCGATGGAAGCCAAGGATAAGGAGTCATTTATCAGGAACAGCAGCAGAAGGCCAGGATTTACCCAGGTGGAACAATTGAGACTTTGGTTTAAATATGGACATAATTTTGAGGCCAGAATCAACTAGAAAAACAGAAGGACCATCTGCTGGGGCCAGAGAAAGATAGAACTCGTTCTGGCAGGAGGCTGGCAGGAGGGCTTCTGCCTCCCACATCAACATCATTGTTATTAGTGTTGCCTTAACTTACCCTTACCATTAATGGTCCACAGCCACCCACTCCCTAGGCAGCTTCCCAGAAACCCCAGATCTCTGATCTAATTTTATCCGGGAGAAATTTGGATTTCGAAGGAAATGCACAGAAGCCTTGCTTTGGAGGAGGCTGGTGGAAGTCAGGAACTCCAGGCCTCTGGCGAGCACACAAGGTAAAAGGAGGACGATTCATGTGGGCAAACCCACAAAAGGCCCCCATGTGTATGAATGACAGTATTTTATGCCACCATCCAGCAGCTGTATTTGCCCATCTCTGAGGAGGGTGACACAAGTCTCTGGAATGTGTCTCTTATTTCTGTCCTGCCTGGGTTTATAGCTATACAATGAGGTCTCTGCCTTCAGAGCAGAAAGGACTAATTAGTCTGGTTTATCTGGGCAGGAACACTGCCTGTGTTTTCCTTGGGCTGGCAGTGGTTAGGCCATAAAAGGTTGTGTCCCAGGAAGCCACGCCGGGTGTCTGCAGTAATGTTCCCCAGTGTGTGTGTGTGTGTGTGTGTGTGTGTGTGTGTGTGTGTGTGTCTGTGCAGAGAGGTGTGTTCGCAGCTGTACCAAGGGTGCGCAGGGGAAGGTTTGGCCATGACGCTGTGACTCAGGCCCAAGGGTGGGTGGAAGAGGAGATGGGCCACATCAGTATGAAAATCAGCCCTCCCTCCTGGGCCAGCAAGATGCCAGCCTTCACCACTCCCTTCTGAGGCCAGGCTGTCCCTTCCCATCAGTGAAGCGTGTCCTTCAATGATGCCTAGAGATTTCTCCTCAGTGATCTACTGACACAACACAACTTGTGATCTATGGCACAAATTGACCTACAGGTTCAATCCCAATCCAGTTGAATTGACTTACAGTTGAATCCCAATCCAGATCCCAGCAGAATTAAAATCTGCTCTGTGTAAGGCACAGATGACATTAAGACAAGGCACAGACTGGGAGAAACTATTTACAAAAGACGTATCTGAGAAAAGACTGTGACCCAAAATATACAAAGACCTCCTAAAATCAGACAACACAAAAGCAAATGACCCAATTAAAAAATGGGCAAAAGACATGGCCACCAAAGAAGATATATTATACACATGGCAAATAAGCACACAAAAAGATGCTGAACATAATACTGTAATTAAAATGACCATGAGATACGACTACACATCTCTTAAAATGGCTAAAATCCAAACCACCAAATGCTGGTGAGGACGTGGAACATCATCAAATACCAGTGGGAATGCAAAATGGCACAGCCACTTTAGAGGACAGGTGGCAATTTCCTACAAAACTGTCTGGGTAGAAGCACTTTTACCGTATGATCAAGCAATCATGCTCCTTGGTACTTACTCAAAGAAGTTGACAACTCATGTCCACCCAAAAATCTGCACATGGGTGATTATGGCAACTTTATTCATGATTGTCAAAACTCGAAAGCAACCAAGATGTCCTTCAAGAGGTGAATGGTTGAATGAACATAGGTACATTTGGACAATGGAATATTATTTAGCACTAAAAAGAAATGAGCTCTCAAGCCATGAAAAGGCATGCATGACCCTTAAATATGTATTACTATGCGAAAGACACCTATCTGTGAAGGCTACATGTTGCATGACTCCAACTATGAGACACTCCAGAAAAAGCAAAACTGTGGTCCGTGAAAAGATCAGTGGTTGCCAAGGATGGGAGGATGGGGAAATGAATAGTCAGAGCACAGAGGACTTTTAGGGCAACGAAACTACTCTGTACGATACTGTAATGATGAGTATGTGTCATTATACGTTTGTCAAAATCCCATAGAATATACAAGGGTGAACCCTGATGTAAACTATAGACTTCGGGTGATTATGATGTGCCGATGTTGGTTCGCCAATTGTAACACACCTACCATTTTGTTGTGGGATGATACTAGTCAGACAGCCTATGTGTGTGTTGGGCCAGGGGGTACACAGACATCTCTGTACCTTCCACTCAATTTTGCTGTGGACCTATAACTGCTCTTAAAAAATGTCTATCAAATACTCAAAGAAACAAAGTAGAAATCCCTAGTCTCTCAAACCACAGAGGCAACTACTATATAGACCCTAAAGACAAGAATCTGCTCAAAAGAAACTGGGCAAAACTATAAGTAAGAAATAAAAATATGATGAAAACTGTCTTCCCCTCAGCTTTGTAGATGTTAAGAGTACAACTTATTATGTCTTATGTAATGGAACAGTTGTGTACTGTTTGGAATTTAAAGAAAAGGGAATTAAATAGTTTAGATGTAGGCGCGCCTGGGTGGCTCAGTCAATTAAGCATCCTACTCCTTATTTCGGCTCAGGTCATGATCTCACAGTTCATGGGTTCGAGTCCCACGTCAAGCTCCATGTTGACAGTGTGTAGATTGCTTGGAATACTCTCTCTCTCTGTCTCTCTCTCTCTCTCCCTCCATCCCTCCCCCCACTTCCCTCCCCCACTTGTGTTTGCACACTCTCTCTCTCAAAATAAATAAACTTAAAATGATAGTTTAGGGGCGCCTGGGTGGCTCAGTTGGTTAAGCAACCAACTTCGGCTCAGGTCATGATCTCACAGTTCGTGGGTTCCAGCCCTGCATCAGGCTCTATGCTGACAGCTCAAAATCTGGAGCCTGCTTGGGATTCTGTGTCTCCCTCTCTCTCTGCCCCTCCCCTGCTCACACTTTGTCTCTCTAAAATAAATAAACACAAAAAATATATATAGTTTAGATGTAAACACTACAAGTTCTTCAAAAGCCAAAAGGTATTATAGCTCTTCAAGCCAGACATAAAAAGGCCACTGAGACATCCCACAGGTTTTCATTTCTAGTAAGGTAAATATGGATTGCCACGATCCACAAGAACAAAAAGCTCTTTGGGGTCCTCCCACTTTGTCTTAAGATTAGAGGTCTCTGGATTCTAAAAGGTGAGAAAACCACTGTGGAGTATTCCTAACTGCGAAACGTCTATTTCTTGCTTTGACTCATAAGGAGTCATTGTTGCTTAATTCCAAACATCTATTAAAGTCCCTGGCTGGGCCTGGCTGGGCCTTTAGCTCAGGAAGCTCACTTTGCTCACCTGAGGGACTTTCAACAAAGTTAACTTTTTTTCCTTCTTCAATTTTTGTCTATAAAAGAAAACTATTTCTCTGTTCAAAACACCTTTGACACCAAATGTGTGAGTTTTCTACAGCAAACAATTCTCCAGTTTTCTGTGGACACCAACTTGATGTCCTATAATTTAATTCAGTTCTGACTCAACCCAGAATTAGCACAGACCCCACAGATTAAGGGCTCAGTCCCATAAGACGGACTCCTGTCAGAGGCCAATTGCAAGTAGTAAATCTCCAGGTTACCTTCACTTATGTCTGACTTGGCTGTAAATTGGTAGTTCCCACAACCCCCTCCTCAAGGCTGATAATTTGCTATAATGGCTCACAGAACTCTGGGAAACAGTTTATTTGGTATTACTGGTTAATTAGAAAGAATACAAACTGACCAGACAGATGAAGAGCTACATATGGCACATATGGCAACATCGAAGAGTCCCAAGGTCAGGAGCTTCTGTTCCTGGTGGAGTTTTGGGGTGTGCCACCCTCCTGGCACCTGGGTGCAATCATCAACTCAGAAACTCTAACCCTTTGACTTAGGGTTCTTTATGGAGGTTCCATTATAGGCATGCTTGATTAAATCATTAGTCATTAGTGCTTAATCCCCAGCCCCTTTTCTGTCCTTGGAAGTTGGGGCGGTGGGGGTGGAGGGAGGTGTAGCAAGCTGGAGAGTGACTGAAAGAAGTTCCAACCCATCAAATGGTTGGTTCCTCTGGCAACCTGCCCCCATTCTAAAGCTGGGAGAGGCTCTTAGATACCAGTCATCTAATTAACATAAACTCCTGTCTGGTTTTGAAGGGGCTTATTATGAATAACAAAAGGTGTTCCTTTCACCCCTACTACTCAGGGAAATAGCCAGCCTCTTAGAATCTCTGTGCCAGGAACTGGGGAGGAAGACAGAATATGTATTTCTTCTTATATCACAAAATCACAGTGTGTGTTGCTTGCCATTTTTTCTTCATCCTCCTCTACTTTCCCCCCATTTTCTCATTTTTGTCTTATTTTCTTTTTTCTCATTTTTCTTTTTCTTTTGAAATTTTTATTCTTCTCATTTTTTTAAAATTTTAGTTTAAAAGTTTTTTTCTTTCTTTACTGTTAGTCTTTTCCCAGTGTTGCTTTTTTGTTTTACTCTTTTATTATCACCTTTTGCTTTTTCTCATTTTTATTTTCTTTTGTTTTTCTCATTTTTAATTTTTCTTTATCCCTTCTTTCCACTTTTTGTTTATTTCTCATATTTTAATATTCTTTTTGTTTTTCTCATTTTTCTCTTTTTTTCCCATTTATTTTCTCTCTCTTTTTTTTCTTTAGTAAGTTAGTGTTGTTAGTAGTCAGTCCAACACCCTGCAGAGACTCTCGACCATCTCTGCTGAGGAGCAGGCCATAGAAGGGACTACTGGCCTCTCAAAGCCATTGGCAGAGACCATGACTCTCATCATCATATCTCTAGATAGATGTTGAAATTGAAAATTGAAAACTGCTCTCCCTTCTTCCCTTCCATCACCTCTCCCTTCCCCTGAAGCGCCATTTCCCTTTGAAACTGCTGACTCAGAAGCAGGCCAGCAACCTCCCTCACTCTGTCTCTCTGGCCAAAGCCCCAGGTGAGATCTCTGTTGTAAGGAGCAGTGGCCACGGGACGTGGCACTCAGAGGGGATGATGTGACCCTTGCTCTTTGACATACTCAGGTAACACAGGTGTCAGCCAGGCCCTCATTTCCTGTCCTTCTGACAGTCAAATGACACTGGCTCAAACTTCCATTCTTTGTGGAGCAGGACCTCTCTCCCCACCAGCCAAGCTGCCAGTCTCAGTAGGGATTCTTGAAAGTCAGACATGTCACCAGGTCACTCAGGCTGTGAGTTTTGCTTGCAATGAATCCTGGATCTTTCATCTGGCAGCTTGCCACTGGCCCCTTCTCACTATCCCATATCTCTCCAGAGAGACTCAGCTTCTCTACCTTATGTCCCTGATAGCACTCATTCGAGGCCATTACATTTCTTATTAAAGATTCTGGGTGTGGGGGCCCCTGGTTGGCTCAGTCAGTAGAGCGTATGACTCTTGACCTCAGGGTCATGAGTTCAAGCCCTATGTTGGGGGTAGAGCCTACTTAAAAAAAAAAAAAAGATTCAGAGTATAAGTGTGGGGGTTACATCAGAGAATAGCACATTGGATAAAATAGACTGTCAGACATGATTAGTCTTTTTTTAAGTTTATTTATTTATTTTGAGAGACAGCACACGCATGAGCAGGGGAGGGGCAGGGAGAGAGGGAGAGAGAGAGAAGGAATCCCAGGCAGGCTCTGTAGTGTGAGATCACAGCCTGAGCTGGATGCTTAACTGACTGAGCCACCCAGATGCCCTGAGACATGATTAGTCTTAAAGCCTTCAGGTGTCCCCTCTCCTGGGGCCCCGCCTTTAACTGGGACTGTTCACTGGTCTTCTGTTGGCTCCAGACTCAACTCCTTCCTGGGTCCCTTTGTTCCCCTTCACCTCCCTCCTCGTCACCCTGGCTCACCTACTCCAACCATCCCCCACCAGCTTAAAACAACAACAACAAAAAAACAAAATCCTCTCTCTTTCAGAGCATTCCTTTTTATTTTAAATTGTTTTAGAAAGTACAATTGAAGTACAATTGAAGTATGCTAAACTGGTTTCTGGCTATACCAAATAAGCTCCCAGAACACTCACATTAAATCTTTGGGTTTCATGCTCTCATTTCTCTTTGGTAAATACCTAAGTGGAGTGGTTGGGTCAGATGGTAGATGAGTGTTGAACTTTTCAGGAAACCGCCTAACTGATTTCCAAGGTGGTGACACCGCCTTACACTCCCACCGTCAGTGTATGCGGGTTTCAGTTGCCATCCTGTGGTATGCCAGTCATTTTAAATTTAGTCATGTTGTTGTGGTTTTGTTACTTTATTTCAACATGGGGATTTCGGGGGTTTCACTAGCTCTTGGCTTCACTTCTACCAAGGGGGAACATACTCTTAGATTTACGGAGAATAAAACCAGGTTCTGCCTGTTGTGCCAGGTTAACAATGCCCCTCTTACCTTCCCAAGTGTCCTGGTTTGGATTATAAAATATGTAGTTTCTCTGCTTCTAATCCCATTGGCCGTGCCCCCAGGCTGTCCATCCACAGCCACAAAGGCTCATCAAGGCATTCTGCTCAACAAAGACTTTTCCCTCCTCTACAAGGATGTCTTGCTTTTCTTAAAACAATTTTTCCCTATCACAAAAGGATCACAGGAAGCAAGAGTGGCATAACGTTGAGACACCCAAATAAGTTCAAAACTTATATCCACAGAAAAGCCTGCTCACTAACATTTACCTTGGCTTTACTCTTAATTGCCAATACTTCGAAGCAACCAAGATGACCTTCAGCAGGTGAATAAACACACTGTGGTGCATCCAGACCATGCAATTTTATTTATCAATAAACAGAAACGAGTTATCACCCTTCAAAAACCTGAAGGGACCTTAAACATAGCGCTTACTGAAAGAAACCAGTCGGAAAGGCTACATATTGTATGATTCTAGTAACACAGCCTTCTGGAAAAGGCAAAACTATAGAGACAGTTAAAAGATCCTGTGATTGTCAAGGATTAGGGGTGACGAGGGATGAAGAGGTCCAGCAGTGTAAAGCATTCTGCATGATACTGTAATGGTGGATACATGACATAAGGCATTTGTTAAGAGCTATGGAACTGTAAGAACACAAAGGGTGAACCCTATATGAACTAGGGTCTTTAGTTCACCATAATGTCTCAATGTGGGCTCATCAATTTTAACACGTCACTTGTGCAACGTGTTAACAATAGGGGAGATTGGGAAGGGGGGCTGTGTGGGGGGTGGAAGGAAGTGGTACACGTTTTCTGTTCAATTTCTGTGTAAACCTAACATCTCTCTAAAAAACAAATCTGGTATTAAAGAAAAAATCCCTGCAGACTTTTTGCAGAAATTGATGTGCTGATTCTAGAATTTAGTGGAATTTCAAAGCACCTAGATTTGCCAAGACACTGGTGAAGAAAATTAAAGTTGGAGGACTCTACACTGCCTGAGTCCCAGACTTAGTATAAAGCTATAATTACCAGGACAGTGTGGCACTGATGTAGACAGTCCAGTGCACGAGTGGAAAAGGGCAAGGAGTGCTTAAGGGGACCCCCAGATGCAGTCGATGAACCCACATGGGGAGAGGAACATCATGTTAACAGGTCATACTGGAGCAACTAGACATACCCATAGAGACAACGAACCTTGACCCCTACTTCATAATACACACACACACACACACACACACACACACACACACACACACACACAAAGGAATTCAAGATGTGTAATGGATCTTAATGCAAGAGCTGAAACCAGGAGTGTCTGGGTGGCGTAGTTGGTTAAATGTCTGACTTTTGATTTCAGCTCAGGTCATGATCTCACGGTTCGTGAGAGGGAGCCTCACATCAGGCTCTGTGCTCATAGCACAGAGCCTGCCTGAGATTCTCTCTCTCTCCCTCTCTCTCTGCCCATCCCCTAAACTCCCTCACTCTCTCTCTCTCTCTCTCAAAATAAATATTTTTTTTAAAAAAGAGCTAAAACTAGAAAACTTCTGGAAGAAAACATAGCAGAATAAAGTTTCTTAAGACAGGATAGAAACACACTGATTATAAAACAATCAGTAAATTGTCTTCCATTAAAATTAAAGACTTCTTATCAAGAAGCACTCTTAGGAAAATGAAAACCAGCCTTAGGCTAGAGGAAAATCACATATAATTTGACATAAAATAAATGGATATATGCATCCATGCCTGCATGTATGTACATATACACGTGTACACATATGAACAAACACAGGTAATCTGGAAAAGATTCCTATCCAGAATGTACAGCAAGGTCCACCAAGTGATGACAAAGTGAAAACAACACAAGAAACCTGTTGCTGGGAAGGGACCATTGTTCTGGCATGCTCTGACTTCTTTCTCAGCCACATCCAGGCTGTCTTGGCCCCTCTGCCCCCATCCTGCCCATCCTTTTGCTGCAGTGGCTGTTGTCCCCTTCCTGAGCCACAGTGACTATTTGTGGGGGATTCACATGTGTTTACAGAAGCCCAGTAACACTCTCAAACTCAGGGGACCCAACTGAGCAGTCAAGGGGCCCTGTGGCCTGGGGCAAGTCACTGTTGTCCACCTTCCTGTCTGAAAATGAAGTGTCAGGCCACTGATTTTAAGGGTCCTTTCTGCTCTGACCCCTCAGTAACCCCAGTTAGGGATCCAACTGTCCTGCACAATAACAGGATGGAGGTGGGGTTGTCTTCCCATCAATGATTTCCACTTCAGCACTGTGCATCCTGCTTGTGAAGTTGCTTGTTTAATTCAGTTTCCAGAATAAACCTTTGCCTAGATCCCGCATTACATGACCTAATAATAACAAAAATAGCTACTCTAATAAAAGGTACTTCCTGACCTCAAATCAAATCTGAATATCATATGTAAGCACTCACATTTCTTGGGTTGGAAAAATGAGGCTCAGAGAGGTTAAGCTGCTTGCCCATGATCACACAGCAAATACTGGCAGAGTCAGCCTTCAAACACAGGTTTTTCTAACCCCAAGAGTTTTCTACACTCCCACTGAGAGAACAGTGCTGATTTGCTTTTAAAGAGTTATATTCTTTTAATGAAGAGACTGCTTTTCAGGAGGGCAGGTGGAAGGGAATGAGTCTAAGATTCATGACATCTCCAATTCCTTGACACATGGGAAAACAGCATGAAGCCCGTAGGGTGGGGGTGGGTGAGTGAGGAATTCATACCTGTTCAGAGGCCTTCTTTGAAGCTTGAAGCAATTCTAAATATAGTTCCTCCGAAACTACCCATAATTAGGGTACCTAATAGACATTACTTTGCAAAATTCTCACAGCTTCAGGAGGTAGGTCCTATTGTTCCCCCCACATGTCAGATAAGGTGGGTGAAGCATGGAGTGGTTAAGGCCTTGCCCACGGCGGCCGCTTAGGAAGTGTGTGAGTGGATGGGGTTCCAGAATCTCATCCCGTTACTCCATTTTAGTTCCTGTTCAGCCCTACCACCATCAGATGTGTTTTATGTGTTTATTTTCTGCGTTCTTCTTCCTAGACTTTAGTGTCATAAGGGTGAGGGACTAACCCCTCTTGTTTACATCTGTGGACCCAGCTACTTGAGACCCTATAGACGCTCCAACACTGGTTTTGAATAAATTAACAAGAAGCATTACATGGCTTACTCTTAGGTTCTGGGTTCATCTCTTGTAATGGGAAAAGGAGGAGCCTAAATCATAGGAACATGGCTCACCGAGGCAGGGTTTTCATGGGAGGTGAGGTGTTTTCAGAACTTTGATGGAGAGTTCTAGATGAGTTTGTGGAGATGAGGGCAAGTTCAGTGCATGTTCCTTTTTTCTCCCCCTGGCCCCACCTCAGTTCTTTTTCCAGGTTCCTGCAGGCGCTGGTCAGGATGGAGACACTCCTCACCCTTACTGGAACCAGAGGATAACCCTCAGTGTCCCAACCACCACTAGTGTTCCTTCCTAGAGGAAATCTGTGAAGCTGTGCCTGCTTTTCCTTCCACGTTTGGCCTGTGCTGTGAAAGGGATAGAGAGAGGCCTAGAGCTCATCTGCTTGTTTTTTTTTTTTTTAATGTTTATTTTTTAAATTTATTTTTGAGAGAGAGAGCGAGACAGAGAGAGAGAGAGAGAGAGAGAGTGTGCACAAGTGGGGGAGGGGCAGAGAGAGGGGGAGACACAGATTCGGAAGCAGGCTCCAGGCTCCCAGCTGTCAGCAAAGAGCCTGACGCGGGACTCAAACTCACGGACCGTGAGGTCATGACCTGAGCCGAAGCTGGACTGAGCCACCCAGGCACCCCTGCTTGTTTGTTTTTAAAGTGAAAATAAAAATGTTCTGTTTCCAGGACTGTCACCCAGGGCTGTGATTAGTTGGTAATAGACAGCAAGGTGTGTAAATAAAATAAATTTTAAACATTATTCACCATTCATCGTTCAAAAAATTCCAGAATATGGCTATCCACCTGATTGAGCCCAGAGAGACCTGTGTTGGATTGTAACATGCAGGACTGGAAAACGATACATTTGTATTGTCTTAAGGCACAAAACACAAACAAACATACACACACCTTGTACAACACTCCTCCCTACACACACACACACACACACACACACACACACACACACACACACAGGCTAACATTAATTTTTCTTTCTTTCTTTCTTTTTCTTTTTGTATGTAACAGTTTTAAGCTTTCTCTCTCTATATAGTTTCATGTAATGACCACAACAGGACAGAAAGTTCCATCACCCCAAAACTCTCTGTGCTCCCCCTTAGTGGTCACACATTCCCCACCCCTAATCCCCAGCAACCACTGATTCATTCCCCATTGCCATATTGTTTTCTTTTTCCAGAACATCCTTGGCTTGTTCCAAATCTCAGGGAGAAAGCATTCCCTTAGAATTTTTTTTGAGTGTATCTATTGGTGCTAAGTTCCTCTGCTTTCCTTCACTGAGAAAGTTTTTATTTCATCTTCATTCCTGAAGGATGTTTTCACCAGACAGAGAATACTGGCTTGACAGTTTTTGCCTTTGAGCCCTTTAAAACTGTGGCTCCATTTCCTTCTGGTGTCCAGTGTTTTATACAAGAAATCCGCAATCCTACAAATTAATGTTTCCCTCTGTACAAAGTGCCATTTTTCTCTGGTCGCTTGTAAGGTTTATTTTTTTGTCTTTGTCTTAGCTTTTAGCAGTTTGATTAGACTGCTTTGGGGCATGAATTCCCTTGGGTTTATCTTATTTGAGGTTCACTGAGATTTTTCAATCTGTTTCTATCTTTCATCAAATCTGAGAAGTTTTTACCCATTATTTCTTCAAATAATTTTTTTTTTTTTCACCATAGTCCCTTCCCTCTCCTTCTGGGACTCTGACAAGATGAATGTTAGACTTCTTGGTATTGTTCCACATATCCTCAAGCCTCTGTTCATTGTTTTTCTAATTTTTTCTCTTTGTGTTCATATTAGATACGTCCTATTGATCTGTCAAGGTCACCGACTCTTCTCTATTTTGCTATTGATCCCATCCACTGCATGTTTTATTTTGGTTATTGCATTGTTAGGTTCAAAAAAAAAAGTCTATTTAGTTCTTCTGTCTTCTATTTCTTTATTTCTTTTTATCTCTCTATTCATTTCAAGAGAATTTATCCTTGTTTCCTGGAGCATAGTTATAGCTGCCTCAGCATCTTTATCTAATAATTTCAACATGTGTGTCCTCTTAGAGTTGGCGTCTCTTGACTGTCCATTCCCTTATCAGTCGAAATTTTTCTTGTTCCTCATATGCTGAGTAGCTTCAGATTATATTCTAGGCATTTTGAATATTATGTTCTGAGAATCTATGCCTCGTTTAAATCCTGAAGAGAATGTTGGATTTAGTTTTGTTTTATTTTAGCAGGCAACTGGATCTGGCCAAGCTGTAGGCTCAAGTCCTGACCTGCCTCCTGTGGACTGTGGTTCTAATGTCAGTTCAGTTTCCAAAGACTTTGCAGATCTGTTTTCAGTCACCCAGTGGCCATCTGGGTGCCTGGGTGATGCTCTAATCCACGGTTGAGTTCTCAAAGCACACAGAGCTTAGACACGAGCCTAGGAGTTCAGATGGGGCCTCTCTCTTAAGAGCTGTCCTTTCTGAAATCATTCTGACACTCTCGCCCCCTGTGGCCCTCTGGTAAGAGAGCTGGGGCATTAGTTCCCTGATGTACCGTGCAATCTCCAGAGTGTGTCTGAGTATGGGGCCAAGCAGTGGAAGACAAGGAGAGAAAAAAAAAATGGATGGAATTGTGTCCTACCTCTTTGAGACCATAGTGGTCAGAAGGAAGATTTCCCTCTCTCAGAACTTTAGGCACCTTCCTCGCTGTTGTCACCATTGCTACCGCTGCTTTGAGGTTAGCTGGGGGTCCAGGTAGGAGAATGAAAGGAGCCAACCAGGGGTTTTCCCCCACTTCCTCTGACCCTTAGGAGACCCTTTTCCCACTCCTGGTCCAGAAAGCAAGGGTTCCTTTAACAGCACATTCTGTTTGCATCT
Organism: Acinonyx jubatus; assembly: GCF_027475565.1. Classification (NCBI taxonomy): domain Eukaryota; kingdom Metazoa; phylum Chordata; class Mammalia; order Carnivora; family Felidae; genus Acinonyx; species Acinonyx jubatus. Next base: position 42,173,705 of record NC_069383.1, read on the forward strand.
GGTGTGCATTTCTAGTTTTCAGACTGCCTATGAGTTGAGAAGGCAGATGGTCCCAGAGGGGAGGAAATGGGAGACTCAACACAGGTTTGGTGATACTTGAGATTCTGATCTCCTTCTCCAATCCACCTGCTCCTGATTCCTTTCATTGTCCTCAGACAGCTGCTCTGCACATTCTGTCTAGGATTTTTTTTGTTGCATTCAGTGGGAGAGGCATGTTGGAGTACACATACTCCATCTTGCTCAGAACAAGAACCCAAATATATATATATATATTATCCAGTTTTTTAAACAGTAAAGGAACCTTGCCTTAAACAGCAGGCACAATGCCCAATACTAATTGCCAGGGTTGCCTTCACACGGCCTCTAATAGCTGCATTCTTCTTGCCGGATTGGGCCTTCTGGCCATGTTAGAGGTAGCCTGTGGCAGGCTGTGCCCTGATAGGGTGCTCCTGAGGCTGGGAAACTTGCAGCTGGTGACCATGGACATCAATTCCCTCTTCTGCAAAATGGGGATAACTACAGCGTCCACTTTGCTGTGCAGCTAGGACAAGACTATGGATGCACATAAGAGGCACTCAGTAAATAACCATTTTTATTTGTTTCTCCAAGATGTGTGGGCCCAGCCGTACCAGCACATAGAGTTGTCCTTGAATCTCCAAGGACCAGCAGGTCCCTGGAACCAGACTCCATTTTTAGTGATAATTGGATGCTTGTTATCACCTAAGATCTGACTTAACAGCTATTTAACACTTTAGCAAGAAGAAAAACAAGCAGCTGTGTCTTGATGGCAGTCAGATGGCCAACACATCAAAATTCGTTGGCATGACCCAGTACTTTACCTACAGGCAAGTTTTAAAGACCTCATCTTATTTAAACAGTTCCATTAAAATGTTTTTCTCTCAATTTCTATGAAGAGGCAGGGAAAAAAAGATACTATGTATTTTCTCCTAGCATTTTTACTTAATGGGTGAGGTCACACTTAAAAGCAGCTTCCACATGTTCGGCAACATTCAGGGACAGTCTGGTCAATGGAAAGGAGTAATGTTCCCACTTAAGAGGTGGGAGCCAGTGACTGGGTCAGTAATATTCCACTGGCTTCCCTGAGAAACCTAACAGGGACCATGGCAGGAGTGAAGGAAGAAGGGAGCATAGAAGGGAGCAGAACGAGGCGACTGCCCCGCGGGGAACCAATTGCCTTGGACTTATCCACAGCCTCTGTGCTGTGAGTCCTCCCTATGAAACCTGGGGTACATGGGTCTAGAAATGGACCAAAGTTGGAGGAATATCACAGCCAGGCTGATGGGGATGTGGAATTAGGGAGGGTGGAATCAGATGGATCTGCTCTTGGTAGTTACTGCTTTTGGCAAATTGTTCAATCTATCTGAGCCTTGAGCTCTTTATCTGAGCCTTGAGTTCTTCACTTGCAGAGTGGGGGAAACAGACATCCCCCTCTTATGACTGGGGGCGAGATTAAATGAGGTAACGCGTATGGCACAGCCGTGGGGACTGGGGTCCAGGGGATCTCGATAGCGGTGCTTTCTTCTTACAACACAGATGTCCTATGGGACCCATCTGCCTCCAAGACCTGAGGAATGATCCCAAATCCCCACCCTGCCTACTACCAATGGGTTTCAGTGAAGCCCTAGGCATCATTTTTCCTGCTTCCACTCCATTATGCTTTCCTTAGTTATTAAATCTAACCCAGATGTGGAACTCAGCTTGACACACACCACACGTGCGCACACACACACACAAACACACACACACACTCGCCATCCCTCAAAGCCACCTGGGTGGTCCAGTGGTACTGATACCTTGGGGATATGGAGATTTACAGCAGAAAAACACAGTAATACGAAACCACCTATAGACAGCCTGGTTTGTTGGGCTTTTTGTCTTTCAGACATTTCTGCCCATCTTCCTCTCCCCTTCCCTCTACCCCTCCACCTACAGGAGTAGTGGCTCCCACCACCTCTTGGGGGCCTTCTCCCAACTCAGGCCCACGGCTCTCACCTTCCACTTCCAAAAGCTCATTGAGTTATTTTCCTAAAGATGTGTGGCTCTTTCCCAGAGTCTTCTGGGAGCAGCTGGTAGAGTGATCTATTTTGCTCTGCAATCTCCTGCACCAGCATCTGACGGCAGGTATCAGCACTCTATTCTCCTCCTGGAGTACAGGGCCTATGTTCGTCTCCACTACCGCCATCTTCCCAGGGCCCCACACAGCTCCTGGCACAGAACATGCCCTGGATAGACACAACCTAATCGGCTGATGGCATAAATCATTTTATGATGCAAATTAGGTAACCAGTCTTTCTAGAACAGTGGCATCCCCGTCACCTCCACCATCACAGGTCAGGATGTTACTACCACTTTGGGCCACGCTGAACTGATCTGGGTTTATGATTCCAGTTCACTTATCACCCACTGTTTGACCTTGGCCAAGTCACTACCCCAACCTGAGCCTCAATTTCATGACCTTTTAAATGGGAGCGATGATAGCTATACCCAGAGCCAAATTTACTGTGAAGCTAATGAAAGTAAATCTATAGGTAGTAGCCCTCACTTCTATATAAATACCTGCTTTTGTACCTAATTTTTGTGTTGGTAAATTTGTGTTCATTTTCTACAAGGGCTCCCCAAATTGTATACAACTTGGGCACCATGAACCTGGCTCTTGGTTGATGTGAGGCTGTGAGATGCACGTCAGTGCTCGTCCTAGATCGCTCCAGGATCGGAAGCCTTGTGACAAGAGAGCCAGAAGTATGGAACGTGTCTTACAGGCACCCCTTGCCCACTGACAGGCTCCTGCAAACTTGGGAAAACTTCCAAAGGGCCTGAGTCCAGCTTCTCTCAGGCAGACACTGACTCACCCTTTTCCGGGGGGTATCGGGAGAGGAATCTCTGGACTCCTACAGGTGACCTGACAGCCTCCCACTAGCCTCTAAGCCAGCTCCGCTTTGCTCAAACCCCTGTCCATTCCCTTCTGGAGGCCATGGTGGAGCCAAAGGGGAGGAAGTGTTCCAGCCGGTGTCCCCCACCTTCTCCAGCTCAACAAAGGCCCTGTTGCAGCCACTTGAGACACCGCATTACTGTAATTTATTCCTGCATTCCATTTCCTGACCCTCAGGTACACAGAATTGGATTATGGATGAATCACCATCCTTGGTTCATGACATTCTCTTGTTTTGGTCCACGTCTGACCTCCTATTGGAACTTCCTTGGGCTTTTGGTTTTACTTTTTAACGTAATAAGGACTGAAAAACCATCACTCAGAACAAAAGCTAGGACCATGACAGAAACCTACAGTCTGCTCTGTGTGCCCCACGCCCACCTGTGTTTTCAAACACTGAAGTCCAGTCCCATAGTACATCCGGCTCCAGGCCTCTGCTGTCCCTCTCACCATCTCAGAGCCACCTCAGGGAAGCTGGGTGAGAGGTAGTGGTACAGGGCTGGGCCGGGTCCAATCAGCCAGACCAGACAGGGCTCCCTTCTCATGGAGGAAGGAGAGTGGCTGGGATTGTACATCCAGAAACTTCTATTCACCTTTGATGAACCCAAGAGTCTCCCCCTCAGGACTGTTGACTGTGTCTGACATCGAGTGGGCTTACTGACTGGATGGAACAAGGCCCAGGAATTCTGTGTTCCCTGGAAAGTTGGCCACTGATATTAGTCTTCCATGTAAGGGCAGCAGTTGCTCTGAGAGAGCTTACAGCCAACAGCCCATGATGGTGACCCCAAGCCGCCTGATCTAGCTGGAGGCTCAGCAACCACAAGCCAGATGAGCCACATTCTTTCTAATCCTTCCCCCTCTCTGTCTACCCCAAGACATACTAATTCCTTTAGAATAAATCAAAATGGGGGGCACCTGGGTGGCTGAGTCGGTTAAGCGTCTGACTTCAGCTCAGGTCATGATCCCACAGTTCATGGGTTCGAGCCTCACGTCGGGCTCTGTGCTGACAGCTCAGAGCCTGGAGCCTGTTTCCGATTCTGTGTCTCCCTCTCTCTCTGCCCCTTCCTCACTCTCACTCTGTCTCACTCTCAAAAATAAATAAATAAACATTAAAAAATTTTTTTTTAGAATAAATCAAAATGGGAAGGAAGACTTTCCCAAATAGACCTTACCTGCTTGAAAATCCCTCAGATTTCTTCACTTTTGGAATACCTTGTTTTCCCCTCCCTCAGTACTGCCTGTATTAAAAGCCTTCTCTTGATAACAGAGAGCTTTCAGGTTGATCTTCAACCTAAGGTAGATTTCCTAAACAAAGGCAAAAAAAAGTAGATCAGTGTGGTTTATTTAATCGAAACTTTATAAAGTCTCATTGTGTGGTCCTTTTGGGTCTGGGCACGGAACAATTAAGTAGTGGTATCACACATCGCTACAACCAGGGCAGGCTTGATGTCAAAATACAGGCAGTCAAAATACAAAATCGATTATTTCCTCTCCAAAGGGCCTTTTTTTCAGGTTGTTCTCAGCCTAGAAGAAGCATAAGTCTAAAGACAAGAAAATTCTTCCCAGAGACACAGTACAACTCAGACAGATGGGGTGGTCAGGGCAGGCGAGCATCACAGAGCACGAAGCCATCCCGGGGTTCTGGGCAGCCCACCCCGCAGAGCCCACATCTCAACATCTACATCTGCACAGACCTGTGCAGTAGCATGGAGCAACCAGGACAGCAGGGCTCCTGAACATAGGGCCTAGAAACATGAAATTTGAGCAGTTGTAGCTAGAAAGAAAGAGACCCCTTTCCTTATTATTATATTTGAAGCCCTAGCAGAAGGGGTGAACCATCCAGAAGAGACTGGAGGGCGACAGGAAGCGTGTGGTACAGAAGATCAATAGAGAATGACAGAAGACACCATCAACTGGAAGGGACTGAAGCATTTCCCACAGCTCAATCTGGCTATGGTTTCACCAGCCATTAGTGTGACAGGCTTAGAAGGAAATATGGGGGATACACCCTATATTTGTTTGTCCTTGGTGCATTCTCACTGAAGTTAATCATTCAATAGTTTATTCTGTAGCATGTGACTGGCTACAGGGGTGTAACTTAATCAGGGCTCTTCCGTATACAGGTTTGCCTAATTTGAAAGCCCGTTTCCAACCTGGGCAGGGAAGTCTCGGGAGCTGTGATGGGAAAATGGGAAACAGGGTCATCTGTGGTTGACATGCGAATGCAGGTGACATGAGCAGGGAATGCCTACCTGTTGGCTTCACCTGGGGATTGCTCTGGAGCCAATATGCTGCCAGCCGCTCCAGACAAACTACTGTCATTGGGGCTTCTGCATGGCCAGGGGTGAAAGGGAGAAGTAGATTTTGAACAATGAATAATTTATTTTCCAGGTCAACTTTGGGATGCCAGTAATTTCATTTCCAGGACCATCTGCCTACAGCAGAGAGTGGCTTGCTGTGGGGGAGGGGATCTGTGCCCCATCTGGAGAGGAATGTCCTGCAGACAGCTGACAGTCTGCATTGGGGAATATTTATGGCATCTGCACAAGTGAAGGCCCATTTGTATTTGCATTCAAGGAAAGGATAGTAATAGATGCTTAATGAAACTCAAGTGGTATTAGAGCATGAGGCTCACGTTAAGTGGGTAACCTCAAGCTAATGAGCCTTATTAGTACAGAACAACAGCAGTAGCAGCCACAGAAAGATGGGCAGTAGGGCATCAATGGTGGGGAAAGAAAGAGTACTTTTCGTTACAGCTGCATTTTTATGTGAACAGTTAAATGTGATGTGGAAATGTGAATAGGATATGACTGAAAAGCAAACCAGTTCATAGAAGAACCATGTGGAGAATTTTGCAAAAGAATTTTGAAATTAATGTTTGTATTAGTCTCCTATCCCTGCTCTAACAAATTACCACAAATGCAGGGGCTTAACCAACACAAATGTATTATCTTACAGTTTTAGAAGTCACGGGTCTGAGATGGTGTTTAAAGTCAAGGTAGCAGCGGGACTGCATTCCTTCTGGAGGCTCAAGGGGAGAATGTCTTTCCTTACCTTTTCCAGGTTCTAGTGACGGGTTTGTGGTCCCTTCCCCCATCTTCAAACCCAGCAGGGTGGTATCTTCAAGTTTCAATCTCTATTTCTCTCTCTCTCTCCCTCCACCACACCCCTCTGCTTCCATCACTACACCTCTGCCTCACCCTTGCAATGACTTTATAATTACAATGGGCCCACACAAATAATCCAAAATAATCTCTCCATCTCTCCATGATTCCCTTATTTGAATCTGCCAAGACCCTCTTACCAGGGAAGGTAACAAACATATTCCCAGGTTCAGGATGTGAACAACCATGGGGGGTGAAAGCATTATTCTACCACGATGTTGTGTTGTAAACGGTGAATCTTAAAAAATAACTTATTTTGTAATAATTTTAGGCTTGTAGAAACCTAAGGTAGTACAGGGTAGTACGCCTTTTTTTTTTTTTTTCCAGAAACGGGTAAGCCTAGTATTTTTTTTTTAGTTTTATTTTTTATTTTTTAAAATTTACATCCAAATTAGCATATAGTGCAACAGTGATTTCAGGAGTAGATTCCTTAATGCCTCTTACCCATTTAGCCCATCCCCCCACCCAGAACCCAATTCCAGCAACCCTCAGTTTGTTCTCCATATTTATGAGTCTCTTCTATTTTGGCCCCCTCCCTGTTTTTATATTAGTTTTGTTTCCCTTCCCTTATGTTCATCTGTTTTGTCTCTTAAAGTCCTCATATGAATGAAGTCATAAGATTTTTGTCTTTCTCTAATTTCACTTAGCATAATACCCTCCAGTTCCATCCAGGTCATCTCAAATGGCAAGATTTCATTCTTTTTGATTGCTGAGTAATACTCCATTGTATATATATACCACACCTTCATTATCCATTTACCCATCGATGGACATTTGGGCTCTTTCCATACTTTCGCTATTGTTGATAGTGCTGCTATAAACATGGGGGTGCATGTGTCCCTTCGAAACAGCACACCTGTATCCCGTGGATACGTTCATCCATTTTGAGTTTATTTTCATGTATGGTGTAAGAAAGTGATCCAGGTGCATTCTTCTGAATGTTGCTGTCCAGTTTTCCCAGCACCACTTGCTGAAGAGACTGTCTTTATTCCATTGGATATTCTTCCCTGCTTTGTCAAAGATGAGTTGGCCATACGTTTGTGGGTCCATTTCTGGGTTCTCTATTCTGTTCCATTGATCTGGGTGTCTGCTCTTGTGCCAAGTGAGCCTTTTGAAAACAGTGTTTTCATCTCTGTTCAGGTTGTACACATGTTTTTGCATTGAAAATTATTTGCAAACAAATGAGCCATCTATGAAAGTGCTTTGTGTTCTTTGGAGGGAAAAAAAAGTGCTGTTTAGTGCAAGGCATTTGTGATACCCTGCTGCCTTCAGAGGAAAACCACACAGTGTTCCTTGATGGGGGTTTCCAGTCTCTTCCATCCCTGGGAACTTCTTGCGGCTGGTTCCTCAAGAGACAGGACCCAGACCTCATGACCATTATTGCCCCATGCAGACAGATAAAGTTAAGATGACTTCTCTCTACCTGTTGGAAAGCACATTCCACTCAGAAAGTCCTTCTCAGTGTCACCTACTTCCTGTTTCCTTCAATTGTTTCTTTGGATCCTTCTAGGCATTTGCCTACTTGTAACTGGCTGGGCAAGTGGTACCTGGGAAGCTTTGCCAGGTAGTTTGCCTGAGTCATCTGTGCCTGTATGGTGAGATCCTCAGGGATGCTTCATGGGAGTCTTAGGGACACTGTGATCCCTTCACCAGCTCCTGCTTAAGAATCTTCCCCTGCTACAGATTCTGGCTCTGGAATAGAACTAACCCTGATGGTGATGGGAGGCTGGTGATGGGCATGATGGCTTCCAAACCCAGGTGTGCATCAGGATCACCTGGTGTGCTTTGCAGGAAATACACCACAAGATGACTCTGGAACATCTTGTTGCTCAAGAAAGCAAGGGAGGCACCTGGGTGATTCAGTCAGTTAAATGACCAACTTAGGCTCAGGTCATGGTCTCATGGTTCGTGGGTTCAAGCCCTGCGTCAGGCTCTGTCCTGACAGCTCAGAGCCTGGAGCCTGCTTCGGATTCTGTGTTTCCCTCTCTTTCTGCTCCTCCCCCACTCATTCTCTGTCTCTGTCTCAAAACTAAATAAAACGTTAAAGAAAATTAAATTAAAAAATCAAGGAATTAAAGAGTGATGGGAACATGTCAAAAGGACACAGGGACCAGACTGAAAGCTGAATCTGGGACAATTTGAACATCGCAATAAATAGTGATAGTAATGGATTATAAGCCACTGAATAAATGAATAAAAAAGCTGCCCCTAGTCCATACTCATTTGTATAATTAGCTAAACAAGTAAATAATCAGAGGAGGTTCTTGCTAATATATATGTGTATATATTTATATATATATACATATATATGTGTGTATATATATATATATATATATGTATGTATATATATACACACACACACACACACACACACACATATACCCCATGCCAGAGATTCACCTGCTAAAACGCTGCCTCAATAGATCTAGAGTGGGGCCCAGGCACAGCAGTTATAGAAGGACCTGAAGTATTTGTCGTGTCATTCACTCTTCATCTGTTGAAACCTGTGTGTCAGGTGATGTACAAGTTGGGAAACCAAAGGGCAAAAACGTCCTGCTCTCCTGGAGCTCAGGGCAGAGGTGCTACTTAGACATCTAAACAATCCCCTGGGAGGTGGGCTCTGGGGTCTCGGAGCCCCGAAGAATGAAAAGGACTTTGCCAGGTGGAGGGGGAGAAAAGGGCATTCAAGACCTAGGGAAAAGCAAAGGTGTGGAGGAGGGCAGGGCGCGAGGGTGATCTTATCACACAGGCAGTGAGTGTACCACAGGATTGCGACAGTGGAGGGCGAGAGCAGTTCGCACAGACTCTGGAGCATACGCCCTAAGCCAGGCAGTGGCCTGGGCACGCTTCGTCTACGGAGCCCTGGAATCTTCACCACAGCCACACTTGACACGGAAGGACACAACAGAGCGAGACTGAAGGACTTGCTGAAGGTCACACTGCTGGCACTCTGGAGCACACGCTTTTAACACTTTGCTGGGCTTTAAATCCTTGCTTTTCAACTGACCAGCGGTCTTGGTCTCCCCTGGGAACTTAGTAGACGTGCAGAATCTCAGAAAACCCGCACTTCAACTTGATCCCCAGGATAGTCACACGCACCTTGAAGTCTGAAAAGTGTCAGTGTAGGTAGGTCTCTCTGATGTCTGCTAGAAGGATGGACCTAGATAGGGACAGTGGGCGGGGAGTTGGCAAGACCAGGTGGAGGTCTGTCATGGTGCTCTTATGAGGGGGGAAGGGGCTTGGTGGCACTGACACGGTGCTAAACAGGTCTCCCCACACGGGCTTTCTCTCCACATCGTGACCGTAAGTTCCTACGGTGCTGTCTCCAGCAGATCTAGCATAGCGATGTCCATCCATCAAGTCAACAGATGTAGGCCGACTCAGCGTTCTGTGGATGGATCACTGACTCCAGACTTGGAGGCATGAGATTGCCCACGGCTTCGCACGCTTTCTGCAATTCCACCTCCTTCATCCGAGCGCTGACCTCACATCCACAGGGATATCTGCCCTCCTGCTGGCCTGTCCAGTCACTTCCTGGGCTCAGCCTCTTCCTGCTGCCTCAGTCATTCCAGTGGCAGGTGTGAGCCATGAAGGTGATACTTAGTGGCAGGAGGGAAGTGAGTGTGGGAGCCCACCCAGGGACCAGGCCATCCACTCCCTATTGATGGCTGGAACATCACTCATCACTGAATAAAGAAAACCCTATGGCCATTGTCACTGTCCTCATTGTAGGAAGAAAAAAAAAAGTATCCCAAAGCAGCAGTAACTATTATAGAAGTGTGCATTTTCTGTTGTGGGGAGCTTTGTCCAACCAAGAAAGCTAGATATGGATGTATGTCAAATGGTGTAATTTCTCTGAGTTTCCACAATCACTGGTGACTTCCACATTATTAAGAACTCATTATTAACCCCCAAGTGACCTCAGTTCTGGGCTTTCATTCTTGGCTGCGGGGCTGCTGGTGTTTTTGCCCGGCAGTTTGCCCCGATGGATGCTGTTCTGCTTTTCTTTTCCCTGGTTGGGATTTAAACTGAGGATTTGAGTGTGAACTACAATGTATTTCCATTAAAGGCATTTCTATTGCCATGGGGGAAATAACTCCAAGACATTCTGATATTCCCATGACTCAATCATAATTAATATTAATAATAATTACTAACGTTTATTGATGTTCCCTCCCTAAAAATTTCTGCTGTCATTAACTTACCCCAAATTCCCTAGGAAACAGGAGAGACCTGGTTCTTTTCCCTTTAGCACCCTTGAGCACAGGGACTGTGTTTCTCATCTCAGAATCTCACTGGCCAAGTGGTTAGCTCAATGAGTGAACACTCTGGCTGCTTTCAACCCAAGAAATCCTGTATCTAAGAAAACAGACTGTGGAGCAAGCAGAGAGAGAGCTCCAGGGTGGGGCGGCACTGACCACTGGCCCATCCACACACTCTTTCTGTTATATGGACGGAGAGGGGGAGCCAGCAGAAGGGAAAGAAACCACTGAAGCAATAAGATACTATTGCAAAGCTCTCTGGGAATTAGGAGATGGTAATTCTGCAGAATAATGGATGACCAGGTTTCTCAATATCAAAACCACTGAAAAGATGAGCATCTCTAATCAAGATAGTCAGGTGACATCCCAGGGTAGAGATTTGGTGAGACTAGGGAAGGAGGGTGTGGCAAGCCATGACTGGGGGTGTGTGTTTAGCTGTGCCCTGGCCCAATTCATTCATATTCCCGAACCCCCTGCCCAGCCTTGACCACTGGGGCCCTACCCCCTAGCCACAGGAGCCTAACAGGGCTAACTTTTCTGCCCACCCCCTCTCCCTTTTATCTAGTGCAGCCCTTGTCAATCATCCAAGTCCATGAGCAACACCAGTCTTCAGTCTCCAGGGTTCCTTTCCCTCTTAGTGACCCCATTAGAACTCCACCACCGTGGAGCCCAGATAACCTACTCTTGACCTCTCTGTGGCTCCTTCTCCTTATCTGGAAATGGGATAAATTTTAACTGGAAGAATACGTTGAAGGCACTTTGCTTAGTGCTTCAGAGCATTAAATAGCCAAGCCTGGAATTCTTGTGCTGTCATTCATACCCCGCCCTCTCAGCATAGGCCACAGGCAAGGACAGGAAGGGCGGCGGGAACCTGCCTGATTTCACAAAGAGCTTGGTTCAGGAATGCCGAGCCAGGGTGAGTAGGTGGAGGGAAATGACGTCTGGCCCTTCCCACGTGAAGGTGCCCTTTGCCTTTGGGAAAAAACTGTTTAATTTGGGGAGGATCCCAAACAAAGGAGGCTCCAGAACAAGAGAGGTGGGGTTCGAGAGCAAAGGCAACTGCCCACCAGCCAAGCTTCCTTCCACGGTGGAGTGGACGCAGGTTCCCCAGGTTCTGGGGTGACAAGGGCATCCAGCCAGTCTCTCCCTGCCTCATCTCAGATGGCAAAAATTAGCATCCCCCTCTGTGTTCTCTGCGGTCTCCTGACAAAAGTTAAAACAAACTGCGATCCACAAAAACTTAGTGTTTGGCACTATTATTAGTGAATTAAATCATTAGCTTAAGGGTGAAAATGCCGTGCCAGTGTGCAGAGTAGACATTCTACCACCTTCTACAGGAACCGAAATCCCACTGTGTGTCAGAAGAGTCAGTTGGGAAAGGAACTCAGTGTGTTCCAGGGAAACGCAGGTGCGGGGAGCACTGTTCGCGATCCACAAGAACCGTCACACGGGGGGCACGGCGCAAGCTTCCCAACCCGCCTGTGCCAGGGACTTTGCCACAATGCAGGACTCCTGTCTCAGAAGGACAAGAGAAAGTGTTCTGGCCTTAAGCCTTGCCAGGTGGGAATGACCTTTACTGTGTGAGCTTGGAAGGAATCTGCCCCAGACACTTTTGTTTTGCATGGTTTTACAACAATCTTAAAGTGTTCTTTAGGGTTTGAAGTCCTCTCTGGGCTCTGGAACAGCAGGGGGTTGTAGGTGGGGTGGGTTGTTAATGGTATTTCTGAAAGGAGAATCTCCAGCCCTTGGTAGTTGACAGTTGGTCTCCCAGTAGTCAGATTCTTATTGCTGGAAACCTAGACCTAGGCCTTGAAGTCCACTTGACGTTGGAGAACATCCCCTGAATAACGCCATGGCTGGCACTGAAATGCTCTAAGGATGGATGGGCCTTAGGTTCCAGATTTCAAAGAGGATTCTAGGCACCAACAGCATTCAAAAGCAAGTGGGAGGAAGGGAAGGGGGTCCCATTTACAGAGCGCTTTATGGACAAGGTGCTGTAAACTTGTCTTTATTCCTCACGTGAACACCCTGAGACAGGGCTTAGAGTGTCCCTTTCAGAGATAATGAAGCCAAGCCCTCGCTTTGATGAAGTAAACTTGCCCAGTGTCCCAGGGCTTGCAGTCAGTTGCCAGACTCTAAAACCCCTATCCTATGCCCTATATCACAATGGCTCCCGTACTAATGTTCCCCATCAAGGGACTCCACAGGGGTTGGCTAACAATCCATCATCATATGTGGGTGGGTACTGTGGCATACCACTTGTCCTGCCCTGCAAGTTTTGTGTCTAGCCCTGTAAGGGGCTGAATTCTGTCCCCTGCAAAAGACATGTCCAATCCTTACCCCTGGTGCCGGCGAATGTGACCTTATTTGGAAATGGGGTCTTTGCAGGGGTAATTAAGTCAAGGATCTTGAAATAAGATGTTTCTGGACTTAGAGCAAGCCCTAAAGCCAATGACCGGTATCCTTATAAGAGAAAAGGAAGGGAGAACTAACTCACAGAGACACGGGGAGCAGGCCACATGAAGATGAAGTCAGAGATGGCAGTGACATGGCTACAAGCCAAGGGATGCCAAGCATCGCCAGCAGCTACCAGAAGGTGAAGAAAGGCATGACGTAGATCCTCCCTCAGAGCCTCCGAGAGAAATCAACCCTGCTCACCGGATTTCAGACCTGTAGCCTCCAGCACTGTGGGAGAATCAATTTCTGTTGGTCTAAGCCACGTGTGTTGCAGTAACTTGTTAGGGCCGCCCCAGGACACGGGTACAGGCTGATCTCTGTAGTGAGAGGTGTTTAAGCCATTTCTTATGTAATGTGACTGCATGTTCCTTCTAGACGCTGACCTGAACCTGTGCTAGCTCCACTGAGCCTCTCCCTCACTCTATAAGGTGGGTGCCGTTATTATCGTGTTCATTTTCTGGAAAGAAACAGACATAAGTCATCAGGTCCCAGCTGAGCTGGTGCCTAGTGGGTCAAACTCTGATCCAGGCAGTGAAGCCCCATGACCCACACCCCCAGACGGTGATGAGTCGGGGGTGGGTAACGCCTGTCTGGGGCACAGAGGGCATGGAGGAGGCTCAGCCCTGGTTCCAGGGTTGGCCCAGCCTCACAGTGGGCCTCAGAGCTGCACGGGACCACTGGTGGCACCCAAGGCTTACCCTCTGCTCCCTCCCCACTTAGTGGACCAGGGAGGAACAGTACTTTCCTTAAGGAACCCACCTCCACCTGACAGTCTGTGAGCACATCCGGCTGCTCGTTCCTTGTGTCCTGGAAGTGCCCAGGGAGTGGGGTTTCCTCCCTCTGGAGCAGCTGCAAAGACTCCAGACCAAGGTGCCTCTCCTGCCCTTCCCCCCAGGTTTATCCAGCGAGGATTTATATGAGCAGAAGACCCCACAAATGCAACCTACAAAGTCCACTATCCCTTATAGTGATTCCTGAAGGCCCAAAGCTCTGAAAACCCAAACTTTGGCGTTGCCAATTTGGTAGCAAAAACCTGACCTAAATTCATACGCAACTCTTGACGATCTATATCTATCCCCCTTGGCGTGAATATTTCACTGGAGAAGTATAAGTAGGATTCATTTCAGGGCACTGCCCCAGATGCCACCAGGTATTAGGTAAGACAGGACATATGCACTACGGTTTCTTTATAAAATCGGGAAAGGCTGAATTTTCAACTTCTGGTTTTGAAACATATCTGGTCCGAGAACTTCAGGTTAGAGTTTGGGGTCTTCTTCCGTTTTCTCCAGGCCTGTCCTCTGCCTAAGAGGGGTGAGACACATGAGGGACAGAGAACAAACCCAGTTTCTCACTTCCAACGGAGGGGGTGAGTGTAGACATGTTTCATTCTTAGAAAAAGGTTTAATTTGAAGTTAAGCTTGCATTAAGGAAGAAAAGTAGAGTTTATCAAGTCGGGGAGACCTGGGTGCAAACTCAAGGTTAAAAGTTCCTGACTCTATTGCACCTATGCGATAATGTGCAAAACATCTGTAAAATGGGAACATTGCACCCACCATGCAGGGCTCTGTGGGTGGGAGTATTAAAGCAGCAGGGTGAAGGAAAAGCACAGTGACTCCATAAACACACCCCCTCCTTCATGAAACTCCTCCACCAGGGTGCCTGTGTGGCTCAGTTGGTTGAGTGTTCAACTCTTGGACTCTTGATTTTGGCTCACGGTTTGTGACTTTGAGCCCCACATTGGGCTCTGCGCTGACAGTGTGGAGCCTGCTTGGGATTCTCTCTCTCTCTCTCTCTCTCTCTCTGCCCCTCCCCTCTTTCTCGCTCTCTCTCAAAATAAATAAACTTTAGAAATTCCTCCTCTAAAGCTGGCCAAAGTGTAAATTCTCAGAAAGAAATATTCTTTCCAATTCTTAGCTATAGGTATTTGACACTTCTAACCAAGAGATTAGTCTCATGGTGTCATAATCAGACTTTGTTTGCCAAGTGCCTTCCAATAAATTATCACAGGACTTTAGGGGCTCTGCCAGCCTGGGGTGTATACCCCAGCACATCTGGGGACAGAGACCAAGGGCAGTGAAGGCCACCCCAAGGCTTGCACTTGACTAATGTGTTTCATTATTAAAGGAGGTATCTATTTTTTTTTCAATATATGAAGTTTATTGTCAAATTGGTTTCTATACAACACCCAGTGCTCATCCCAAAAGGTGCCCTCCTCAATACCCATCACCCACCCTCCCCTCCCTCCCACCCTCCATCAACCTCCAGTTTGTTCTCAGTTTTTAAGAGTCTCTTATGCTTTGGCTCTCTCCCACGCTAAGGAGATATCTATTTTAAATATCCTTTCCACAGGTTTGAGCCCCCAGGAGACTCTGGAGAAGGCAATTTCCAAAGGACAGGGAGTGTGACGTTAAAAGACCCTGGAGATTTGCAGGGTGAACTTTCACAGGAGCTACTCCCCTGACACAGAGAGAGGGCCTAGGAAATGATGCTGGAGAGAACAAAAGATCTAGAATACACATTTTCTTTTATTCAGCCAGTTTCTTCTTGTTTTATTTGAAAATATAGGGTCTTTTCCCAGATTTATATTATTGTCACTAAACCAATGGTCTCATCAAGCTAACCCATAAAAAATATTTGGGGTCTTTAATTGTCCAAGGGCTGGCAGGAAGCAAAGGTGAGGAACTTCCCCCCAATCCCCCTGCCTCCACTCCAGGCCCCTGCCCTGCCCGATGATACACTGCACTTCACATTTCATATGAGGCTGTGATCTTAACCTTGAGGACCTGTGCTCTGGGAGAGGGGAGATTCCATTTATATTTTATCCTGAGAGATATGTGCTGCCTACAAGCCTTGAAGTAACTTCAGGACCAGGACCACTATTTTTATTCCCCTGGTTTTCAAAGGGGGAGGTGAAGCTTCCTGATGCTTATTTATCTTCACAAGGGAATGCTGCAGCCAAGTTA